>NW_028145499.1:182500-185000 GCF_977016875.1 Pavona decussata
GGGTCTGCTTATTGGACTGAATTGCCCAAGCGCCCTACGTCCAAGAGAAATCGTTTACGGCAAAGATTCAGACCCGTACGCAGTTCGGTCGCTCCTCGGATGGTACGTCAACGGGCCCCTCTGTAATCCACAGCCGAGTAGCCAGATTACATGCAACCGAATCAATCTTAGCCCTGAAGATACTATAATTACCCCTCGGGGATATCTAGTCACACAGAGAAAGGTGAAGGAGCGGATAACTCCACAAGCAGTTAGTCAGATGTTCGAGTTGGACTTCTCTGAACGAGAAAAGGGGACAGCAATGTCACGTGAAGACATCAAGTTCTGCGAAACGGTGGAGAGCGGCATCGTTCATCTCGATGACCTGCATTATGAGATGCCCCTCCCATTTAAGCATCAGAACGTTCAGCTCCCTAACAACTATGCACAAGCAGAAAAGCGTCTGACTGGCCTAAAAAGGCGTCTGAAGGCCGATGACAGATATTGTGCAGATTACTGCAGTTTTATGGCTGATATCATCTCCAAAGGATATGCTCGCAAGGTGAATGACGAGTTCAAAGATGAGGTTGGAAGAACCTGGTACCTTCCTCATCACGGGATCTATCATCCGCAGAAGTCGAAAGTACGAGTGGTGTTCGATTGTTCGGCCACATTTGAAGGACAGTCCTTGAATGACAAGCTTCTTCAGGGACCGGATCTTACAAGTAACCTCCTTGGCGTGCTAACCAGATCTCGCCAGGAGAAGTACGCCTTTATGGCGGACATCGAGAAGATGTTCTTTCAAGTGAGAGTTAGAAAGGAAGATCAAAGTTTCCTCAGATTCTTGTGGTGGCCAAATGGAGACTTGGAGCAGAAAGCCGAAGAGTATTGTATGACTGTGCACCTTTTCGGGGCAGTATCGTCTCCTGCATGTGCCAACTATGCACTTCAGCGTACAGCAGACGACAATGAAGACAACTATGGAACTGAGGTAGCCAACACCCTTAGAAGGAACTTCTATGTAGATGATGTTCTAAAATCTGCAAGCAGCGAGGACAAAGCTATCGATCTAGCGAAGGACGTCAAGGCAGTTTGCACGAATGGGGGATTTAACTTGACTAAGTTTGTGGGCAACACTGAACGCATCATTAACTCAATTCCTGACGAGCACAGAGCAGAGAATGTGAAGAGCCTTGCACTTGGCCAAGATAAGTTGCCCATTGAAAGAGCGCTAGGAGTCATTTGGTGCATCAAATCAGATACCTTCAACTTCAGGATTGAACTTAAGGATAAGCCTTGCACACGTAGAGGCATCCTTTCAACGATTAGTTCCATCTACGACCCCTTAGGTTTCATCGCTCCGGTAGTACTTGTTGGAAAGAAGATATTACAAGACATCTGTCAGTCTAACAGCTGGGATGAACCCGTTGACGATGCAACCAAAAGCAGATGGGAAAAATGGCGGAATGAACTTTGCTTACTTGAAAGTTTAAAAGTGCCAAGAAGTTTCAAGCCCGCAGAATTCGGAAAGATTGTGTCTGCACAGCTCCACTGTATGTCTGATGCTTCGACGTGTGGGTACGGACAGTGCTCATATTTGAGACTTGAAGACGAGAGAGGGAAAGTACATGTGTCGTTTGTTATGGGAAAGGCCCGAGTAACACCGAAGAAGATAGTCAGTATCCCGAGATTGGAATTGGCTGCTGCCACAATTTCTGTCAATATTGGGGACAAGTTAAAGGATGAATTGGAGTATGAGGACATAAAGGACTACTACTGGACGGACAGTAAAGTCGTTTTAGGCTTTATAAGTAATGAATCTCGTCGTTTTCATACCTACGTAGCCAACAGAGTTCAGCTTATCCACGAGCACACTACACCTTCACAATGGCACTATGTGGAAACTGCATTGAATACTGCTGACGAAGGGTCGAGAGGTATGTCTCCAAAGGACTTTGTTGAGAAGGCGGCATGGATCACGGGTCCTGACTTCCTGAAAGAACCTGCAAAGAGCTGGCTGAAGGAAGAAACGTATGAAGACCACGTGGATCCAGATTCCCCTGAAGTCAAAAATGTCAAGGTTAACATTAGCACGGTGAAAGAGAGCAGTGATATTGTCAAGAGACTTCGACGATTCTCCAGTTGGTTTAAAGCAAAGATGGCTGTAGCACTTTGCCTGAAATACAAGAGACATCTCAGAGATAGAGTCCTGTCCAAGAGAAAAGTGTCCAGCTGTTTGGCATCTGATGAAGGACCTGCCGGACGTAAGGATGTCAATTCTACACGAGTCAACGTAGCTGACTTAGAAGAAGCAGAAATGGAGATCATAAAGCACGTACAAAGAAATGAGTTCCCGTCAGAAATTAAAAGTCTGCAAGACGTTCAAGAGAAAGTCGTCTACGGTAGTCGTAAGTCAGACAAAGAAAAGAAAGCCCTGTTCAGGAAGACAAGTTCTCTCCGCATGTTGGATCCAGTTCTAGACGGTGATGGTGTTATGAGAGTTGGTGGAAGAATACGGAAG
>NW_028145499.1:187500-280000 GCF_977016875.1 Pavona decussata
TCAACATCCGGTCGTTTAATTTAAAAGAAATTTTTACTTAAATTAAATTCTTAAAACTTCAACATCAATATCCAAACGGGGAGAATTTAATAAAACAATTATTCCATTCGCGCTTGTTGGATATGAGATTGGTTATAGCCAACTCGGCGCTTCGCGCCTCGTTGGCTATTTACCATCTCATATCCAACGCGCGCTCATGGAATAGTTGTTAAATATCAGAGAAAGTAATACATCAGGTCAGGAAGACCGTGGGTTTCAGATTTCCTCTACAGACAATCTAACTAAACGCAACCTAAAGTTGTAACATAGTACAAACATGACCATTGTTTCGGATTTTGAATATATCTGAGCAAAGCGCCACCAAAACATTGCGATTTTTTCAAAATTTATGTGGTAATAATTTGCTTTGGTAGGGGAGTGTTCATTAAATTTGAATTTACCATTTTATCATATTTAGAAAGGCAGGTTGTTTTAAGAATTTTGTCTCATTCATCAAAAATCGACTTTCTAACGTTTATTTTCATGGTCTTCTATCATTTGAGTGTTTTAACTACTGTTTGATCATGTTGGAGTTTTTCTCTTTTTTGTTTTTAGTCATTTAAGGTGGCCGGACACAGTTTTCTAGTATACAGGTGTTAGTAAACGTTATTTAAAAAATACGTACTTCTGGATGCCCGAGATTAGCATGATGCAAGATTAACTAAGGAGGAGTGTATTTGGATACTCGTTGCTGAGCTAGGTACCGTTACCACAGCAACGCGGCGAGCTATTAACAGTACTTAAATAATAAGTTACCTTTATTTTTGAGAAAATGCACTCATTAGACTTTATTTCCATTTTTCGTCTCCAGAAAAGTCACAAAATATTGACAAAGGGACGCTGCTTTCATGTAATTTTGACAGAAACATCCCCCGTAAATATTGGTTTTGCACTTTAATATTTTGACAAGATACCCCCTGTCAGATTTAGGTTTTTATTTGTAAGCGAGTTACACTTTTAGAGATAAACTATTTTGTCAAATTTCTGTTCCTTAGAAAAAAGTTCCTTTCCACTAAAACAACGAGTCACAAAGTTTTGGTCAAATGCGCCTGTGTGGCTTTTAATTGGGATTTCATAGTAAAGATGAAAAGCATGCAAAAAGGTTTAGGTCTTCGTTAACTCGCTTTCTTTGCTTGGTGAAAAAAAAAAAGGTTCACAAACGAGAAACTGAGTTATTTTAACGACAAAACTTAACTTTTGAGCCAATTGATATAAAGTTGAGGGATTGTCTTATCGGCATCGTATTTTCCTGCCACAACCACAACGCGCGGTTAATAGTGTCATTCACTGAACGTGTGAAGCGCGCGCAAACTGTGTTCAAGCACCTTAAAGGGACTTTTGATGCTTGAAATTTTAGGGAAATGAAGAAATTTGGATGCGGATTAAAGATGACCGCCGTTTGGAAATGAAGACGTCATTCTAATGTTATTTTAAATGATCACTTCCCGCTGCGCACCTCAAAAGTCTTTACGTTTTATTGCCATTTCTCTAATAACCCTATTATAGTTATACATCTCCTGGTCCTAAAAAGTAAAGTAAAGCCCGGCCAAGACAAGGTTACAATAGAAAAGAAAACACTGGCTTGTAAAGCTACTGAAGCTGATTCCAAAGGCGTACCGACCACGCTGCCCCCTGTTTAATGCGTGGACACTTTCACAGTCTGCTGCGACTGACAATTCCGTGGATTTGAATTTAGAAATGTTGGTTTTTAAGGAGAGGGGAAAACCGGAGTACCCGGAGAAAAAAACCTCTCCGAAGAAAGACGAGAAACAACAACAAACTCAACCCACAGGCAACGCCGAGTCCTGGGATCGAACCCTGCCCACATGGGTGGGAGGCGAGTGCTGTCAAAACTGCGCTATCCCTGATTCCAATTGATGGTGGACAATGCACACATTAATGATGAAAATATACTATCGGAAAGAATTTAGTTTTGCTTATTAAAACCTGCCGGTGAGGATTATAATATTGCGGCACTTATTTTATTTTCTTGTGGGTTTGTCATGCAAAATTTGTTCTCTTTGAAGGCTGGAAATGTAATATTTTAAACGATACCTTGCAGAAAATGTACCATGTTATTCAAGTCCTTGCTTGAACGGAGGAAACTGCTATAATAAGCCAGGAGGAGGCTACAGCTGTCAGTGCAAGAGCGGATTCGTTGGCGAAACATGTGCGGAAGGTAAGGGCAATTTGATAACTGTTATTTTATGATTTGGGAAGTTTTTTCAGTTTTCAGCTAGAACAAAAAGCATTGTAAAATCCGTTCCCATTGCGTAATGGTTGGATGAGAAAAGACTCTGGAGATCAATCTCTCGCTATAAATAAAAAAAAAAACGATAGCTCTCGACAGCTTTAATGATACTGTTCCAGCGTTTTCATTAGAATCGAATTGGTAAGAAATGTTTAATCTTGCTTCGTGGAAATATTTCAAAGCGATAGTTATCTCATTCCTTGGGTTGTTGCTAACATTCGTTGATGACCATGATGTTCTATGGAAATTTGGCCGTGTTAGTCGAATGTCACAACTTTCACCGCTCACTTATGGAACAGATGATGGATAGAACTTGCCATTGATATGTAGAGGATATGTAGAGGATACGTAGAGGAGCCTGTGAGTACTATTCGCTTTTGCAAGTTATTCCTCTGAACTTGGGCTAAATCGCATTTGCGATAAGTGCTAAAATTCGGCAAACTTTCTGCTCCCAGATTTAATAATAATAATAATAATAATAATAATAATAATAATAATAATAATAATAATAATAATAATAATAACAATAATAATAATAACAATAAAAATAATTGATATAGCGCGACTTTCCAATGACTTTAAAATGATCATGTGCTCTCAACATGATAGGAAATAAGACTAATCCTGAAACATATAAATTTACAATGGTTTTAACAACACATTTCAAAATAAATAAAAGATAAAATCAATGAAATTCAATAGAAACCAACTTGACTTCAATTAAAAGCTAACTTAAAATAATGTGTCTTTAAAAGCTGCTTAAAACGATCAACGTTCGCCTCGTTCCTTACTTCTAATGGCAATCCATTCCATATCCTCGGTGCTGCTACTGGAAATGCCCGATGTCCTAAAGACTTTTTTGTTATGCCTCCAGATACTAATAACAAAATACCGTCATTCGATAGAAGGCTGAAGCCGGATTTTTCTTTGACATGCACTAGATCACAAAGATATTTAGGTGCAAGGGCATATATAGAGTTAAATGCATAAAGGGCTATTTTGTAGTCTATTCTATAATTGACCGGTAGCCAATGTAGATTAAACAAGATTGGTGTGATATGACTATATCTTGGAGATAACGTGACCATTCTCGCTGCAGCGTTCTGGAGCCGTTGTAACTTTAACTAGTGTACATTTGGGACTCCAACAAGTAGGCTATTACAATAATCAATTCGTGCCACAATTACAGATTGAACTAGCGCTTTAGTACTGTCTGAGGACAGAAACTTAATTCCTGATGCACCATATATTATGAAGATGGTAAAAGCAGTATTACAGTAATCAAAGCTTATGATTGCAATTCATCATATTATAAACGTGAAGGTTCATCGTTTATAACTAGCAAATTAGGAGATTTTGAAATTATCTGTATTCTCCAGAACGAACTAACAGCTTCATGTCTTGCAAAATTCATAATCTCGCCAGATGGTTTCGAGCACAGGATCGGTGTGAGAAACGTTCGAGACATAAAATTGAAAAAAATTACATTTCTCCATTCGTACAGATTACTCGGCCTAAAAGGCCGTACTACCAGATCATGGGCACAGTTTTTACTTCTAAAAACAACCTCACGGTGGGTAACAAACCTATTATACGGCATGACATGACGCAATACAAAATAACAGCTGCTGTGGATACACAGCAGCTGTATTTCAATGTGATAGCGGACAACGTATTCCACAGCACTGATGAGACCTGATGAAAATATACTATCCCAAAGAATTACACTTTGTTAACTACATCCTGTGAAGATCATAGCATTGCGGCAGTTGTACATGTCTTATTTTCTTGTTGGTTTGATTGTTCATGCAAAATTTGTCCTCTTTGAAGGTTGGACGTTTAGTACTTTAAACATTACCTTGCAGAAAATATACCATGTGATTCAAGTCCATGTTTGAATGGAGGAACCTGCTCTAATGAACCAGGAGGAGGCTACAGCTGTCAGTGCAAGAGCGGATTTGGTGGCGAAACATGTGAAGGTAAGGGCAATTATTTGATTACTGTTGTTTTATGATTCGGGAAGATTTTTCAGTTGGAAAAAAGAGCATTATAAAAGCAGTTCCGATTGCGTAATGGTTGGATGCAAAAAAGACTCCAGAGATCGGTCTCTCGCTATAAATAAAAAAAAAAAAGCCGATAGCCCTCGACAGCTTTAATGATACTTTTCCAGCGTTTTTATTAGAATCGAATTGGTAAGAAATGTTTTATCTTGCTTCGTGGAAAAATTTCAAAGCGATAGTTATCTCATTTCTTGGCTTGTTGCTAACATTCGTTGATGACAATGATGTTCCATGGAAATTTGGCCGTGTTAGTCGAATGTCACAACTTTCACCTCTCACTTATGGAACAGATGATGGATAGAACTTGCCATTGATACGTATAAGAGCCTGTGAGTACTATTCACTTTTGCAAGTTATTCCTCTGAACTTGGGCTAAGTCGCCTTTGCGATAAGTGCTAAAATTACGCAAACTTTCTGCTCCCAGATTTATTACAGTAATTAAAGCTTATGATTGCAATTCATCATATTATAAACGTGAAGGTTCATCTTTTATAACAAGCAAAGTAGGAGATTTTGAATTATCTGTATTCTCCAGAACGAACTAACAGCTGCATGTGTTGCAAAATTCACGATCTCGCCAGCGGGTTTGGAACACAGGATCGGGGTGCGAAAAGTTCGAGACATAAAATTAAAAAAAAAAAATTACATTTCTCCATTCGTACAGATTACTCGGCTTAAAAGGCCGTACTACCAGATCATGGGCACAGTTTTTACTTCTAAAAACAACCTCACGCAAGCTTCGAGTGGATCTTGAAGACTTCATTGGCAATACAGCATATGCTGAGTACAGAAGAAGAAAGAAAATACAAGCTGAGTCTTGGTCCTTACTCTGGTAGGTATACAATAATAATTGGATAATCAGATAGAAGGCTATATTCAAATGGGGTCTTTTGAAACCTTTGTTTAAAAATAGTAAAGGAGACGCTTATTAATTAAAAATATTCGCTTAAGTTCGTTTAAAGACTAAAGATAGCAATGTTCTGGACATGGAAAAATGATCGTAGACAGTATTCTTGATTTTTTTTTTCATTAACATTAACTGTCTGTTATTCATTTTATTTTACGGAGTAAGTAAATCTGACTCTTTGATACATTGATTGTTACTTTTTTTTCTCAATTCGGAATAAGGTCTTTGTGTAGCAAATTCAACACAAAATAAGAATAAGCATATGAAATATAATACATTCTACTGCGGATGAAAGACATGGTGGCCCAATTCACCGCAGTTATTTACGGAATGTACGCAGTTGCAAAAAGAAAGTCTGGGAAACTTCAGGCTTGAATGGGATTGATACCCATGACTTGGAGTCGAGGATAAATAAATAAATTTAAAATATATGGAATATCCGGTATATTGAATTCCTGATGAGAGATTTAAGGACTAGTTATGTGCTGTGACATTTTTAATACCATACTTTTTTTTTTCTGATGTGTTTTTCCTAGGAACTGCTGGTGACTCGCTTTCTTATCACCATGGAATGGCGTTCAGCACCAAAGATCGAGACAACGACAAAGATGGCGGGAATTGTGCCACAAAGTACAAGGGAGCCTGGTGGTACAAGCACTGTCACTCCTCCAACCTGAACGGCCGCTATCTTCAGGGCAAACACTCTTCTTTTGCTAACGGTGTGAACTGGTATCACTGTAAGGGTCATCACTACTCCGCTAAACGAGCTGAGATGAAAATCAAACCTGTTAATGTTTAATTAAAACTAAGCGCGCTTTCAGTTTTTGTGTTGGTTTGTTGCACGCAGTTTACAACACAGCATTATTTGGCTGTAGTTTTTCCTTCTTGCTTTTTTTTTTTTTTTTTTTTTTTTTTTCATATATGCTTGGAAGAGTTATTACTAAATCGGCTGAATTCTAAAATCAATCCAGTTTTGTAAACGTAACGTTCCTTGCTTAAGTGATGTGGGATGTTAATGGTTTTCCTGAGCAAATGTAACAGTTACAAGAAGACTTAATAAAAGGGTTTGGTAATTCATTTACTGTCATTTAATCATCATTGAATTGTCATTCAATCCTTCTTCACATTCCTTAAATTATGTAAATTGTTTACATCCTTAAACTATCGGCGGCGTATACACTTGCTTTCAGGTTTGCTAAAAGATCAGTGGGTCATATATTGGGACTCAGAAAGTTTTTTACGGCCAGTTCAATTTATTTAGCAAAACGTTGATGCAACAATTGAACGAAGTTAGAGTAGACGCTTTAATGAGAAGAATGAAGAACCAATTAACAAAGTTCTATCGTTGCTCTCCCGCCAAAACTAATCCTCCAACATTGACGAGAAACTTTATCCTTACTTCATAACCACAGGAAAAAGGCAGAAAATGAACAAAGAGTGTCTCAGAAAAGAATTACAGGCCTCCTTAATTTTATTTTCGGCCGAAGCCTAACCATATAGCTTGATGTGAATGCATTTTGTTCCCTCGACCGTTCAAAACTTGGGAGTACCTCGGTAACCACCCGCCTGCGGTTCGTGATTCCGCTTTGCAACGTCATTTTATGGTCTATAAAGCCTGGGCACAGTTGTTCAAAGCCAGATTAAGCAAATCCTGGATTAACTCAAACTTTGACTCAAGTTTAATTGCTTACAGTCAACCCAGGTCACGCGTGAACTGAATGAAATTTTGAAATTTACATGTCAGTTTTGAAAATCGCCAACGTTCCCGTATAAATTTCCCTAGCTTATTGACGGTATAAGGCTATGAATTTTTCTTTACATTGCAAAATTGAATATTTCAAGAATAACAATTGTTTCCCAAGTATTTTAAATCTTTTTTCAGTCAATGCGCTTTTTTCGGAACGATTTCCAGAAAAATGTCCAACATTCCATTCACACGTCGGACATTACAAAGAGAAATTCGAATGTTCATTTCATTCTTCGAAATACAGTTCACGCGTGACCTGGGTTGACTGTAATCAACATAGGTTCTTCCAAAAGATTTTCGGCCGTCAGTTTTGACTTAAACTTTTCTTTACCTTTAGCTTGAAATTAGCCTTTAAACCCATTTTAACGAAAGACGATGAAAGCCTGTTAACTTTTAATCCGGCGATGATTAGCTTTCATCGGCTTTCGAGCAAGCCGGCCCTGGTTTTCACTAGCAACGCAAGCGCAAGCATAAGAGCCTCATGTCAAGTGAAATCTAACGCGTCGGAAGCACAAGCACAAACACACGAGAAAGGAAAAATTTTGATCCTTGTCGGTTCTTGTGCTGCGCTTTTGCGTATGTTTGCGTCGCCGTTTTCTCAGTTATGCTTGCGTTATTGGTTGTGTTTGCGTCGCTTGTGAGAGCCAAAATTAAGAGTATGCACTATAAAAAACTGCCTTCGATTTGCTAATTTTACGATAACTACCAAACTTTTCACGTGCTACTTTGGCGTAACTATTGTGTATAAGAGTACAATGGCGTCCGATGTAACGCCCGCGCTTTCCCAACCAAAAATAGAACCAATTCTGCAAATACTTTTTCCATGTTAGTGTAAAAAAATCGACGGCAGTTTTTTTTATGGTTTATACCGACTACTGTTCCCAAAACCAAAACAATGATAACCAGACCAGAACTAGGAACACTATTTGGACTGTATTTCCAAATTAGCACGTATAGCAGTATACTGAAAACCATCCATAATACAAGAACCAAACCAAAATAACCATGTGCTTACAAACGGGTTTTGACCAAATGTTAGTTTTATTTAAACGTCACTGAAATGTCACATTTGTACCCCCTTGTTCGTCTACATCGGTTGGACGAACAGTCTTCCAAAAGGACCAGTTTCGCCACAGGGCGCTTCAATACTCTAAACTTTGTCTTCACTTCAGCTCATCGTACAACATTGTCAGAATAAGGGAAAACTTTCACAATCCTGCCAAGAAGCCAGGGGCCCGTTTCTCCAAAGTCCCGGTAACTTACCGGGCCCGATAAGTATTTTTCGCTGATTACACAGTGATTACAGACATGGTACTTTGCCAATGTTACCATAGAATTATAAGATTTTAAAATTTAGTATTGAAAGGTAACAAAAATTGACTTCTGTTAAGAAACATTATCACGAAAATCACTTATCGGGCCCGGTAAGTTACCGGGACTTTCGAGAAACAGGCCCCCGATTACTATATTTTTGAATGTTTTTCCGCTGATTACACAGTGATTACAGACATGGTACTTGGCCAATGTTTTCATAGAATTATAAGATTTCAAAATTTACTGTTTAAAGCTAACAAAAATTGGCTTCTGTAAAGAAATTTTCACACCAAAGACACGCATCGGGCCCGGTAAGTTACCGGGATTTTCGAGAAACAGGCCCCAGAACCCTTTTGGAGTTCCATAGTCAACTACAAGCACCGGGTCACCAATCTTCACGTTAGGTGCAGCTTGGAACCATTCCTCTCGGGAAGTTAAGCCAGGTTAGTACTAATGTTACCATCCTTTCCAAACGTGAGCGGTAATACGCCAACACTTTTGGCATGATATCTCTTGTCAATGAAGATTCCAGGTGGGAGGTTAGGTGTCGCTCTCCCAACTATGAAATGATTAGGAGTTAACACTTCAACTGACATCTGCATTCGAACTCACTTCATTTAAGGGACGACTGTTGACAAAGGATTCAACTTCCGCCATAGCAGTTAACAACACTTCCCATACCCAAACGTTCCCATACTCCCCTCATTAAATTTCTGTTTCCTGGTTCTGCTGGTCGAAGGTTTCAAGCTTAAAAGTTCGCCTCTGAGAGGCTGAAAAAAGCAGGACCATTCAACCATCTACTTCTATCTACTCTCTGATGTGATAGCTGTAACTGGAAGTCCTCTGCTACCATCGTCGGCTGGGTTAAAAGGACCAGGGTAATGATTCCACTGGCTTGGTTCAGTTGTGTCCAGAATCTCACCAACTCGGGTCGCAATAAAGGCAGGGTGACGCTAACAGTCGCCACTAATCCAATGGAACACAGTGCTACTGTCAGTAGACATGTAGGGAACTCTTAAAGGGCCCTAGTCAGCCACACCTTTGTTTTTGTTTATATGCGAGAGTTGGTCTATTATATTTAATTCGGAGCGTGTAGAAATGGACGAAATTACTGTGAAACTACTAAAGATGATGAAACATATTTTCAGGAACACAACTTACAGTAAAGCAATAAGATTTCGCTTCATCATGCAACATCAATAATTTCGATGGCATCGAAAATGGCGGAGGCTGACTAGGGTCCAAAACCACAGTAATTACTGTGGCCAATTACAACACACGTAAACAGCGCAATGAACCAATCAGAACTCAAGGCAAATGCATGTAGCCGGCGTTAACCGCGGGAAAATGCGTATGACCAAGTCACAATTAGTTTTGGTTTTGCTCGATTGGTTGAGAAACTTGCGAGAGGTTTGTTTACCAATCAAAGCGTAGTAAAGTAAAACCAAAGCAAATGCATCAACAGTTGTCAATTTCTTTATTTTCTCCTACCGGTTTCGTCTGATAACACAGACTATATCAGGGAGTTTGAACAAGATAGTGAGGGAACTTATTTTATACCTAATCATTATAGTACAAATCAAGTTCCGACAAGGGAGTGAACAGGGAAAAAAACACCTACAAAGCATTACGTGCAGGATATGACGGAAATCCTGCGTGACGCTGAAAATGTGCAATGTTTAATTTTGGGTCTCATGGATTTAACGTTAAACCATAGCTGTTGATAGATTTTCCTTTATAACAAGAGGAGAAAATTTTAGGGATATACTAGTATGGGTAGTACTTTCTCTTCGCCTCAAATCTGGTTTCGCAGGTATCACCTAACAGCAAGAACTAACATCTATCTAATCTAAACTATGGGTTATGAAGAAGCTGCGGAAGCAGCCGTGGATAAATTAAAACTTTTTTTGAACCGACTTCGAAGAGCCTCAGGTCCCTGATGAAGAAGAAGAAGAAGAAGAAGAAGAAGAAGAAGAAGAAGAAGAAGAAGAAGAAGAAGAAGAAGAAGAAGAAGAAGAAGAAGAAGAAGAAGAAGAAGAAGAAGAAGAAGAAGAGGAAGAAGAAGACAGCAAATGGGAATCTGATAGGTCATTTTGGTCATGTGAGTGATGTTCGGCTCTCTGTTCATGTTATCGTGACACAGACAGTAATGTATACATCCTAAGTCCGGGGTTGCCCGATCCTCTTCTTGGCGATTACCTCGGGGACTTCAAAGATGAGTTGAGCAATGGTAAATACATCGTTGAATTTGCTTCGGGGTCCCAAAAACTACGGCTACGTTACCAACAAGGGTAAAGAAGAGTGTAAAGTGTGAAGGGTCTCGCCCAGATGAATTATCAGGTTCTGCGCCAAAAAGTCCTGGACGACATCCAGAATCCCTTGTAATAGATGGCGCGCCAGACCAATGTCACCAAGGGCCATCACATCGTCCGTGACGCCAAACTGTACGCCATCGAGACAACTCACCACGTCAAGAAATATCAGTTGCTGTATAATAAGCGCGTGGTTGATCCTACTGCCTTTCAAAAGTTCCCGTACGGTTATGCTGGAAACACCCCCTAAGATGAGGAAACGGCAGAACTGTTGCGTGAATCGTAAAAAGGGACGTGTGACCACTAGGGAAGTTCCCGCTTGTAAATATCGTTTTTTATTAAAAATACTCGAAGGGACGCCTGGCCATTCGGGACACGCCCACCTTCCCGCTTGTAAATTGGATTTTTTTCCATTACACTTTTCTTAGCAGTTCTAATTCTGGTGTCTTTGGATCGAGAGGGGACTGGGCACAATTCCACTCACTTCCGGTATTGCGTGACTCTCTTTCGTGACTCTCTTTTCGGTCGGAATGTCATCTCATTTGTATAAAACATCGATACGTCCAATAGATCAATTATTGTTCAATGCCTCTCATTTGCATAAAATCAGCCCTAAACGAGCCGATACAACTACGTCAGTTATCTCTGGAATGCCGCTTTCTGAGAGGAGACAATTTATTTTTCCAGGAAAGGCTGTGATATGAAATTTTGTTTCTTATTTTTGAACGCATTAAAAAGAAAATAGATATGATTTTGCATTCCACCATGAGACATAATATTTACTGCAAGGCCTGTCGTAGTGGAAATTTAATCTACTCGTAGACAATGCATACTTGAAATTGCATTGCAGAAACTGAACACCACTTTGCATCCAATAAGTAGCATCGTGAAAAACGTCTTTCCAGAAGCCTTATCGCGGCTTGTGTTGTAAAACGCAAATTTTATATAGACAATTTGTTCAAGTCTTTTTTAGATGACAGAACATTGAAGTACTGGAAGTGTAACAGAAGCTTGTTTCGATGCTGAAACGTGCTGGATTTAACTTGACCAAATGGGTTTCGAACGTGAAAGAGGTAACAAAACGCATACCAGAATCAGAAAGGGCTCTCTCAGTCTATCAAGGTGCTAGAAGAAGAAATTGTTCTGCCTGTGGGACGTGGCCTTGGTTTCATTTGGGACACAAAATCTGACTGTTTTGTTTAAAACGTGGTGAATGTGTGTGATGCGCTTTTGATCATATTTAGATGTAAAAAGCGCAATATAAGCATTAAACATTATCAAAGACGCGTGTAGCGCCCAAGAAACCTTTGAGCATCCCTAGACTTCAGCTGCAACCTGCAGATTTAAGTGCAAGGGTATCTAGTGTCGTAGTCAAGGAACATGATTACAAACTTAGGCCTACTCTGGGACCTTAAGTCGCCTTAAGTCGCTTAAAGTGGCCTAAAGTCGCCTTTAGTCGCCTTAAGTCGCCTTAAATACCCCAGGCCGAGGGAGGGGGGGTCTCATATTAAATTGACGGGGGTGATTGCCATTGCTTTTAGGGGTTAATATTTGTGGTTTGATACCCCTTAGGGTGTTAAAAGCTAGAATTACTTCCATCAGATACACTGTGGTTGCTTTTAGGGTAATGAGCCAAAAAATATGACAGGCACCAAATGTCAATCAACTGATTTGGTACTTCCTAAATAAAATGGTAAAAAAAAATTATTCAGATCATGCCCCCAAAGCAGAATTCTTATACCTTTTAGAGCTTCTTTTCAAACTTTTCGAGTTTATCCCTTTAATTTTTATATGGGAGCCCCCCCAGCCCCTGCCGATCTTTTAAAAGTCGCTTACATTATAAAAAGCTCAAATTTCCCCCAGAGGATAAACTTCCCCATTTCAATTAATACAAATATGAATTTAATGTCCATAATAGTGTGTTCATTGGGTTACTGATCTCTGTCAGTGACTCAACTGATGGTCGTAATATTATATATAATTCCATCAACCATCCCCCCATACAAATGTGAGAACTTAAAAGCTGGGGTTGGAGGACCCTTCCTAAAAGTAAAAGACCCGGTTGTTACACATTTTAACAGAAACCCTAAATTAATGGTACAAGAATATTCTTTCACTAGCATGGCTCCAATAATCTTGCACTACAAGAAGCCTTCTTGTCAGTTTGCCATATTTATGCGATAAACTGCCCACCTACGAATAAGCACCCACTTCGAATAAGCGCCAACCCCGAAAGCCCAAAAAGTGAATGAGAGCCTGCCCTCAAATAAGAGCCCACCCCGCCCCCTCCCAACAAAATACATTTCCGGCTGTACTAACCCAGCATGAAGTAAGATCAGTGTCAGTTGTGTTCCAAAATTGGTTTTTGATATGATACTCAACAAACTTTTATATTGTTTATGTTATATTTTGCACTTTCTGTGTCTTGTTCAAGAGAAATCAAATTTGAATCTCTAACATGCGGATTTTGAGACAATTTTCAGCCTTGCCTCGGGGATGTGATATCGCCAGATATAATGTGAGTAACGATTGCAGACAAGTAAGAGCATTTCTTTATATCTAGTTTCCAGTCGTGTTACATGTATCCGGTTGTGATTGAATGAGTCAAGTAGTCAGTAACAAATTGATTATGTTGCACTATTCTTCAGTATTTTCGACAAACATACAGAAAATCAAAGCCTGATTCAGGGCGAGTGCATTTATACAGATGGGCATAGAGAAGATTTTTTTGTTTCTACTTTCTGATCATAAATGTATACAGAGGTAAAATAACGGACGCGTTTCATCCATGTAGCAAGTCGAGAAACGGCTGATGTTTACATTTACGTCGGTGCGCGATTTTTTCAGTTTTTTCTTGTGGTGGACTTTATTCGTAATATTTTAGGCAAATTCTGTTTTAGGTCACGTAAATAGGGAGCATTTACACTTTTTAGCTTAATAATAACGGTAGTGTGGAAGTGTAGCATGATATGAGAGACAGGGTATTAATTTCACTGATTTCAAGTTATTTCCCTGCGAACGGCTCTTTCATCTCGCTTGAACGGCTCAATATGAACTCGAAAATTTTACCTGAAAGGAATCATTTGATAACTTAATGCTAATATGGGGAGCACTCAAGTTTGGAGCTAGTTATTTACGTGTATAAAAGCATGAAATGAACACAGAGACCTTGGCTTTTATCTAAAAGCTTCCGTGAAGTGTATTGATAAGTGCAAAGGAACAGGAGGAACATGAAGTACTGAAATGGCGAATTGTGTCAAGGTGCATTCCACACATCTCGACCTAGCGCGCTCGCTTTTCGCGGGCCAAACTAAATATTTTAACATGATAAATAAGAACAATTGCCCGTTCAAAAAAGTGATTTCATTGCCAGTATATTTGTATACCCTTGATGATATGGTCATCTGAAATATGGCAAAAATCACTCTATCTAAGGAATAGCAAACATTGTATTCTTTACGTGGGCAACTTTAAATGAAAGAATGTTCAGGTGGAGATAAAATATAGTTTAGAAGCAAGCACAAGGGATGTAAAAACGATTGTGAAAGTGTCAACTCGAGAAAACGCTACCTTGTCTTGAACGAGAGTTTTAAAAATGTACTAATTTGCATAATTTCAATCGGGTTATCGGTCGCGTTTTGGCCGATTTCGAACTTTCCCAATCTTTGCCAAAATAAAAATTCGCTGGAACTTTTGAATATTATTTTTGAAAATAGTTCACCAAAAGGGTCTTTTGGGGCAAATAAAAAAAAATTCGAATTTTCGCTTCTGTCGCCGCGGATTCTCGAAAGTTACTGACAACGGCTCTTAAGTATATTTATTGTGAGTTTTTTAGGGAAAATTGTTGTCTAAATTTCGATTTAATTTTAACTCCATACAAACTCTTAAATCACGCTTGCATGGTAACCTGTGTCACATACGCTTTGGTGACCTGTGCCCAGGGTGGTAAATCGAATAAATACGGTATTAACACGTGTGTTTTAAAGCAGGTATGAATTAAGCAATGTATTCAAACCGTGCCGAGGCTTAGGTCATGTGCAATTACTGAGGCATGGAAAGGAAAACATGAACGGAGTTGTGGATTCCTTTTCCTGCATGAACTTTTTATTGGAATATTTTGGAGAACACAAATAAATAAAATGAGCTTTTCTTTTCTGTTGAGAAGATATTAATTTTTTCTAACTAGGTCCTAAAAAAAATTCAAGAGTCAATGTCTCTTATCAAGAATTGATAAACTTTATAAGCTTATAAGCACACTGTATGAAGGTTAAAATTATCCACTATCAGTCACTTACCGATTGGAAAACCTATCAGGCGCCATCGAACAGTATACGTACATAAATGCAAGAAAGGATAACTTCTGGATATTGACGTGCCAAATCTATTCGCGATGAGTGTCTATTTCACAACAACCATTTGACTTAAGTAGCATTTGTAAACAAACGAAGAAGCTGAAATGTGCCAGGCGTCCAGACTAGCTAAAGCTCGTTCTGATTTCATACATACATAAAATTCAGTTTCTTGCCGCAAATCTTCATTGCTAAAATGTTTCCTGTAATTGACCATTAAGTAGAAATCCACTTTTACGTACATCTTTTCCACTGCGACTCAGACTGGAAATAATTCGAAAACCTCTTAAAATAAATCCAGGAATCCACAAGTTGCATGCGTTTGAAAGAAGTGTGGGCACTGGGATCAAATAGAGATGCATGCTGGGACGATCGTCTTCAAAATGGCGGCACCAATGCATGCTTTCAAGGTATGTGTACATTTTTGTGAATTTGTCATGCGTATTCTTGTTCTGTTATGTTGTCATCAGTTGAACGGTGTATATTTTCTTTTAAATAGGGAAAACGCTACAGAAGGAGGCGTATCACATTTTTATAGCTGGATTTCTGGCTTGAAGCTGGTATGAATTTGGCAACGACGGCCATTAAGCAAGTGCAATTTGGAATGGAGGAATTCAGCCATTGACATAAGTGTTATATTAATCGTGAATGTAACAAAATGCTGTAGTTGATCAAATTATTTGATATAGGCTTGCTAAGCTTAATGTGTATTAAATATATCATTGTGATTGATTGAGTGATTTTTGATACTCTTTACATATTTGACATATTTATTACCGATCAATACTCTTGTAGATGAATTATGTATAAAAAAAATTCCAGATGTGATCACTTGTGGGCATAATGTGCATCATGTCAAATTTTTCGGGGATCATCACCCATGGAGTTTCCTGACACATAATGCTTGCATCACAACAATCCAGGCAATATTATATTTCCTTTCTTGGACACATTTTGGTCAAGTCTATGCGTGTTAGTTAAGGTCATATTGAAGGCCTCTCTGGGCCTGAACTGGGGTGTCTGTACTAAAGACTTTAAATCTTTGTGATGATGAAGCCTGGGTAATTTATCAGTTATCTTACAGCTATTTGCATTTTAAGGCTTGGTTCCCTGATTGGTGGAACGGTGGCAAGAACATCCTGTTTGCCTTTAAGGTTAAGGGTTCCATATCCATGTGGGACCTAAACAAGGCAAATTAATTAACAATCATTCCATGAGCGCGCGTTGGATATGAGATGGTAAATAACCAGCCAGGCGCGAAGCGCCGAGTTGGCTATAACTAATCTCATATCCAACAAGCGCGAATGGAATAATTGTTTTATTAAATTCTCCGCGTTTGGATATTGCTGTTGAAGTTTACTGAATTTTTATATTTTAAGAAAAAATTTCCTTTAAATTAAAACGACCGGATGTTGAGGCAACCTCCGACCAAAGCGCGCGAAACGTAATGGTCACATGACACGCGCAGCTCTTTGCAAACGGAGTTGAATGAAACATCGAAAGCGAAGAAGATCGGACACAGTCGGACATCTAAAATTCAAGAAACGTTTAAATGTACGAACTATAACCTTTCTGAGACTAGCATTCAAGTGCTTTTGAAGTTCCAGCTCGTCGAGAAGCGTGATAGTCGTGCACATTTGAGCAAATGTTCTGCTGTTTGGTGCTGAGCGAAGGAAGAGATCAGGGCAAGGACGGCTTTTTTCTTGCTGAACTGATTTCTTCGCGGACGATTTAAAACACTTCAGGCAAGTCCACGTGTACGAGTTACAACCTCACTGAGACAAGCAAAATACAGTGTGTTTTGCTTAAGTCGCCTTAAATCGCCTTAAATCGCCCTAAATCGCCCAAAGTTAAGGCGACTTAAGGTCCCAGAGTAGGCCTAAGCTTAATTAAGGTAGATTTTTCCTACCTGTCGACTAACAGTAGCACTGTGTTCAAGTGGATTCGTGGCGAATCTAAGCGTCACCGTGTCTTTAATGCGAACCGAGTTGGTGAGATTCCGGACACAACTGACAGAATCAAGCCAGTGGAATGTCAGTGGAATGGTACCAGAGGACTTCAAGTTACAGCTTTCACATCAGAGAGTAGATGGCTGAATGGTCCTATCTTTTTAAGCCTCTTAGAAGAAAGATGGCCTGAAGGAAATTTAAACTTGAAACCTCCAGCCAGCAGTAAAAGGAAAAAGAAAATTTAATGGGTATTCAACCCTCCTGCTGGAACCTACATGGGGGAGGGGGGGAGGAGTATGGGAACGTTTGGTGAGATCGTACAGGTTCTTATTGTTTTCCTGCAGAATCAAGTTCTGACCGATGGAGTGTTGTTAACTGCTATTGTGGAAGTTGAATCCCTTGACAAAAGTCGTCTTTTAACTGACGTGAGTTCAAATGCAGATGATCTTGAAGCGTTAACTCCTAACCATTTTATCGTTGGGAAAGCGACACCTAACCTTGCACCTGGAATCTTCATTGACAAGAAGATATCATGCCAAAAGTGTTGGCGACAAGCGCACGTTATTACCTCTCACATTTGGAAAAGATGGTTATTTACGTACTTATCTGGCTTAACTTCCCGAAATAAGTGGTTCCAAGCTGCACCTAACGTGAAGATTGGTGAGCTGGTGCTTGTAGTTGACTATAGAACTCCTGAGGGTCCTGGGGCCTGTTTCTCGAAAATCCCAGTAACGTACTAGGCCCGATGAGTTTTATTGGTGATAAATATTTCTTAACAGAAGTCAATTTTTGTTAGCTTTGAACAGTAAATTTTGAACTCTTATAATTCTATGAAAACATTGGCCAATTACCATGTTTGTAATCACTGTCTAATCGGCGGAAAAACGTTTAAAAATATAGTTATCGGGCCCGGTAAGTTACCGGGATTTTCGAGAAACGGGCCCCTGGACTGTTGGCAGGAGTGTGAAAGCTTTCCCCTGTTCTGAGAATGTTGTAAAATCAGCTGAAGTGAAGTATTGAAACGCCCTGTGGCGAAACTGGCCCTTTTTGGAAGAGTGTTCGTCCAACCAATGTAGCCGAACACGAGGGACAAATGTGAGATTTCAGTGACGTTTAAATGAAACAAACATTAAGTCAAAAACCATTTGTAAGCACATTGTTATTTTGGTTTGGTTCTTGAACAAGAGAGTCTCTTGTCTTGTATTATGGATGGTTTTCAGTTTACTGCCATACGTGCTAATTTGGAAATACAGTCCAAATATTGTTCCTAGTTCTGGTCTGGTTATCATTGTTTTGGTTTTGGGAACAGTAGTAGCGTAAAACATAAAAAACTGCTGTGGAGCTTTTTTACAGTAACATGGAAAAAGTACGAGCAAAATTGGCTCCATTTTTGGTGAGGAGAGCATGAGCGTTACATCTGACGCCATTTTGTTTTGCCTGTACTTTTATAGACATTGTAAATGGTTTGAACCCAGGAGTCATGTCATAAGTACGTAAATTATGATCATCCGGGTGAGTGTAGTCCTGAGAAGGACTGTTTGTGGTGACTTTGACTGACGTTTCGACAACCTGAGCGGAAGTCATCTTCAGAGTCAAGTGAATTGTGGAACGTCAGTAGGTGGTATATACGTCTCTGGTTGTTAACCTGATTGGTCAACGAATGGTTTGCCAGGCCACTTATATTGGTGAGACCGGCAGAAATTTAAACGTACGACTGACTGAACACAAACGAGCAACTAGAAATGGTGATATCAACAATCACATTGCTGAGCACCATTTACAAACGAACCACAGAATCGACTGGAACTCTGCCAAGTGCATTACTTACTGTACAAATTACTATCAACGACTCACTCTGGAAAGCTGGTTTACTAACTTAGAACAAACTCCACTCAACCGTTGCCTACAACTACCTGCACCATACAAACGACTTATTGACAACAACAACGAAACAGACAAACAATAGACCCACGGACTTTTTGACTAACAAAAGACGGATCGAAACGCACCAATCACTTTTTACAGTCTTCACAGCCAATAACATCACGGCTTACTGACAAACGACCAATAACATCTGGACTTCGTTGACCAATCAGGTTAACAACCAGAGACGTATATACCACCTACTGACGTTCCACAATTCACTTGACTCTGAAGATGACTTCCGCTCAGGTTGTCGAAACGTCAGTCAAAGTCACCACAAACAGTCCTTCTCAGGACTACACTCACCCGGATGATCATAATTTACGTACTTATGACTTTTATAGACAATAGCTACGCCAAATTAGCACGCAAAAATTTTGGCAGTTATTATAAAATTAAAAAATCGAAGGCAGTTTTCTATAATGTATACTCTTAATCCTGGCTTTCATTAGCGACGCAAGCACAACCGATTAGCGCAAGCTAGCAATATAGGCTAGCAATATATAGGTAGCAATACCTATACCAATATAGGTTGAATTTACACTTGTATATTCAATAAAGATTCAAACAAGCATAATTAGAAAACGGCCTCGACGCAAGCATACGCAAAAGCGCAGCACACTTGAGCACAAGGATTAAAATATTTCCTTTTCGTGTGCTTGTGCTTCCGTCGCGTTAGTTTTCAATTGACGTGAGGCTCTTATGCTTGTGCTTACGCATGTGCTTTCGTCGCTAGTGAAAACAAGGCTTTATAGACCATAAAAAGACGTCACAAAATGTTCGAAACTAAAGTGGAATCACGAATCGCAGGCGGGTGGTTACCGTGGCACTCCCAAGTTTTGAGCGGTCGAGGGACCAAAATGCATGAACACCAAGCTATATGGTTAGGCTTATTAAGAAGGCCTGTAATTCTTTTTTCAGACGCTCTTTTTTCATTTTTTTTTTCCTTTGTCCTCGGGTTATGAAGTAAGGATAAAGTTTCTCGTAAATGTTGGAGGATTAGTTTTGGAGGGAGAGCAATTATATAATTTTGTTAATTGGTTTCCATTCTACTCATTAAAGCGTGTATTCTAACTTCGTTCAATTGTTGCATCAACTGTTTGTTAAATAAATGGAACTTGCCATAAAAACTTTCTGAGTCCCAATATATATGACCTACTGATCTTTTAGCAAACCTGGAAACAAGTGTATACGCCAACGATAGTTTAAGGATGTAAACAATTGACACGATTTTAGAAATGAGAAGAAGGATTGAATGACAATTCAATGATGATTGAATGACGGTAAATGAATTACCAAACCCTTTTATTAAGTCTTCTTGTAACTGTTACATTTGCTCAGGAAAACCATTAACATCCCAAATCACCTAAGTAAGGAACGTTACGTTACGTTTACATAACTGGATTGATTTTAGATTTCAACCGATTTAGTAAGAACCCTCCATGTATATATGAAAAAAAAAAAAAAAAAAAAAAAAAACAAGAAGAAAAACTGCCGATACTGACATGCCAAATAATGCTGTGTTCTAAACTGCGTGCAACAAAACCAACACAAAAACTGAAAGCGCGCTGAGTTTTAATTAAGCATTAACTGGCTTGATTTTCATCTCAGCTCGTTTGGCGGAGTAGTGAGGACCCTTCCAGCGCGCCCAGTTCACACCGTCAGCATAAGAAGAGTGTTTGCCTCTAAGATATCGGCCGTTCAGGTTGGAGCCGTGACAGGCATTGTACCACCAGGCTCCCTTGTATATCACGGCACAATTCCCGGCTTTATTGTCGTTGTCTCGATCTTTGGTGCTGAACGCCATGCCACGATGCCAAGAAAGCGAGTCACCCGCAGTTCCTAGAAAAACACACCAGAGAAGACAAATATGGCGTTTAAAATGTCGCAGAATATAAGTAGCCTTTAAATCTCTCATCAGCAATTCAATACACCAGATATTTCATATATTTTACATTAATTTATTTATCCTCCACTCCAAGTCATGGGTATTGTCATGATATTCAGCGGTATTATAACATTTTATTTTTGCCTAGTAACACTCGGTACATGTGCAGTGTCGTATTACAAGAAAACCATGTGCTTTAGCCTAATGGCGGACTTTGTAAGCTTTTGTTGTGTTTATTAAATATATAAACCTTTGTGAGGTTTCAGACAGGTATGAATCCAATTCAAGCCTGAAGTTTCCCAGACTTTCTTTTTGCAACTGCATACATTGCGTACATAACTGTGAATTGGGCTACCATGTCTTTCATTTTCAGTAGAATATATTATATTTCATATGCTTATTCTTATTTTGTGTTGAATTTGCTACACAAAGAGCTTATTCCGAATTGATAAAAAAAAAGTAACAATCAATGTATCAAAGAGTCAGATTGACTTACTCCGTAAAATAAAATGAATAACAGACAGTTCATGTTAATTAAACAAAAGCAGAGACGTAACAAGAATACTGTCTGTGACCACTTTCTCATGAACGGAACATTGCTACCTTTAGTTCTTGTATCTATTAAGAGTTTGAATTTTTCCCCAATATTTTGAATTAATGAACGTTCTCATTGATTAGTATAGGTAAACATGTTTAAACAAAACTTCAATATAGCTTTCTATCTGATTATCCAATTATTATAGTATATTTACCAGAGTATGAACCAAGAGTCAGGATGTATTTCCTTCCCTCATCACCAACAGCAAAAGAACTGTACTCAGCATATGCTGTATTGTTGCTGAAGTCCTCAAGTTCCACTCGAAGCTTGCTTGGGTTTTTTGTCAGGCGATGAATCTTGTCCAATCCGAGCCAAAATTCCCCATTGAGATTCCCAAAGCCTCGTTTGTAGTCGTCCCAGTCGAGGTAGAAATCAACCGAGCCGTCCAATCTCTTTTGAAACACAGTCCATCCCCCACCGGCTGTTGTTTGGTCACAGTACACATCAAAGGCACCGCCATTGTCGGGGTTGATCGTGTAAACACCGCTGGTTCGTTTACCAGCTTGGTAGAGTTCAGAGCAGCTCTTGTAAACTAAAATACAATATAAATACACATATTTGTTAGTGTATATTAAAATAATAAAGGATATTGTGGGCTAGTTTTGTTTCCGTATCAACAAAATCGAGGTAAAGAAATAATGTCAGGTGCAGTAGGCAACATTAAGATATTTAACTGTAAACCGAGATTGCCTCCGCCTGTAAAATTTCTTTAAAAAAAACAACCACTCACACACACATGGCAAACTTCGGTAACTAGTTATCTTAGAGACAAAGTTTTAGATACCTTTAACACACTTGATTTCCTCTCTTAGCTCTCTGAGTTCATTCTTTACTTCCTGACGTAGTGCCTGGACGGCCTCGTACACTCCCTTACACTTTTTGGGAGTTGTAGTTGCAAGAAGTGTGGATAACACAAGCACAACATAAACTAGGCTCCAGACGCCACGCAAGCTAGCCATGATCAGCTTTTCAATCACCACGAAAATCGTCTTGCTGCAAATGAATGACCAGGCAGGAATGAATTAGCTTCGCCAGCTTATTTCCGCAGTGGTCACATAAGTTTTTGAAAACAGATTAAAAGGCTTACATGTTGATGATTTTGAAGGATGAAAGAATAGCAGTAGCGGAAACGAATCCTATCTCATGGCAAAATGTATATTCTTTTATAGTTTGAAAATACTGATTTGACATGGTATTTGTTTAAAGCAAATTCATCTAAAAGCTGTTTAACTGAAATGTTTGATACAACCAATATAGCCACTTCACTTCCACTTCAAAAAGGAAGATTGACAAATACATCAATCTACGCGCGCCTTTATTGTATATCCCCGTGATTACCAGTTTATGACGAAAAGCTATCACTCTCAGAAAAAAATGTTTGAACAATCGTCATGAGGGCTTATATAGATATCAGAGTAATTTAAAGAGCCTATGAAGTAAAAAAATAACTTAAACTTATTTGAAAGGCCTTTCAAAAAGAACAAGAATGGCATTTACTTCTTTTGAATATCTTCTCTCGTTCCAGAGATATTCAAGTTTTTGTTCAAAATTGATGACGTCACAAATCGCTTCGGTGAAGACTAAATCACAGAATCAAGAATATCTCAGCAAATATTAGATTGATGCTGCTCAAACTTGGCACAAATAATATACACCAATAATATACGCTATGGTGTTATTTTCGGCCACAGTCCCTTTTTGCAATTAACCAAATATCTCCATTTTTGACCAGATAAGGAGAGGCAGACAGTCCTACTTTAAACGCACGAAGTCTCCTTTACATCTCATTGGGAGAAAACAATGTCTGATACTGAGGGAGGAAGACCTTGGTCCGAGCACAAATTGAATGAAAGTCGACTCTTGTCAAAGACATTACTTCTCTCTAGTCCTGGCTGAAGCGTCAACGGTTGATCTGGCTGTGTTTTGGGAATCATGTGAAGTTCCAAAGTCGCTAATGCCATATTTGAAAAATATCTGAGCGTTTATTGAATTTTAGAGGCATGTGAGTTCAGAAGGTGTAATACAAAATCCGAATTTTCCTAGGTGACTAATGTCTTTCAAAACAGATCGATATGCATCGAAAAGAACCTTTCAGATTTCTCTTGAATTCAACATTCTTGAAATTTGCGTTGTTTTTCTTTTCTTTTCACGCAAGAATTATTATTATTTTCACGATGGTTGCCCTTTTTCGGTAAAATCTAACCAGCGGTTTAAATTCGCCCAATACAGGTATTTAAATCTTTTGGACTGAGGATTTTGTTTCTAAATTTGTATTATGTTGAAATGGTAGAAAGAACGCCTCTGTAATTTTATACCCGTTTAACAGCCAATCACCCGAAACAAAATTAAAAGAAATTTTTTTACAGGCTTCCGATTACAGTATTCCTTTTCGAAAATGAAAAACTTACTTGGTTGTCCTTTCAACTTGCTTAGGTCGACAAAACAAAAATATGCACTCCTTTGGTCAAAATTAAACTGATGGTTTTATTGATTCGGTTTATTTGTGAACAATGGCATAAAAGTGGCATTTTTGTGTCGAGATAATATCCAATCACTGACTAAATTTCTTCACTTTTTTAAAGGGTTGAGTGAAGGATATGTGTAACTGACATTTCTTGACTGTATTTTTAAGAGTCTAAGAGGCTCCTTAATAATTATTTAGAGATATATCTTATGTAGTCTATTTGACGACTTAACCTGAATAAAAACAATCAAAAAATCTAAAAATTTTGTCTTTGAGAGGCTACAACGAAAGATAACACCTTGTGGCAGGACTGTTAAATGATGAACACCTTAAACAATTTTACAACGTTTTAAACCT
The DNA here is from genome assembly GCF_977016875.1 of Pavona decussata. Classification (NCBI taxonomy): domain Eukaryota; kingdom Metazoa; phylum Cnidaria; class Anthozoa; order Scleractinia; family Agariciidae; genus Pavona; species Pavona decussata. The sequence goes on from NW_028145499.1 coordinate 211,659, forward strand.
TGCAATAAAATATAATTTTGTGAATTTAAATGTACGCAACAATTTTTAATTCTTGATAGATATCGCTGAATACATGTTTCATAGCAACTGCTTGGATTTCTTCTTGAAGCCCTCTTAGAGGTGCTGAATGCTCATGTGAAGAACAAAAACCCTGAGAACTAAACGAGAATGTTCATATTGGCTTTTTCATGCATGTCTATAAACATTACCACTCATGGCGAATTGATATTCTTCAAAGAGGAGCATTTTTCTGTAGCATAGGAAAACGAAGAGTAAGTGCATTTGTTACGAATCGGTGCCCTTTTAAGCTAGCAGCACCAATTTTTTAAACGCAAACTTTCCTGCCGCGAAAAAGCTTGTAATATGACTATCTCAGGTTAATTTATGAGAATTGAACCTTTTTCAATCAATTGAGCTATTAGATAAGACAAACGGCAATTTCACACGTAAGTTCATCAATTGCAGGAAATACAACCACTCAGGTTAGTGTAAGGGGAAGATCCTTTTTTTATCAATTGTGCTACTTGATGAGACAAACGGAAATTACACACGTGATTTCATCAAATGGAGACAAGATGGCAAATATGTTTGCTCAAGCCATCTGAGCTCTCTCGTTTAACGTTGTTTTGTAGGTTTCATAGTTAATTTGTTTTATTTTGTGGCTGGAAAACGGCATTTTGGTCACAAAATTGAGTAAGACTTCGACAGATAGCGATGGTTCTAAAGAATGTCTTTGAATAAGTAAGGAAAGCACTCGCTTGTCAAATAGGTTACAAGATGGATCTAACTTATCGAGCTTTTATTTCAGCCTTTCTTCTCAGTCCAAAGGGTTGCATATAAATGTATATTTTTATCAGTTATTTTCTTAACAAGGAAGACACGTTGTCGTCCTCGTTTAACAACAACGAGTTGCATTGATTAAGAATTATTTTTTCCGGTTAAAAGTTTTTAGGGCCATTTTATAGTTATAAGTATACATTTGGGCTGGTTAAGTGAAATCATCTACCACTATAGTAATTAGGAGAATCCCGTTTGTACCTGGTCAACTGTATGCCACAAACTTGCATGGGTACTAACAAGTGTGTAGAAAACAGTTAGAGAGATCGTTTGTAACTTATTCTAAATGAAAAGTAAAAGTTTTGTAAAGGTAGTCATGTTTAGCGAACGGCCAAGAATACACAGTAGCAAGGGATTTAAATAAACCACGATTCTCGACACTCACGTTTCACTCAATTTAAAGTACGTTGAAAGGATTGTCTTAGAGTAACTCAGTGGTATTAAGAGAAGACATGAAAAAGACTACTTTCATAAATCCGTTGTCTTTTCCACTCAGATAAAATAAATTCCTCAAATGCTCGATCGTTAGAGAATATTTCTTTGCACCTTGACTTACCACCTTGTCCGTCTTATCTCTTTCAGCTCTTCGTGGTCAATGAATGGAATAAATTCATTATTCACAGAAAATAAGCGATTTTATTTGTTCACGCATGAAAATTTGAATTGGCCTTTTAACTGATCACGAGGTTGTCACATGTTTTACAATCGAGGTTAACTACTTAGGCTTTCTGGGTACTGAAGAGCGGCTGCCTGTAAGAAACGAGAACTGCATTTCAGCGACCAGTTGGTCGATTTCTGATACTTCGTCTGAGGATAGCCATGGATTAACTATTTTCGAAAATCATATTTTAAATTTCAAGGTGTTTTATTTTTAGAGAGAATTGCAAGAGTTTGAATGCGGCCTAGGTGCGGTCACGGGTAGATAAAAACCGAGAAAATTTAGGTCAAAGGACGAAGCCCCTTTCAAGGTGTAAAATAACCCAATGAAATTTAAACTTTACACTAACCTAGAACAACCATCCAACAAGGTAATTAATACAATCAACATTTCAAACTCGCTGGCTACTATCTAAAGCATGCAGGTTTTTTGCACGCTACTTAAAATGGCCTTAAAACTCTAATGCTTATTTTCATTAAAATAAAAATGTTTCTTAAAAAAAACAACTGATTCAAACTCTTTCCCACTCAGGGAATATCAAATATGCGTACGATACTTAGATCAAAACAGATTCACAAACATTTGACATCCAGAGCCCGTGAATGTTTACAAAAATCACACATTGGGCCCTAAAACTAATCAGACTGACTGAACACAGCCATTCAATGTCTTTCGATCCCAGATTTCTTTCTTATTCTGCTCGAAAACAATATATTTATTCCGGTCAATTAGCCTACGAAACATGTGCAACAAATTTGCATACCATTTCGAGATCGCGGGCAAAAGTAGTGTAAATCAAACTTTACAGCTCCTTTATCATCTAAAATGAAGCAGTCGATCAGTAAAATGGAGAAAAACGTGTGACTTTGTTCCTGCCGTGTTGTTTTGAGTGATCGTTCTTAGCAGCAACGGCTCAAATCAATAAGCCAGTGTTACAAGTTTCTTTCAAATCCTGAGAAGATAGGAATTGGTACCCCCGTGAAAAAAAATAAATTAAAAAAAAAAAAAAAAAAAACAACTAACATGAAATCTGAAATTAGAAAACGAATAGGCAAAATACGGCCCTCACCGGCTCGTGCTAGTAATAAGCTAGTTTCCGTGTTTTCGTGGCCATCACCAGACACACCAAATCTGGCAAGATTCCTATCTTCTCGGGAATTGAAAAAAACCGGTAGGAACAGCGAGAAACCCGAACGGTTTAGGACAGTCAACATCTTAACTGGTAAACCCCATGTACAGAAGCTAACGGAAACTAACTGAAAACAAAAATTGTGTTGAAAGGGCAATTGGTAAGATAACCGGCAACAATGAGAAAACGTAGACTTTATAGAGCCCCGAAAGTGAGCAACTTGGTCAACAAAATTGTATTTAAACCGAAATAGCTAAACCTTAATACCTCAAAATTTAGAAAAAACTCACTTTGATGAAGGACGAAGTCTTGATCTGTGTAACTGCTTCTTGATGTCGGGTTTTTAATCTCCGTATCCTCTGCAGTCCTCTGCAATAAGATAACTCAAAGCAAAGACGTCGCTATCCACTTTATGTCTCTCAGTATCCATGACATCAGTCTTTACTTCGTTCTTTGGAATTTCTGTTTTAATTTTTCGTTTTTTCTTGACATTGAACTTTGTTTGAGGACAGCCGTGCATTTTTTTGTAGCTTCAATTTTGCTAAGCCACAAAGGAAGTTTCTGATGAATTCTCTGACCCTAATGAATTCAAATGAAAAAACGCCTTTTCTCTGAGCAGAATTTTCTTTAGCGCCTCTTTGCTTTTATCGTTTTCAGTTGACATTCAACCGTATTGCTTGAGGCCTAAGCTTGCATTCTCTTGTAACTCCATGTTTAGGTAGCAACGAATAGGGAAAACAATTTTTTCTGGCATACCTTTCCTATCGTCAGTAGGGGCCCCTGTCAGTAAAATTCAACTGAAACAAGCGCCATACTCAGTCTGAACGAACACAACCAAGCGCTAAACCACACAGACACTTTCTCATTTCCATTCCCTAAGGGCCAGAGAAAAGCTCGTACAATGTTCCAATTTCTATTCTACCAGCCAATATGCAAGCTTTTAAGCTTAAACGTAAGTCACAAGGACAAAACATTTATTGTGATCTAAGTAATGTTTTTTTTTTTTTTGTGGGAAACTTCGGCTCACTGCTAATCATTTTTTTTTTCAATTTGAAAATTCCTATCCTTGCCATCGATGCGTGCTTCTATTCCTGCGGCAGCTTAGAACGAACATCATGTTGAAGAATCGATGGTGTTTCCTTTCACTTGTCCGAAATTTAAAACTTTTGAGACATACTGACGTTTTATAGCTCTTCGCGGCACCCTAAAGCAGCTGCCACCGCATCCACTTGATATCCTAACATTTCTTTCATCTAAATGGCTCGCCAGCGTAGATCTTCACTGAACAGGCGAGGCATAGCTGATTTTGATTAATTTATTCATAAAAATTCCATGCAACCTTACGTTCTTGTCTTGTAGTTTTATGGGGTGATCCGACAACGTTAATTGAAATAGCTGTACAGTGAAATGAAGATGTGTGAAGAATGAAATATTCAACAGTATATTTCTTGAAGAATTAGGAAATGCAAAAATACGTATGCAGATATAGTAGACTGATCTATTACAAAATATGTCGTACACAAATGAAAGTGGAGACTTCAAATTTCATCTTTTCCTTCAACCGTTTTCTGCTAGCAGTTTTAACACGAAACATTACAAGGCGTGTAGGGAGAATTATCGATAAAATCAAAACTCATAGTTTATAATCAACGATTATCGTAAAACCGAATGCGATCGTTAAAATGTGTATACAGGAATGAAAAATATATAGGGCAAGCACTCGTTTAATGTCAACCGCGTGCTTCTGTTTCTGGCATACGATTGTTGTCGTCCGTAAACTTCAACTGAAACAAGCGCCATACTCAGTCTGAACGAACAAAACCAAACGCTAAACCTCACAAAGAAATGCTGAAGAAAGTTCTGCTCAGAAAAAAGCACTTTCTCGTTTCCATTTCCCAAGAAAAGCAAGTGCACTGTTTTAACTTCTAGTTTACCAGCAAATATATGCAAGCTTTTGAACTTAAAAGTAAGTCACATGGACAAAACATTCATTGTAATCGAAGAAATGTTCCTTTTTGTGGGAACCTTCGCATCAACTCCTTTTTTTAATTTGAACAATTCCCATCCTTGCCATAGATTCGTATTTCTATTCCTGCCAAACCATTGTTATAAGAAGTCAAAACCAACGAAAGAGGCGCCAAACAAAACAAAGAAAGTGACACTACTCCGAGAACACTGACTTCTTATTTGCATTCTATCTAAGCACCACGGCAGCTTAGAAACATCATGTTGACGGATCGATGGTGTAGAAGCTTCCTTTCACCGGTTGGCCACGATGATTAAAAAATTGAATACAAACTTAGAATATTCTCTCTCTTCGATGCAGGGGATTTAGCCAAAGAATTAAAATCAACGATGTCGGGAAGTAGCCAGTTGAAAAAATTGTGCAGTATAAACTCCAATATGGACGCAATAAAGATGCGAGATGACCCGATTCAAGTCAAACCACAGGAAAGCAGAGTCGGTTTAAAGATTATTTGATACGGCAGAGACACTGGAGGATTTAAGATAAGGGCAAATTCATAGAGTGAACGGTGACAATAATCAATCACCTTAACTGGATTCCCCTTAGTTACAATGAAGTATATATCCATCGATGTGCTCCCCTTAGGCCTCAAGCAGTGTTCAATATCGAGGAAAAATGATAAAAAATGAAAACAGCGCTAAAGGAAAGTTCTGCTCAGAGAACAGCATTTTACTGCATTCTATTTAGGGTTTGAGAGTTCATCAGAAACGTCCTGTGTGGCTTAGCAAATTTGGAGTTACAGGAAAGTGCACAGCTGGCCTCAATTAATGTTCAATGTCAAGCCGGAAAAACGAAATACCATAGAACACATCGCTAGAAATCGAAACGTTTGACCCTGCGAATGTTATATGCGGTAGCCTTAGCCTTGAACGCAAAATATATACGCTATTTCAATTAACGTTGTCGGATCAAAGTTTCAAGCTTAAAGACAAGGCCGAAAGGTAATATGGGTAGTTCTTAATATATTTTCGGAGGCACGACAAGTAGGATGAAAGAAAACAATATAAACGTTTGTTTGCGTGTTTTAAAGCGAAAAACAGAGACTCGCAGTATACACAGACTGACAGCGGGGAATAAGTAACGACAACGTCGACATTAACGAAAACGTCACTTAAAAATATTACTCCATTACTGTTACTCCAATATTACTCCAAAATTACTTAAAAATATTACTCCAATATTACTGTTGTTTACTTCGCGATTATTTTAACTCCTCCAACTTGTATAAAAATTGGAAACAATCCAGCAACCAAATTGGTAGGCGTGTTTTGCGAGTTAAGAAAGAGAATGAAAAATTCACCGTCGTATGTTCACGTTCTCCACAGAACCTTGAATTTGGTCATTTCACTTTGTTGTTTTGCAGAGGACGCAAGGAAATGTACGAAAATTTAAAACGCACGTGTAGGGCATTTGGCTTGTAGTTGCCGTTGCCATCGTCGTTGCTTTTAAAAGTTCTGTAGTGTCTTTTCGGGGTGTTTAGGGACTTCTTCCATGATAAAAAATTCCAGTGACGTACGGGTGCATGGCTATACTTTTTATCGGTCTTCCAACGGTGTTTGCTTTCACTTCTCCGAAATTTAAAACCTTGAGACATAACGTTTTCTAATGGCTCTTGGTGGCATCCTAAAACAGCTGCCACCTCATCCACTTGATATCCTAACATTTCTTTCATCCAAATGGCTCGCCAGCGCAGATCTTCACTAAACAGGCGAGACGTAGCTGATTTTTCATATAACCTTGCGGTCTTGTCTTGTAAATCTATGCTTTGATTCGACAACCTTAATTGAAATAGCTGTGCAGTGAAATGAAAATGTATAAACAATGTAATATTTAATAAAACATTTTTTTTGAAGAATAAGGAAATGCAAAAATGTGTATGCCAGACATGGTAGACTGATCTATTACAAAACACGTCGCACACAAATGAAAGTGGAGACTTCAAATTTCATCTATCCTTTTGAACGTTTTCTGCGAGCAGTTTTACTGCACGAACCACATTACAAGGCGTAGAGGGAGAATTATCGACAAAATCAAAACTCATAGTTTATAATCAACGATTATCGTAAAACCGAATGCGATCGTTAAAATGTGTATGCAGAAATGAAAAATATATAGGGAAAACGTATAGGAAAAACACTTGTGTAATGTCAACCGCGCGCTTCTGTTTCTGGCATACCATTATCGCGACTATCGTCCGTAAAATTTAACTGAAACAAGCGCCAAACTCAGTCTGAACGAACAAAACCAAGCGCTAAACCTCACAAAGTAACGCTGAAGAAAGCTCTGCTCAGAGAACAGCACTTTCTCGTTTCCATTTCCCAAGAAAAGCAAGTGCACTGTTCTAATTTCTAGTTTACCGGCAATATGCAAGCTTTTGAGCTTAAAAGTAAGTCAAATGGACAAAACATTCATTGTAATCTAAGAAATGTTCCTTTTTGTGGGAACCTTCGGCTCAACTCCTTTTTTGAATTTGAAAAATTCCCATCCTTGCCATAGATTAGTATTTCTATTCCTGCCAAACCATTGTTTTTAGAAGTCAAAATCAACGAAAGAGGCGCCAAACAAAACAAAGAAAGTGACACTGCTCCGAGAACACTGACTTCTTATTTGCATTCTATCTAAGCACCACGGCAGCTTAGAAACATCATGTTGACGGATCGATGGTGTAGAAGCTTCCTTTCACCGGTTGGCCACCATGATTAAAAAAATGAATACAAACTTAGAATATTCTCTCTCTTCGATGCAGGGGATTTAGCCAAAGAATTAAAATCAACGATGTCGGGAAGTAGCCAGTTGAAAAAATTGTGCAGTATAAACTCCAATATGGACGCAATAAAGATGCGAGATGACCCGATTCAAGTCAAACCACAGGAAAGCAGAGTCGGTTTAAAGATTATTTGATACGGCAGAGACACTGGAGGATTTAAGATAAGAGCAAATTCATAGAGTGAACGGTGACAATCACCTTAACTGGATTCCCCTTAGTAACAATGAAGTATATATCCATCGATGTGCTCCCCTTATGCCTCAAGCAGTGTTCAATATAATATAAAATATGGGCAAATTCATAGAGTGAACGGTGACAATAATCAATCAGCTTAATTGGATTCTCTTCAGTTACAATAAAGTATATATTGATCGAAGTGCTCCGGTCTACAAAAGGATCATAAACGCATCTCTGAGAACAAATTCTAACGCTCGCTCAAGAAACCCTAGATATTGTATTGATTGTGCCCCATTCACAGAAACACCTTTAAAAGCCGGCCAACCACCCCAAAGGTACCAAATAATTTTCAAAATTAAAACTTCTTTTTCAAAAAAATACAAAATTATTTAAGGAGCTCAAACTTGCTGAAAGGACGGCTAAAAGTCTAAGCGGCGTAGGATCGGAAATCAAATGCCCGTGAGGCCTCCTCTGTAAGCCTTTATGGTTTATATTTCGAGTCCTTGGCCAAGCAATGTTCAATGTTTTATACCTTGCCATTATTTACTTATTCATTCACGAGTTGGCTCACAGGAGGTTTTAATTTACATGTGGTTTAGTTTTGTTCAAAACTACTCTACTAGGGAAATAGAATTATAATGAATGTTTTGTCGTGGTGACTGACTTAAGTCTGCATATTGGCTACTAAAATAGAAATTGGAACAGTGGATGTGCTTTTCTCTGGCCCGAAGGGAATGGAAATGAGAAAGTGCCGTTCCCTGAGCAGAACTTTCTTTAGTGTTTCTTTTTGAGGTTTAGCGCCTGGTTTTATTTGTTTAGACTGAGTAAGGCGCTTATTTCAATAGAATTCTACGGACGATAGGAATGCTATGGTAGAACACAGAAGTACCTGGTTAACATTAAACAAGTGTATTCCCTGCCCGTTTCTACTTTAACGTGGAGTTTCAAGAGAATTCACCATTAGGCCTCAAGCAATGTTTTAATGTCGATTAAAAATAATTAAAAAAAGACCAAAACAAAGAAGCGCTGAAGGAAAGTTCTGCTCCGAGAAAACAGCATTTCAGTGCATTCCATTTAGGGTAAGAGAGTTCATCAGAAACTTCCTTTGTGGCTTAGCAAATTTGGAGTTACAGGAAAGCGCACGGCTGAGTGGCCTCAAGTAATGTTCAATGCCAAGCCGGAAAAACGAAAAATTATAACAGAAATACCATAGAACACATCGCTAGAAATTCGGGACACTTGAGCTTACGAATGTTATATGCAGTAGCTTAAACCTTGAACGCAAAATGTATACGCTATTCCAATTAACGTTGTCGTATCAAAGTTTCAAGCTTAAAGACAAGGCCCAAAGGTAATATGGGTAGTTCTTAATATATTTTCGGAGGCACGACAAGTAGGATGAAAGAAAACAATATAAACGTACGTTTGTTTGCGTGTTTTAAAGTGAAAAACAAAGACTCGCAGTATACACAGACTGACAGCAGGGAATAAGTAACGACAACGTCACTTGAAAATATAACTCCATTTCATTAATGTTTATAACTTCATTTCATTAATGTTGTGCTACTTCGCAATTATTTTAACCCCTCCAACTTGTACAAAAATTGGAAACAACCCAGCAACCAAATTGGTAGGCGTATTTTGCGAGTTAAGAAAGAGAATGAAAAATTCACCGTCGTATGTTCACGTTCTCCACAGAACCTTGAATTTGGTCATTTCACTTTGTTGTTTTGCAGAAGACGTAAGGAAATGTACGAAAGTTTTAAACGCACGTGTAGGGCAATTGGCTTGTAGTTGCCGTTGCCATCGTCGTTGCTTTTAAAAGTTCTGTGATGTCTTTTCGGGGTGTTTAGGTACTGCTTCCATAATAAAAACTCCACGTGCGGGTGCATGAACACACTTTTTATTGGTCTTCCAATGGTGCTTGCTTTCACTTCTTCGAAATTTAAAACTTTTGAGACATGACGTTTTATCGCTCTTGGTGGCATCCTAAAGCAGCTGCCACCTCATCCACTTGATATCCTAACATTTCTTTCATCCAAATGGCTCGCCAGCGCAGATCTTTAGTAAACAAGCGACACACAGCTGACTTTGATAATTTATTAGAAAAAATTCCATATAACCTTGCGATCTTGTCTTGTAGTTTTATGCTTTGATCCGACAACGTTAATTGAAATAGCTGTACAGTGTAATGAAAATGTATGAAGAATGAAATATTTAATAGAATATTTCTTGAAGAATTAGGAAATGCAAAAAAGTGTATGCCAGACATAGTAGACTGATCTATTACAAAACACGTCGTACATAAATGAAAGTGGAGACTTCAAATTTCATCTTTTCTTTTGAACGTTTTCTGTGGGCAGTTTTATCAAGAAAAATAACAAGGCGTAGAGGGAGAATTATCGAAAAAATAAAAAATCATAGTTTATAATCAGGGATTATGCAAGGCTGTTTACAGCTGAAGCATAACAATTACACTTCGAAAAACTCGCCTTAATTTACAATGCAATGTCTCTTTATTCACTCATAAAATCTCAAATTTAAGACAGTGACTTAAGGACGGTCGCGCGAAAATGTTTTAACATTGATTTTTTTTTCAAACTTCTGCTGCAGTTAGTCTATGAATTTCTTACATCTGAAATGCAAACAAAAATGAGGGTCACCGACTTCGTTTCGGAGATTTGACATCTGCAAGTTTGCGCTTATTTTGAGAAATCGGTCCTCGTCACTCGATATGACCTCACCGGTTTTTGATGCAAAATTTTTATAAACGAATCGCTGGAGACAAACTTCCATTGCCGAAGTTTATTTCAGTGGATCTATTAAACAAATAAATTCCACTTTTATTATCTCTAAAGCTACAACTAATCTTTAATAATAGGCCTTATCACGGTTTTCGACGCCATTTTGACGGGTAGGCAACATCGGGTATACAACATCGCTTCTGAAAAATTCATGAATTGGAAACTTTTGGCACTAGGAAAAGGATTTTAAGAGCAAAATTGGAGGGATGTAGCTGTGACAGAAAACGTCCAGTCGTGTTTTGAACTTTCCATTTCTTTCCATTTCTGGATATTGTACTGTCGTGCAGTGAAGCACACAAGAAACACTCCAGTCCGGACACCAGGACTGACATGGACGAAACAATTTTAACCGATCATGGCGTGTAAGGTCACTGACAAGTAAGGGAAATTGTTTTTACACAGGGTTAACCCCACGATTTCCCTATTCAGGATGTTTTTGTATTTGTGTAAAAGCCTCCTGAATAAATGTTATGTTAAGTCGGAACGCGGGTCCACGGGTATTTTGGGCCTTTAGGACATTTTTCATCTCGGTAACCGGGATTAAATTTCGCATATGAACAGAAGACAAAATTCGTCCCGCCTACCGGGCCAGCCCAGTAACCGGGCTCATATGAAAAGGCCCTTAGATCGGTGTAAAGCGGGGTTTAAACTAACTTTAAGCTAAGTTTAGTATCTTCCTAAAGTTGACATGTAAGGAGATCTACGCAAACTTAAAGTTCACTTAAAAGTTTTGGTCTCTTTAGGCAAGCTTTAAACGTGAGTATAAAGCTGGTGTAAAGGTCAGCTTTAAAAAAAGTAAATACAGCATAAAGCTGCGTAAAGGTGAATTTACAGCAGCTTTCGCTAGCTTTAACTAGAAGTAAATTTCTTTTTTCATGCTGCTAGACCCGAGGCTCTGTCCGGGGCAGTAAGAGCAAGTAACCCATCAAACTTGTAAGATAAAAGCTTTGTGGATAGCTGGGCATTTGAATCCAAGGAAGCAATGCTTTTGAGACCGGCCACGTTGCAGCATAGCGGGGTTTGTCGTGGGCGGAACTGATACTATGAGCATCTGGCCCGCTTTGTGACCGTCAATCACTGAAATGCAAAACTGCTGAAAGGGCAGAGCCATAGACATTAATAGTTCTGTACTCTTTACCCTCACGGAACTGTAATGCAAGAAAATCCAAAATACTAGTTAAAGATGGTGAAAGGGGATCAACATTGACCCGTTGACTACACCAGCTATTCCACTTTGTCCATGCGGAGGAATAGGCACTTGTTGTGTTTTTCCTCAATGCCGCCAAGAGAATTTTTCTACTCTCTTCAGAAATGTATGCCATTTGGTAATCTCTGCTGAAAGAAGCCACCAAGCCAGTTGAAGGTGTTTGAGGGGGTGGGTCTGATTTCTTATGTTAGTAGATCTTCCTGAACTGGTAGCAGTAGGGGAAAGCCTATGCACAGTTCTAACAGCAGAAGATACAAGGTTGGGTTGGCTAAGCTGGTGCTACAAACACCAAGTGTGACACCCGTTGGCTCTGAATTTGGTGGAGGCATCGGCCTATCAGAGCAGATGGAAGAAAGGCGTAGCCCCAAAAATTTGCCCAGTCCAGGGTAAATGCATCTGCGTGAATTGCTAGAGGGTCTAGACGCCTGCTCACGAAATGATAACAGAGTCGGGAGGCTAAGAGGTCGATGTTCAGGGGATCCCACTTGTGACGGAGACGGGTGAAAACTGCCGAATGTAGTTTCCAATCGCTGGAATCCAGACAGAAATACTCTGGATTCCCTGTCTGCATCTACATTCTGTACTCCTGGAATGTATTGGGCTGTCACTAAGACATTGTGGGTGAAGCACGTGCACCAATCCCACATATTTTTGGTTAGGTAGGACAGCATGAAGGAGTGAGTCCCTCTCATTTTGTTTATGTAGGTTACTGCTGAAATATTGTTCATCAGTAGTACCTGAACCTTGGCTTTGTTCTTTGTAAAGGGCATTACAGTCAATGAACGCCCCCTCTCTTATGAACGCCTCTTTTCTAATTAACGCCCCCAAAGCTGACAGGTTTGTATTAAACGCCCCTCTCCTACAAACGCCCCCCTTTCCTGAAAACCACACATAAACTAGAAAATATATCAAACACGAGAAGGTGTGTTTCATCAGATATCCAAACACTGAGTAGGTTGAAAAAACGAGGCGCAGCCGAGTTTTTTTAAACGACTTCGAGGTGTTTGGATATCTGATGAAACTCACTTTCGAGTGTTTGATATGGCTTCTCAAATGATCAATAAATACTCGGGCCGTAAGGCGGACCGCGTTAAGGTTTCGGTAGCATTATCAAATTCTTTTTTTCTTTTTGGGGACGCGATGGGCCGAGAGATAAGACTTGCGGCCACGAGTTATTGTTCTCAGTCTCGCTTTTTGTACTCCAGTGGCACGAGTAAAGTTTTCGGTGGCGTTATCAAATTCTTCGCGTTCTTTGTACTCGGGCCGTGAGGCGCCGAGTTAAGTAATCGGGGAAGTGGAGGGGAGGGTCTCGAACTCCCTCATCATTTTCGCTTCCTAAGCTCCCTCTGCCTTTCCCCGATGTATTCTGCGAGTCACTCTTCTTAAGAATCAAATCATTGGGCGTCGGTTGTGAAGCGTTCGTGAACATTTCCCTTAGCGCAGGGAGGGTTCTGGAGTCGTTAGAACAAAATGGTGAAGGCAATGATAGCATGTCGAGTGGCGAAGAAAGCTAAAACGTAAGGATTAAAGCTTGTGGATATAGCATAAGAGAAGAGGAGGTAGCTTGAACATGGTGCTTTCCGTTTCGTCTGATTAGCGAGGGTGACAGTTGTGCAAGAAATTATGAACCTTTGGAAGGTCTGTCGCACGAGCAGCACGCGCATGAATTTAACTCCGCATGATGTAGATGTGGGTATCAAAAACGCAAATGCGAAATCGAAACAGAAAAGTGTAGTGACGTTTTGCAGCTTTCTTCGGGACCCTCGCACGACGCTGCAGAATGCTCAGAAAGTTCAAAGTATTCCAAAGATTCGAATGCAGACCTCACCGCAAGCAACGCGAATGTTTTACAGAAGAAGAATGGTCGAACGATCGATCGCAAGTGCACGCTGAGGAAGAGGGGAAAAGAGAGGCAGTTTTTGACTAGCTTTGATTTGGGTGACCACAATAAGACTTAATTTTCCAATATGACTTTATAGAGATGTAATCGATGACGTGATCGCTATCGTGTCACAGTCAGTCCTGCGATGACAATTCTCGTGTTTGATTCCTCCGCCGGAAAAATCCTGAACCTTCATGGGTTATCGCGCGGAGCATTTTTATTACGAAACGCGAAACAAGGCACGTGCAGAAAAATTGGCGGGCCAAGGAATACATCACGCATGACAAATCATGAGAACGTACTTGCAATTTCGTCATCAGTTTTTGAATTTGTTCAAGAAGGAAACCGTTTTGTCATCAAACTTCTTTCATTTGTACCCTAGCCTGCTCACAGAGCTTTGTTTGGCTAAATCATGTTTCATATCGTTGATACATCTGAGTAAAAGAATTTGAGCTTACATGGATAAGTTGATATTAGAGTGTTTATGTCAGTGTATGCTAAATATAGGAGAATTAGAAATTGTCAATTGTACAGGGATTTTTATCCATCGTCGACAAATGCTTTCCCAAGAACCACCCAATAAACAAGATCTTCAACAGACACACTAAAACTCAGCTACTCATGCTTGCTAAACATGAAAACCAACATCGCATCACATAAAAAAACAGATACTCTCAAATGTAGCAACAACCCCAAACCAAAATCATGACCCGAGCTGCAACTGCAGGAAGAAAGCAGAATGTCCAATTGATGGTAAATGCCTCCAAGCGAACGACGGTAACAACAACAGAATCGTGCGTGGGACTGGCACAACACATTCTTCCGAAACGCCAACAGACGCCGAATGCAACGGAACTATCTGAACAATATATGGACCCTGACGAACACAAACAAAACATTTCTAATTAAATGGAAAGTACTCAAAAAGTTCAAACCCGATAATAACACTAACAAGAAATATAACTAATGTCTTCACGAAAAGTTTATTTCCGTAGAAAAGATCTTAGTAGCCTGAACAAACGCAATGAATTACCAAGTTTAAGCCCCCGCAGAAATAGATATGTATCCTCAAAACCTCTCGAAAAACGTAAAGAAACCGTTTGTATCACGCCACGAGCATTAGTATTTTATCGCCCAGCAAACGCTTGTTTTAAATCACCAGTTCGAATGATTTCATAAATCCATGCCCTCATATAAAATAGATACGTACCAAACACCTCTTGTATAACGTAACGTAACCGTTTGTATCATGGCACGTGAACTCTCTCACGGCACGTGGAATTGTATTTTATCGCCTAGCAGCTGCTTGCTTTAAATCACCAGTTTTTGATTACTTTATATACTTTACGGTCATTCGTTGAAGTTGCGTGATGAGTGTGGTCACGGCTCCTAACCATATACGAAATACAGCTGTAGCAATAAAACGATGAATCACATCTGAGGCCTGAACTATTTTTTTCCTGGGTGTATATCTCCGTCTATTTCTATCGAGTTTGGGGAGTTAGCGATGCAGGAAGTTATCACTGCTAAAAGATCATAGGCTTACGCACCACGCAGTCAGATATGGCCCGAGTATAAGCTGAAAACAGCTTCTCGTTCTTGGAGAAATTCAAGGCTAAAGTTGGCAAAATTTTATGGTAATTAGGATCACATATCCAAACCATGGTCACGGTAGTAATTTTCTTTGTTTTCTTTTAATGAATTATTAATGAGTTTGAGAAACAGATGTTCAATACAATCAATCAATTTATTTGCGTTCTTGCTAAATAACACCGGTGTGCGAGTTGCGTCTTGCTCAATTTCCAGTTCAAGGCACAACTTTCCGTGCTTGATGAGCCAACTCTTCCCGACCCATTTCAAGCAAAAACTAACTCAGACATTGAAGAGGCCGGCGATGAAAATACCATGGTGCTCGACGAGGACTCGGATGTTGACATTGGGCTATAAGAACTACCAGTACCCTTTTTCACCGCTTTGTATGTACCATATACTGTTATGGTTTTATTGACGGTTTAGACTTATCAGCGGACGGACTTGATAGTCTGCTTAAGCTCCGTCACTTAGGTTATTATAATACCGTATCTTGATTAACATGTTACAGATATTAGAATAAACGCCTCTTATCTTTTAAACGCCCCCTAGGACCCTTGAAATTCAATAAACGTCCCCGGCGTTTATTAGATCATTTACGGTATAGCTAGTGAGCCCGCTGGCAGTTCTAGGCAATTTATGTGGTAAGAAGTCACCTCTGTAAGCCATCTGCCTCCTGTTGACACCCCAAGACAATGTGCCCCCCAACCTTGACGGGAAGCATCGGTCTCGATGACCAAATCTGTTGTTTGTTGGAGGAGGGCTTTCCGATTCCATGCTACTAGGTTCTCATTCCACCACTGTACTTCCTGGAGGCACTCTGAGTCTAGACAGACAAGGGCCTCGTAAGATTTGTTAAGTCTGAGGACAGGGGTTTTTGCTTGTTAGAGATAGCGATATTGAAGCGGTGCTGGAAAGACTGCTTGTATGGAAGAGGATAGCAGGCCCAGGAATTTTGATAATTCCCTTACAGTAGTGACTGGGGTGTTTAAGAGTGCCTGACCGTAACTTTCGAGAATCGCTGGCCAAGCTTGAAAAATCGAAACTCCTGATAATTTGCCTGAAGTTTACCTTTGGGGAACTATCTTCAAAAATATAATTGGAATGTTCTGGAAATTTATAGTTTTCGAGAAATGTGGAGAAAACGAAATTAGGGGTTTTGCCTCATTAATTATGCAAAAATCTCACTTAAAATTAGCCAAGTTCAATACGCTTGTGTTGAAACAGTACGCAACGCTAGAAAGCGAGGTCGGTTTTGAATAAGGGCATTACTCACCTACTTTCTATTAATAGGACCTATGTAAACTTTTGTAAAACTTTGGAGGGTTTAATGGTTCTTTGAAAAATTGACATTTTGAGGACTTTGCAATGAGGCGAAAATTGAGTAAGTTTGAACGTTTAAAATGAATCTTGCTATGCCAGGTATCGACTCGAGAGGAACATTGTGATGAAGTTTGGATCTTCGTCTTTAATAATACGAAATAAAAAATCTGGGAAATCAATGCACGCGCGGACGAAAACCAAAATTAGCGAGGCTTCGTTAATAAATTTGCATAATTCGCAACTGTTGAGAAAATGCTATGTTGTGGAAACTCGGTGAAATCATTGACCCAGATGGTCATTTTATCTCATATTGCATTTGTCTGTTTCTTTTTCTTGTTTAATAACGTGATAGAAAAGGTCTGGACAAAAAAAGCACGCGATCGGAAAAGAAAATATTCGCCAAATTCTGGTGGGAAATTTGCATAATGCAAATCTCCTAATAAATCTTTCTGCAAAGGAATCTGAGATTCTGAGGGTAACATCCTGTTTATTGGAAATCCCTCTTTTTCAGCTTGTTTACGAATGGTTTTCGAGATAAGTTTTACTTCATGGATTATAAGCACGAATACCTTACACTCCCTGACTTGGAAAGCAGCAGTTTACCCTGCGAGCTGAGGTTTCCTGGTCTCCCTGTGTGTCGCCGGGCGAATAAAAAACCGCTCCAACCATTCGCCGATTTCCTATCGTACATTCGCGACGTACGTCATAGTGCGTCATGTGAATCGTCACTTCCAGTGCAACATTTTAGCACGTTACGTCAACAACCTCATCCGAAAGTTTCAAAGAAATGTCTCGCCAAAAACGCCAACCAACACATTCAAGCTTTCGAATAATCTTAAGCGCCTCATGGCAGATCTTACCGTTCAAATAGCGAACCGTTGGATAAAGCGTTTGCAAACGTTTTTCAAACAAACTTTCTGCTCACGCGAAAACGAGTCAGGTAACAAAATCTCTTTCCCGCCATTTTCCGGGGGAGCTTGTGCAAGCCAGTCAAACCAGTTTGCAGCCGGTTAGAAACCAGAATTTTTAATTTATTCGTTAGGTTTGTGGACGGCTGAATCGAATGTTTACAGTAGTTTCTTATTCGTCCGCCGGCACATTAGGGCGACCAAGGAACCCCTGCTTGTAGGGTACAGTATAGTTTGGCCCATAAATGTGCCAAGATTTCATTGAAAACCTGTAACATTGAAAAGACAACAGTATTGATGATATACAGCGCTGAACATCGCGAAATTCGCTCTCACTGTTAAAACACTAATTCCTCGGAGATTGGACGACTAGCTGCTCAGCTGATTTAACCTTTGGATAACACACACTCGTCTTATCCCCACAGCAAACGTGACCGTTCGATGACACGCATGCGCGTCCTCTCCTTTGCTGACATAACAGTTCAACTGTACGCATGCGTTTCAGGTAACAGTTGGATGACACGCATGCGCCTGTCCTCCTCAGCTGACGTAACACTGAGGGTTAGAGTTCACGCATGCGCTCCCTCTCAGAAGCTTGTTGACCACCGCCCTCGCCATATAGGTAGTGGTTCCTCCTTTTCCGTATAGTGGTGTGTTGTAAAATTGGTCTCTTGCACTCTGTAGAAGACAAAACAAATTAACATTAACATTCTTGTACAGTGCATACATCACCGCTGCTACTCAATGCGCTTTACACCTGTATAAAAATTTGACACTTTTTTGTATAGGTTTATTTAAAAGGGAATGTTTTCAGTCTTGATTTAAAACTGTCCTGGCTCTTATTAGGTCGGATGTCTATCGGTAACAACTAAGTTCCACAGTTTTGGAAGGAAAAGAACGAAACCCGTATTAGATTCAACGTTGAATTTTGAAGTCGAGTGGTGTCGGAGAAAGAGCGAAGATTTGTCGTAGGACTGACGTTGGTCAACAGTTCTTGTAAATATGAAGGAACTCAGCCATTTTAAATTTCCTTTAACATACAAGTCTTTTATGACAGGAAAACATTCACGTTCATCACATATGAAATGATTCGTGAAGGAGTGGCCATGTCCCATTTTAAATTTTCAACAAGAGGCGGGTTTACTGGTCCTGAACTGACTTTTAAATTATGTAAAAAATAATTTGTTGGACCCCTCTTCACAGAACAGCAAGAAATAGCCCAATGTTACTTTACCTGAGTGTTTTCCGGTCCCAGATCATAACCAAACAATTCAATGGCCTCATCAACAAGCTACAAAGGAAAGAATAGGGACGCAAACATTTTCAAAGTTTCCATCTACAGAAAAGAGACAATTTACGTCCTTAAATGTTTGAAATATCCCGAAAAACTCATTGACTCAGCTATCAATCGCCTCCAGCATCCTATAGACCCAGTTCAAACACCTTCTGACCGCCCTGTTCGGATTACGTTGCCATTTAAAGATCAGAAATCGGCGGACGTGGTTCGCAGGCAACTTGGCGACCTCAGAACTAAAATTAATCAAGAACTACAGCCGGTGTTCACGAGCAAAAAGATTGCTGATCATCTGAGAGTCACAGAAGAAAAGCCTCCCCTGATCAATCAACAAAGTGCAGTATACGAATCCACATGTGATTTGTGTGATACAAATTATATTGGGCACACTTGCCGCCACCTACATCAACGCGTTGAGGAGCATAAACATTCTGTGATCGGAAAACATCTCAGGGACGCGCATGGTTTAACACCTAACAACTTAATAAAGAACTTTAAAGTCATAAAGAAATGCCGTGACAAATTTGAATGTTTGGTCTACGAAATGCTGTGGATCAAGAACAAAAGACCGAAACTGAACACGCAAGCGGATTCCATTCGCGCGAAACTCTTTACCTGAATACTTTCATGCTAATTTATTTTCTCACTTTCAATACCTATAAATATGCCTTTCCGTTATTCCATTTTTACTCGTTTGACAATGACGATATGAAGTCGTCGAAACGTCATGCTGTTTTATTATCGTTAATTTTCTTGTTGAAATGTCTGGCCTTTACATAAATAATTTTGCTTTTCCACTCGTTTTTTATATTAATACTCAACGTTTCCTTTAATGCAAACCAAATCGAGCAACCTTGAAAAAGTAAATCGCGCATTTCAATTTCTAATCCATCCTATAATTTATTTCCATCCATGTATTCAATAGTTATTGCACTATCTATTGTTATTGTGTTTTGTCTTTTCGAGTCCTGTTCTACGAAATCTTTGGAGTTTGGTTTCGAACCTGTAGAAATGATGTATTTAAGGTGTTTCGATCCAGATTTTCTTCAACCGTATTACGTAGTCTTCTCCGATGCTGATCGATGTGACATTTACACCAGTTAATGGTAGCCTGCGAGCAGGCTCTCTTTTGGGTCAGCCGAGGAAGGAAAGCGTAAGCCGCGAGAGGATTCACAGCTGACCTAACAGAGAGCTTGCTCGCAGGCTAAGTTAATGGTTTCGGATTGAAATTTGTCGGGATTGATATTTTGGTAAATTCGATATTAGAGAGAGATAGAATGACGCTTACAACAAACGGCAAACGGCTGAGATGACCACGTGACCATGTTTACTCTGTATTGGCCGCTCGCTGTTTTCAGTTTTTAGTAAAATTGAGTAGTTTTGCGTTAGCATCAAAAGACAGATTTATTTTGCACTGTTCTCATCTGTGTACTTATTTTTTAAGAAAACATAAACGTGCATCTCACGTTTGCTGAAACTTGATTCTAAATCTCTGTACTGCAATGAGGACGATAAACATTGTGAAGAGAGAATACGATGTGGATTAGAACATGTTATGGATGAAACGTCGTCACGATAATCACTTGTAGGTATATAGTGAACAGCAACGATAAAAAAAGTTGATTCCTACCTCATCCAAGTCGATACATTGGCTCAACTCTACTTCGGAGTTTCTTTCAAGAATTGTTGCAAGTACAACCAACAGCTGAAACAAACGACAACTTTTACTCAAGTAAATGTAAGAAGTGCATCGTGCTATTTTGAACTACAATTAATAGCTGACGGAGCATTTCAGTTAGGTACGTAACGTAACTACGAAAAAAAAAAAAGATAGAGAGACTGGGAAGGGATTATAACCCATGACCTCTGCGATGCCGGTGAAGTGCTCTACCAACTGAGATATCAAGCCAACTGGAGCTGGTCATTGTGTGAATTCGTAATATACCCGCGGACAATAAATAACTCATTGTGAAAAAAGGAGCATTCAAAACAATTCTCTTCTTATATGCACACTGGAAGCCTTGTGTTGGGTACTGTTCCACAATCTGTTTGTTTATAACTAGCTCTTAGTTTGATTTTGGACACTGAAAAACGAGCCTGTTTACAAACTACGCAAATAGATGAAAACTGGACACACAAACATGGGATTGAAGAGAATCAAAATCAACCAGCCGCCGGCTGTTCAAAAAACAGATAACTCTATCCAGTGGATAAAATGTACTCCAACCAATACCTTTTATCCACTGAATAGCGACTTATCTGCTGGATAAAATTATTCGCTTTTTGAACAACTGGGGTCTGAAGTGATGCCGACAACGTAATAAACTGCGTGAATTTAACAAGCTGACGTTTGTATCGTAGGTACAAGTTTTGTTTGGGCAGCAAATATACCTCCACTACTGTCTGTCTGTACTCGGGTTTGGATATGTCACTCAGCAATTCCTCTACTTTTAGCTGAAAATTCCGTTCACGGTGCGTCATTTCTGATATGGTTGGCAGCTACCAAGAAAAAAGAAAAACATTCTAAAAAGCCTGACAAGAGGAATCATTCAAAAACCATTAATAATTCATGAGCCCATTGACCTATCAAATGGTCGTTAAAACATCACGTGCACTGCTTTTATATCCGATAAAAAAAAAAAAAACCTCCTCAGTATTAGTATGCGGTGTTTAATGTTTTTCTCGTATGCTAATTTCCAACGTTCACTTGTAAAAGCATCATTGTTATGAACTCTCTTGACACACGCTTTTCCGGGAATGTTTTTGAAGCCGTTCAAAAAACTCGCAGCACGTGTTTTATCGGTGTCTAAAACCACTCGGCTGCAACTCGTGGTTTTAAATCCCGATAAAACACTGCTGCTTGTGTTTCCCACATTACATAAAGCATTGTATTGTATGCCAGTCGCGTTCTGCTCGCAGAAACCATATCATGCTCTCTTCAAGACTTGGCTACCACACATGACAATTTTATACTAAACTGATATTACCATTTGGAGGTAAAATCCACATTGGAAATGGGGCAACCGAGCAGATAATAGAGTGTTTGTATGGGAAAACGGAATGTAAAAGGTGGAATCAGAAGTCAATAAATTATCGACATATTATGAGATGTATGTGTTATGTGTGTTATGTAGTATTGAAATAAAGCTATATTAAATTAAAAAAAATAAAAAATAAAAAAAATAAACTATCGACTGAAGTCATTTGTTCTCGGACTAACTTTGTGTAAAATGTTATCGTCCACAGAAAATCGTTACTGAAAAATGCTTGTATGGAAAATTAAACATGTGATCACTGTTTCCAAGCGGTAAAATTCTTGAAAATAAAACGGAAAGCGTGTTTTCAGTGTAATAAACCCTGAAATCAACTTTATATGGTATGTTTCGTTACCCAACCTTTCGCGCAACTTGTGCCACAACGACGCAACAAATTTGCAAGACAAGTTGCAAGACAAAATGCCCGGTAAAACAGCGTCTTTACTCACCTGTGACAAGATATTGTGTTTTGACACTTTTATTCCTTCAGGAGCGCGGCACAATATACTCCATACTGAAAACGTAACAATACAAATCCTGCACATTAGTCATCTTATGCCCTCAGCTCTCGTTAATCAAATATCGCCATTTCTAATTCACATAATTTCGTGACAGATCATCCAATGACAATTTAGCCACAAGAAAGCCAACTAAATGCCACAAGAGAATTTCAGTTGGCTTTCTGAAAGCCATCACTGAATTCTGATTGGACATTGTCTCCCACGGTGCAAGTATGAGAGCCACACTTGTGCGCATGACAGAAGCCAGTCCTTTAATGAGTGTGCGCTGGTTTACCACGCGGGCGTAGCTAAACCTGTCAACTAAGGCTATTGCCACTCTGCACTGGATGGGATAAGCTAGTCCATCGTAGGATTACCCCAGTAGTATGTTGCTGGCAACCAATTTATACACTTGGGAGAAAAGAAACAATGTGAGCTAAGTTTATTGTCTAAGCAAACAACATGATAGCACAGGCTAGACCAGCAAACCTTCAAATGTGAAACCCAACGCGCCAACCACTGCACCCCCGCGCCCCCACCCAAAATTTTCTGTACTGTTTTGAAATGAAAGGAGCACATTTTTCTTCATCGTGTCCGTTATCGATATTTCCAAGTGGAGTTTTCAAAATTTGTCTCTGATATCTGCCATTAAGATCATTAGGATGTAAAACGCACCTTTGTCATAAAATCCAGGTGGTACTCTGTGCATTGCTCCATCCAGCTGTCTGTTTTGTAAGGGGGTTCTACAGAAAACATTGGGAAAAAAAGGATTCATTTGTCTTATCTTGTACTGATCTTATTAAACTACAAAACGGACCAAATACAGTAAAAAAAATGTAAATGACCTTATTTCAAATTATTAGGCATAACTTCAATTTGAGATAAGAACGTAATTTAAGTTCTGCTAATATTCAGAGCGGTTACGACACAGTGATTTATCTAGCTCTTTATTTTGTCAGTACTAACCGGTTGACACTGTAGATTAAATTTTAATTTAGTCAAAAATTTGTTCGGTAATCCACAGAATCCGAAACTTTCGCTGCTCTTCGTAAGATATTTAGGAGCGTCATGAATTCGGGATTATCTTATTTATGTTTTTATTTATTTTTTTTGCCACACCACATATACAATGTAAACAGAAAAAAAAAATAGAAAAAAAAATAGATGTAACAATGGCGAGGAGACCTAAAGGAAACTATGAAGCTTATATTAATTAGGTCTCCTCAGTTATTATTTTACAAGATGAAATCAAAAAAGAAGATAAGAACACGACGACGGATACAATTATAATTTCATACAATTACAATGTCAAACGGAAGGATATATTACGAAAAGAAAAGCTACAAGAAAATGAAAACTACTAGTAGTTATTATAGAAAAACACCTTAAGTGCTTTCTTAAAGGAGATAGAGGAGGACGAGTTGACGATTTCGGTACACAAGGAGTTGTAAAATTTAGGTCTCTGGTAAAAAACGGAAAATTGTTTCATGTTAGTTCGACAAAGAGGCAAACGATATAAATGAGAGTTTCTTGTATGATACGAATGAATTTCTTTCTGTAAGGTGAATTTACTGTCAAGAAGGAATGTTATGTTCGGTTGCATGGTTGTGTGATGTTAGTCCAAATTCATAAACAAACCTAGGTGCAATATCCTGTCCGTGAAGTTTTCCTTTGGAGGTGAGAACAATCTTCAGCAGTGCCTTGACATCGCTGGGAGACTGCGTATATAACGACTGGAAATTAAACGAAAAAACATTACTTCATACAATCCGTATATTATATCTTTACGCTAGTGTGCTATAGTTGGTAGGGCGCAGGGTGAGGGGTGGGGGTGGGTGTGTGTGACAAGGAGGTACAAACGTCCTACTTCCTATTCTCCTCAATTCTGAGTATCATCCCACCCAACCCCCCCCCCCCCTCCTTTTTTTTTCCCCAGTGGATTACTCATCTTGCAGCTTTTTCAGGTGAAATGTCACACAATGTTACATAGCGTATCCTCACTTCACCTGCTTCCCGCCTCCTTAAGGTTCCATAGACTTTCCCCTCCTCCGTTTTTCGCAGGCATCTACCCCAACCTCACTAATTGTATACATGATTAAGGAAAATACTAAGATCTTAATCACAGATCTCTGCCGATAGAATGGAGTATCAAGGATGACACGTTGGTGAGAGTGCCGCTTGCTTCTCAAAAATATTGCCTGGGTTCGGTTCCTGGACAAGGTGTCAACCGTGGGTTTAATTTCTTGCTGCTTTTCGCCTTGCTCAGAGGGGTTTCCTGCGGGATATCGACTTTTTCTCCCGTCATAACATTTCCAATCCCAATTAGATCTCCATATAGACTTAGGACGAGCTGCTCGCAAACCACACATGCAAGTGGTGTATCGCAGAAATCGCTCACTTGCTCGATCGTATTCACATTGTAAATTCACTCCCGTGCGCCTTGCTTTATGGTGCATGGAGACGTCCCCTCGGTCGTTCGGCTGTTCATCCAATCTGGCGCTCGTTCGTGCGTTCGGTTTTTCGTTCAAGTTGTTTCGTTCCTTCCAGTGTGGGGTCGGTCGACTGTTTGATCGTTACTCGTTCATTCGGCTGTCCGCCCACTCTCCCGCTCGTTCGTATGTTCGCGCATTTCGTTTGTTCGGTTGTGTCTACGTTTTCGCAGTTTGCTGTGCAATTCAAGGGCGTCAAAGATACTAACCATCATTAAAACAAACAACAATAAAAGCTGTTTTAAAACAATACGAAGAAATTTCTTCATGTTTTAATACTTATGGTTGCAGTGCTATAGAGGAACACTTCCTCTTTCTCCCTTTAAAATTACGTACAAAAAAATATCCGTACAAGAACAGTTGTGAAATACATTACTGCGACCGCAGGACAGTGCTTTCCCAATGATCTTCTGCGATCGTAAAAAAAAAATATGATTCCACGTTTTCATCGCAGAATAGTTAGCGGCTGAATATGCTATTGTTTGTGATCAAGTTTAAAAAACAAACAAACAACAACAACTTCAAAACATCTTTTTTCTCCTTTTTTTCCCAAGCATTCTTACCCCAAGTCTCCTGCTGGCTAATCTTTGTTTCATTGCTTCAATAATCCATCTAAAAATAATAATAAAAACACCTTCAGAGAAACGAATATCACATCCTAAAATTCCGATACTGGTAGCTTACTGCGTTTATAGAACCACTGATTGAACCATTTTGATGTGCATCGCAACATTCCGAGCGCTATACCGCTGACCCCAAAGAATAAGTCGCTATTCAGCGGATAAAATGTATTAGTTGGAGAAAATTGTCTTTGAACACAGGGCGAGGTCCATATCAGGCGATAGTGTCGACTGGCCGTGTATTATAGTTTAGCATACCTCAGTGACCGACTATCGCGTAACGCGCAATCTGATTGGCTACACAGGTGCCGTCTATCGATCGATAGACGGCAGTTTGTCAGAGCGCGCGCGATTTACCATGCATCATTGCACAAATATATCAAAATTTATGAAATAAAAAGATTTTTTTGCCTCATAGATCGATCACTGAGGTATGCTAAAACAATTCGCCCCTCGCCAACTATCAGCCGATAGAAACCTCGAGCTCGCCGTCTAATTGTTAATTAGTTCAATGCATTCGCCACAACAATAGGACATTTTCACTATGGCGTCATTTGACAACAATTACCAGAATCCTTCAGTTTTTTGTTTTCTCGTGCTAATTAAGGCTATTGTTCTTTGCTGTCCACTGAGAAAAAATTTGAATTTGAAAAGGAAAACGAAATGAACTCTGGTAGTTGTAGTCAAGTGACGCCATCGTGAAAATGGCCTATTCAATGATAATAAGAGACAATAAGTAAGCACCAACGTGGTTGTTAGTATCCACCACACACTAGCAATTAGACAACCATTGCTCATCATCGCCTGATGACCGGACCAGTTGTATGGCGACCGAAACATCGCGATCCACATCAAAAGTGACTCATTCGTTAGACAAACGATTAACTAAGCTATGATTTTAAACCATGATGACTAACACCTTCCATGACAATTCTAATGCTATAACTATTCTCACTGTCTAAATATCCACGAAACTAGCCTGCGCACAACGCTGGCATGTTTGTAACACCTCGGCGTTTTAACGTCAATGCCACTCGTGTCTCGTGTGACTTCATAAGCCAATTATTCCTGCTCTTTGGTCCTTCTCGCCAAGTTATGCCGTTCTGGGATTTCAAAATGTTTTTTACCCACCCACCTCCCCTTCGGCGACGCGTTCTACCTTTCCTTTCTCTGTCTTACGACCCTCTATCTTTGCAAAATCTCGCCTCCCACAACTTAATTCAGCAAAGGCAGTGAGTGGTTGTAATGATAATAAAAATGGCGTACTATTCTTGCAATTATCATGCAAAGACTTGGCTGCATCGTTTCCACAAACTTGCTAGCATGTATCTTCAATTAAAGGTGTCCAAACGTTTCAGTGAATCAAGAATACGAACCATCTCAGGCAAAGCCCGTCAGTATGCGGTAAACAATGGTAAAAAAACGGAAACAACTCACCCGATTCTTATTTTCAACATTCCTTCAAAGACTTTCGGCATTATTGCGACAAAAGAGGCCAAGTAAAGAACCATCTTCAAAAACGAAAAAGCAAGCACCGTGAGTTTAATTCAAGGAACTATTCTTTGCTTCTTACTACGATTTATGAAAAAAAAAAAAAAAAAAAAAAAAAACGACAACAGCAAGAAAAAAAACAGGCTAACACCGTCGTTTGTAAGGGAGTCGTCGTATTACTCTCCTTCCCTAGCTAAAAACGACTGTGTGGGAGGCCAATATATATCTTGAGAATGGAAAACGCTTATCAGGTCATATGGGCGACTTTAGGTCCCAACAAAAATATCCCAGGTTACAGTAGTGTGATAAGTCCATATGGTAGGCGCTAGAAAGGGGAAGGATAAAGGTGAATCGGGCGCATGCGTGAAGCTTCGCCCGTGCACGACCCCGTGCACAGAATAACGCCCACCAGAATCGTTTGTCGACGACTCGTACACTATAGTCACAGTTTTTCTTCGATACACCACAGGGTTGCGAACCAGACGAATTTCGTTCACATTGTAGAGTTTAAAAGGGCGTGGGAACGAGTAACGTTTACTTTAATATACCGCTGACCTCTTGTTGAAGTACTGCCTCTCTGACGTCATGAGGACTGCAGAAGGAATAAAGGATTTTCTGTTGGAAAAAAAAAAGGTTTCTATTCAGGAAAGCTTCAAACTGTTTTGTGTTCTTTCAGGCCGATGAAAAGAGGATTCATTTGTTTAAAATGTTCTTTTACATCTCTGAACTAGAGTCGCCCCTTCCGCTGCTGCGCCCTTCATACCCAGCTCCCAATGATAGATTTTCTTTAATTACCTGAATTGCTGCGGGCGTTAGAGGCTCATAAATCACTTTCTCTTCATGGCCAAAAACACCGATTGTTACCTGTAAATAAATAAAGAACAAGAAAATAATCTTTATTTTCTTATATTTTTTACCTATTTCCAATTAGATTGGCCCGGCGGTAGCTAGTGCTAGTCTTGGTGGACCTGTCTATTTAAGTTCGGGACTGGGTAATTTGCGAGTTGTGGAGTTGCTAGTTGCGAGTTGCAGTTGCGAGTGGCGAGTTGCAGATGCGAGTTGCGAGTTGCAGTTGCGAGTTGCGAGTTGTGAGTTGCGAGTTGCGAGTTGCAGATGCGAGTTGCGAGTTGCAGTTGCGAGTTGCGAGTTGTGAGTTGCGAGTTGCGAGTTGCGAGTTGCGAGTTGCGAGTTGCGAGTTGCGAGTTGCGAGTTGCGAGTTGCGAGTTGCGAGTTGCGAGTTGCGAGTTGCGAGTTGCGAGTTGCGAGTTGCGAGTTGCGAGTTGCAGTTGCGAATTGCCAAAACTAGAAAATGAAAATTTCTAGTGAATATAACGTTATATAAAAGTAAGGGATCGCAAGGATACTTAAATCTTTTGTTGAGTTCAGTTTTAATATAAACCAAGGCTACAACCAGAGAATAACCTTTTTGAGCAAAGGAAGTGTCAGGGATTGATGCCACTGGCTTATAAATCTCAGATTGGAAGAATCCAACTAGCTTTCTTTTTGCACCTCTTGCAGGTAAATTTAGTAAAACCCACAAGGCCACAAATTTGGGTTCTCGCACTATTAGGGGTTCTTTTGAAAACTTCAAACAAGCATTAAATCCGTCACATTTAGATCTTGGAGTACCCCCGAAGTCTGTGTTATTTTGTGATGGCGATGAAGGATCTAATTTCAGTTATTAGCGAAAATGAAGATAAGATGCCAAATAAGTTTAATTCGCTAAGCCTACCAACACATTTTTACTTTTTTGGACATGTTGGAATGGCAAGCTAGGAACGAGATTCAAGCAAGTTTCGCCCAAGAATAGCAGTGCCAAATCATCGATATAGCGCTGAGGCCAGGCCAGGGAAAAGACGGTTTTTCTTGTACAAAGGCAAGCAGTGCCTGAAAGGGCCGATAATACACAGGAAGTCTCCTTTCTCGGACCCTCTCTATCTGTAATATTGATGAAAGAGCCATTTTATTTTTTACAAAAATTGCAACTTTGATGCCTCCGCATCCCCGAATGCATTTCCCAGTATCCTGTATATCATTAATATTGACATTATTCCTCCCGCGCAATACTCAGTAATTTATATTTTACCTGAAAATCGGGTAACCCTATAACCCCCAATGGGGCCTCTTTTTTTGGTGAACAAAGAACTGCTAGTTCAATAGATGTTTTTCAGGATCACCAACACATCTTCGGTTTGAATTGAAAGGCGATTCACTAAGGATTTCTGAGAACAAATACTAATTCAGACCAACACGTCAAACGGTATATGATAGTCAACTTTAATAACTCAACAATTGAACTGGTAGACAATCGACTCTAAACGAGATAGGAGGAGAAAATGAAAACGGGTAATTGTCCTGTAAATGATGAAAATTGTATGTTCATGTGAGCGCCGATAACAAGGAAACGAAAACGTATGTAAATTCTACCATACTATATAATTTACTTACACTTTTCTGACAAAACCCGTCATGAATAATCAGAACTTCTCTTCACCTGTAATGTTATGCCAGGCCAGTATAGGCAATTAATAAAAATTACTAATTCTATACTTATATATAGCACTACTGCGAAAACTCAATGTTTATCAAAAAAATAGTTCATTAATTATGTTATGAAAATACTCATGGAATAAACGAACGGGTTTCAAAACACAATAACTTTTGTTAGCTTATAAGCTCATTCTTTTCCAGGCACCCAAAATCAACAATTTACCTCGGCTTGTAAGGTAATATAACAGTTCAAGGTATGTGTAATACGTGTAAACATAACAGTTCATCACCTCGGACATGTTACAAAACTTGATTTACGCTGTCAGGTCTGTAATACTTGGTTTTACGAAGAGCAAAATGACATATTTCGATTAAAGAAAACTTAAAATATAGTAGTATAGTTTTGTTCATAATAATATGGATAATAATTTTATGGATAGCGGGTAGTTCCGTTACATTCAGGTTTTGTTGTTGGCAACTCGGAGAATACCCCCAAACTTCATTGCCACCCCGTTTTTGTTTAGTCTCTCGGCAACGATGTTTCTTTTATTTATCAGCTGGTATAGTGTTTTGTGGTGGATTTCTTTGCTAAATAAATTTGGAGCCTTGGATACTCCCATGCATAAAAGTGACGCAAAAGCTCGTGTGAAATTTTGAAAACAACCCCCTAAGAGTGGCCTATTTTTTTGGCCGTGGGTTCTTACTTATTTTTACCCTTGAAAGGTACGAAAGAAAAATAATCGGATTCGTCCACTTTTTACCATTGTCTGAGCTTTATAAAGCAATGGCATAGGTCCCCAGCACTTCTTTTACCCAAACATGTAACCCTCTGGGTGTAACTAGGCAGATATTAAAACTGAACTCCAGAAAAAGAGTTGCCACCCATGGGTTATTGCTTATTTTTCCCGAAATGTTCTTTTTAAAGTCTTTGCGATCCCTAACTTATTATCTTACCCTGACAAGCCTGATTAGAAATATCTTTATTTTGTCGGTTTGTAACTCGCAACTTGCAACTCGCAACTTGCAACTCGCAACTCGCAACTGCAACTCGCAACTCGCAACTCGCAACTGCAACTGCAACTCGCAACTCGCAACTCGCAACTCGCAACTCGCAACTCGCAACTCGCAACTCGCAACTCCACAACTCGCATTCTTCGCAGACCCTTTAAGTTCAGTTACAAATTCTTCATTTTATATGTACATTTAACAAGAAATTAGCATTCGAGGAACAGGGACAGTCAATAAAAGCATAACTTTCCGTGCCCAGAAGTTAACAGTACAAGCGATTACAAAACTTGTTCTGCAAGGTTGTACCACGCAAACCTACTTCAGCTACTGAGAAAGCGCGCTGATAACGTATAACAAATTGACCTTACCACTTTACCGCTGACCAGTATAGTAGTGATCCCGGGCGCCAGACTGTCCACCAGTTTTTTTAGAAGCCCGGCTCCGCGGCGAACCGCTGACCATTTTCTGTCATATGCAGCCTGCTGATAAAGCGAGTGGATCATGTCCCCGACCGTGCCCTCTTGTGTTTGGAAGTATTCACCCTCACGCTTTAGCAGCTCCTGCAGGAGAAGCATTTGCCGATCGACGTTTGGCTTGGTGAGAAGTTCAGCGAGCAGTGCCTCCCGTGACTTGGTCACCAGGTCTCTCGGACTAAACGACACAGACTAAATGAGAATTTACTCAGCGAATTTCCAAGGGAGACAGTCTACCTATCTGATGCATGGCTACGCTTTTCTCAAAGCTATTCCATGCAACGTAATTTACTTTACTCTATTGTAATAGAAGTCTATGTGGTGTAATTTCATGTTCTTTAAGTGTGCTAGCATTTATTTGTAATACAGTGGAACCTCGATTTTACGATATGGCAAAGGGACAGCAAAATCATAACGTTAAATCGGGTATCGTTGTAAACGAACTCCCGAGTTATAAATAACTTTTGCCGGGATACATAATCGGGAAAATCGTTAAATCGACGATCGTAAAATCGGAGTTCCACTTTATTTCACCTGTTTGCATTTATAAACGTGCCACATGGAAGCCATCTTGTAGTTGTTTGTGGCCAGCGTTTGAAAATAAAGTTGTATGTATTTGTGTACGCAAAGGGATTTTGTGTGTAATCTAAGATAAGAGCAGACATGCCATAATCATTGCGGAGAGGCCGTTTCAGTCTATGTTCTTCTTCTTGCAAACATTCTCGTTTGACGGATGTTATCGACTTGGAAGGGAAAGGGGTGGGAGGGGGAGGGGGGATGGGGGATGGTACAGAAACAGTCCATAAAACCACCTAAAATAAATGATATTTTGTACCCTTGTTGATGTTTTTGTTTATAGCGCATTTCATAGTCATGTAGCAACAAGGAAATAAACTGCAAGTCGATAAATTTTTTCGGGTAGATTATCGACATTTTTCCAAAACCAAAAGCCATATATTGCAATTTAGTATTCAACTTTATTGCGTGATGTTAGTGCCATGCTAAAAAAACTGCCATTGGATTTCATACATCGCGAAAAAAACAAACAAACAAACAAACAAACACGGCCTGATCCTAGATAATCCTGAACTAATGCTTCTTTCAAATGACAGGAATCTTGCAGGAAGCTAGCTAAGCTAACCCTAACAGTGCATTGGCTTCTATTTGGCAGGGGGGGGGGGGGGGGGGAGGGGTCTTATCAATAACATTTGCGTCAAGGGTCGCATCGAGGTAAACGACGAAGAAAAAGCGGATTAAAATCAAAATTAAACTACTCACTTAGCGTCCTCCTCGTCAGATGTATTTTCATCATCCTGTTGAGTGACTGTCATGGAGCGGCTCAATCGAATACTGTGACTTATCATGTGTCCTTCAGACGAGCCTGGTGTCAGCGAATTGGAATCTACACTTTCCTTTTCTTTGACACGTGCTTGGTCCAGTCCTCCCTCGGTTTCGTCAGGGTCACTATGGCAACAACGGAATAACGAAGAAATAACAATCAAAACTCTCAGTTTCAATAATGCTTTCTTAGTTTGAAACGAAGTTCAGTTTATTTACTGTCAGACAATTATTGGCGATACAATGAAATAGAATGCGCTAAAATAATTTTTGTACCGCCACATTGCAAGTAAGTACCCGAACACAAGCTCCATCACGCAACATTACGTACATGTAAATTCTCTTCAAAAAATGCTGCCTTTAAAACTCACCCGAATATTAAATATTCATTCCATTTACTAACGACCAAATAACAAACAAAAAATGGTACATTCTCTATCCTTTTGACAAACTCTTGTTATCAAACAGTTGTACTAAATTCCGACGCTTTGTGATACCACGAAATACAACAAAAGATAATCACATTGCGTTCAAGTTCAAGAAACTCGTGCCTCGCGTATTTGATTGTTTTTCCAAACACCTCAGAACAATAAATGACCTCCGCCTTTGGCGTCGTGCTTCCATCTGTTTCTCGATTTTTGGAATCGCTGATGGAACATGAAGCCTGCGTTTTTGATATATTACGCCACGCACTTTGTGCGGTAAAATGTTCAAACCAAAACATTTACAAAAAAGGTGGAAAAGGGATACCCGAGATGAAGGTCTGCTTGTACGAAGTCCAGGTGATCGATAACTGCTGTTGATACCAAAGTCTGTTTCAAGTGAGAAAAAAAAAGGTTAATAAAACCCGAAGATATTTAAAACATGAAAAATGAAAAGAAAGGGTCATTCCAAGCTTGAACGATGAGAATACATTTCTATTTTCCAACACAGAAAACAGACAAATGTTTGTTTATTACACACCTTTTTAAATGCGCTTTTAATCTAAATTAGTTTACTTAATCTTTTGTTATTATATTTCTAAGTCATACTATAATACAATGGATGTAAAGCACTTAGAACGCATGCGGATAAGCGCTATAGTAAGTGTTATTATTATTATTATTATTATTATTATTATTATTATTATTATTATTATTATTATTATTATTATTATTATTTATTTAGCAATAGATGTATACAGTTGGCCAGATAAGCACCTGAAGTCTTCCAAGTTTGATTTTCACTCCACTGCAAAGCCCTCGTTTGAACGATGCCAACAATTCAAGCGCCTCGTGGAACTGCTTGCCGCTGGAAAGGAAATAAAAGTGAAACAAGATAGCCATAAAGGCTTGATAAGCGGCCAAATTATCCCCATTGTACTCCTCCCAGATTTTCTTAACCTTTCTCTTTCTCGGAACTGAACAGCCTTCGTCCCTAACCTGGGAACAGTTTCCCCGCCTCTCCTTACCCACCCACCCCCATCCCACCCCCTACTCTGGCCGCAAAAGTTTTTTTTTCTTTTTTCATCGGCATGTCAGTGTCTGATTAGCCCAAGCTCAGTAACACTTAGAAATACAGCCATAAAATAATATAGAAATAAAGTTCGCATTGTCGTCCATCTGATGTCCGATCTCACCCTTGCCTTGAAGTAATGTAAACCGCATTTGAATATTAATTTTATATAGAAAATCCGGTATATAAATACCATTACCGATACCATCTTCCCATGCATACGGCTTTTTCTGCTGAAGCGGGCAACAACCCTTTTTTGACTTCGCCGCAATTTCCTGAGGATTGCTGAAATAAAAGCTACTGGTTTCCCCAAAAGTTGCCGAATTACGGGCGATGTTTCGCATTTACCGAAATTCGCAATGTCAAAACCCTCTTGTCTAGTTTTCTTTGTTACCGTACATTTATTTATTTTTTGGCACTGCATGTAGCTTTCAGAGTGCTTAGCTTTCAAAACGGAGAAAAAAAAATCGCGACCACCGATTGTCCCTTTTAGATCGAACGACAGCTAGAGGTCTGGTGTAGGTGATCGACCCTACGAAAACAAAAAAAAAAAAAAAAAAAACGATAAGAAATGGGTTTACCCACAACTTTGGGAAGAGAGGTAAGGACCACATCTGTGCGATTATTATCCGAAACGTTCTGATGATCCCCTGAAAGTTTCTCGCGAGTGATCTTGCTCGAGTTACATCCGAAGAAGATTCGACTGAGAGGAAGCTAATTATTAGCACCCAGACCATCCGCCAGACTTTCTTGCTATAAAATAATGTTCCTTTTCACTCACCGTAAGTTTTTCTCTCTCAACAAGAGGCACAGCGTGGGTCGTCCCTTCATGTTCCAGTTATTGCGAGTTAACGCTAAATTTGTCTGATAAACAGAAACATACAACAACTTAAAACTTGCAATTGACGCATTGGGATAACAAATCTGATAGCAGCTAAAGAGTTGGTGATTTCTAACAGAACTTCTGCCCTTACGATGACTATGGGCTCGAGTTCTACAAGTCTCTGGCACCGTTTTAATCCATGGACCAATGAATTAACTGAGAGACTGTGGTTTCAACCGAGTCCTCAGTGGGACCACAGTTACGACTCCATCCATTCACCCTACAATCTCAGACTGTCACACTTTCAGAAGGCCTACTCTGCGACCTAAAGTCACCGTAATTCGGGCGACTAAGGTGATTTAAGGCAACTTAAGCCGGGTTCAGTAACACACGCTGTAAAATGAAGCGATTTTGAGCGACCTAAGGCAATTTTGGGCGACTTTAAGCGACTTTAAGTGGCAGAGTAGGTCTTTCAAATATACTTATCTTACTAAGAACATGTTTACGGTATATTAACAGGCAATGAATCGAAACCGAGTTTACAATCAGCTACATGAATGCGGACAAGGAAAATCTTGACAAAATGATTGAAACAAGACAAGAGCTTCATTAGCGCGCGATCATTCAAAATAGAAAGAGTATGTCTATAACAACAAACATTAAAATTCCATGATTTGTTTAATAGATACTGTTGTTACCTTAATTTCATCGATAAGCAGCGACATGTCCAATGCCATATAAAAATCAATTTCATCAAGAAGCTTGGGATATGTAACCACCGTTCTACCCATGATACGATAGATCTGCGGCCAAAAATGAAATTATCCACATCAATTCTAATTTGACTTTTTCAAATAATAGCAATAATCACGCTTCAAAAGCTGTTTACCTTACTGGTTCCCAGAGTTCCAATCGGCCTCGGTGGACGCCCCGACAATCCGAGTTTGCGATTGACTCCAAGGCGCTTGTATACCTGGGAATGGATTAATTAATTGACATTTAGATGGAAGCTAAGTATTCACCTTCTACTACAAGGTGACCACTTACAAAACCGTAATTAACAACGTCCTAGAAACGCGTATTTCTGAAGCAAACTCCACACGTACACTGTAGAAACCTCTACCTATCCAATGGATTTTTTACAATAACTGTCCAAATTCCCGCGCGCTGATTGGCTCGTAGTTATTGTCTATATGAGTACAGACAATAAAAATGACGTCAGATGTAACGCGCGCGCTTTCTCAACGAAAAAATAGCTAATTCTGCTCGCACTTTTTCCATGTTATTGTAAAAAACAAATCGACGGCAGTTTTCTATGGTCTATACTCTTATAGACCATAAAATGTCGCCATAAAATGTTCAAAACTTGGCAGTGAAACCACTCGCCTGCGGCTCGTGGTTCCACTTGAGTTTTGAAGATTTTTTGACGTCATTTTATGGTCTATAAGAGTATAGACCATAGAAAACTGCCGTCGATTTGTTAATAATGACTTAAGATATCATCATCTGAGACAAGTGAATGAATATTTCACTTTATTATTCAACACACTGTAACACTGCCCAAATATGGTCATGATGCACGAATATTCGTCGTCCGTAGTCAACAGATATCCTACGATATACGTAATTTCGTTGGTCGGGGAGAAAAATGACAAAATGAAGATCGTCTCTAGCTTTTCTGCAATAAAACTGTGCTTTGTTATCAATGTGTTGAAGAATGAAACGATTATCTTGCTCCATCTTACGAAATATCCCCTGATTTTAGCCAAGTCAGCTTACGGCCTCGTCGGCTAAGTATCAGACTATATTCTGCGTGATTTCGCAGGATAATTGTTATTTAGAGAGCAGGTTTCCGGGCTGTATGACGCCAGAAGTTTTAATTTCAAGGCTACAGAGTGGGGTTAAAGGGAATCAGGAGATGGAACAACTTGACCAATCTGATAAACATCAGCCGGAGACATTACCTTGACAAGCTCTGAAGGCGGCCAAATCTGTATAGGCTCAACCTGCTGTGGAGTCTGCGTCTCAATTCCGAATGTTGCTAAGGTAGTCTGTAAACTGCAAGTCAATAAAATGATTGTGTTGTGTTAATATCTATGCCTAAAGAAAGACAAAAGATGTAAAAAGCTCTTCCAAACTTTTTGCGCATCAAAACGACATTTCTATTAATGTCAAAGAGATTAAGTTTCTTTTCTTGTGTTTTTCTAAAGAAAAAAAAAACGATTTGGTTTGTGAAGATTATAAAGCTTCAGAAGAACATACTAGCAA
Source organism: Pavona decussata (assembly GCF_977016875.1). Lineage (NCBI taxonomy): Eukaryota > Metazoa > Cnidaria > Anthozoa > Scleractinia > Agariciidae > Pavona > Pavona decussata. The sequence goes on from NW_028145499.1 coordinate 248,290, forward strand.
TGCCTTAGCAGTCACGTCTCACCTTCTAAAAAAACTGTCATGTTACAAACGCAAAGAAATTTAGGGAGCAGGGATGTGGCAGTGGTGAGAGCACTCGCCTACCATCAGTGTGACCCTGATTCGATTCCTGGACTCGGCGTCATATGTGGGTTGAGTTTGTTGTTGGTTCTCGTCCTTACTCCGAGAGTTTTTCTCCGGGTCAGTACGGTTTTCCCCTCTTCTCAAAACTCGACATTTCCAAATTCAAATTCGATCTTGAGAGTGTCCCTATACTGTAAAGCGCATTTGATCATCTCGTCATGGAATTATGTGCTATACAAATTTATTTTTTTTTTCATTTCAATTCAAAAGTGAAGAATGTCAAAATATGTTCTCGGAAGATCGTGCTAACAGACCGTTCATTGTAAATGTGATCTGATGTGAGCATGGTCTTGCGAGCAGATATTTTACTTTTTCCCTATACTTGCCATTTCTTGCCTGGCGTCTCACAAACAAAAGACACATTGGTATACTTCCTTTTCTTTTTCGTTTCAGTTCTACATCTTGTATCTTTTGCAAGCAGTTTTTCATAGACATCTTATGTGTGATAGAAACCCCAGCAAAATTATCAAGAATAAAACAAACAAGCCGAAGTGTACTAAGTTGCTTACTTTCTGCTTTCTGAGATTAAAGACACTTGAACAACCAAGTCGGAGTCAGCAACCTTGGATAAACAAAAAGACAAAAAACAACAAATAAACGAGAAATGTATGTAGCAGTCTGGCGCAGTACACCGACCGTGCTTAACTCTTAAATCCAAATTAAATGCGGTCGATAAATGGTAGATCAACTTTGAACGAGAAAGAAACATCAGCAGTACAGAAAACTGGAAAATGTCTGGTTTGAAAGAGGCCGATGTTTGACAAAAATTCGCTCGATTTATATTTAACTAACTTGCTTATGCATTGAAACTTTTAGATCATAAATGACACGAAAACAGGTGAACTTTTAAAGAGAAAACTTGGGTATGACACATTAGATAAACATTTAAATAAAAATCACCATAACAACGTTTTCAGGGAGTGGTTATACTCAAGGATTTTCAAATCCTAGAGTATAAAAACGTCGGCCCAACTTTTTTAAAGTTGGCATCCATCATCATTATCAGCCGAAAACATTTATGAATTGTTTCCAAGCACGAGAAGAATAAGAAAAATTGACCATCATTTTTTTCGTAGGCCATTGATGGGTTCTTCGGATTTCCAACGCGTTCCTCCGTGCCATGACAATGTCCCTTTCTTGCGCCTTTCAAAAACATGCGAACTATGAAACCAACCGATACAGGCGTTCTTCAGTACCGTCAATCATTGCAATGGACATGTTACAAAACAAACACGTTTGGCTCAACAACGTCTAAAGGACAAGTTCTTAACCTGTGGTTGGCTGATTTCGATCCACTTTGCCGGTTTCTGGTATTTTTACGGAAAGTCGGTTGTTGCGATTATTATGATTGACAAAAGTAAAAAACGCAAAACGTTAGATGGGGTTTGAAGTTCAGAGTTCGCAAAGAACACGTTTACCTTGAATGAAGAATATCTGTGGCTGCTGTAACCATAGCGATTTTTAGCTGAGCGGGACAAGTGCCTACCAATGGGGTCAATCTCATTCACATCTAACAGATCACTCTCTACAAACAACAACAAATGTCACGTGATCCCTATGTATGCAAACGTCACCATAGGTGTTTAAGGAACAAAGAGATGATGTCGAAATAGGACTGCACGACATCCAGATATATCAACCAGCAAGTTGGAAGCTACCATAGAAACAAAAACAACAATGCTGCGCCACAAAATGATCTATGGATTTTGATTTGAAGTACCAATATATTTAGGAAAAAAATATGTACAGCAAAAATCATAAGGCTAAACCAAGCAACCTAAATAAATCACGAGCTTGGCAGTGATTTTATGATTGGGGCGTAGTTATTGGAGAATGGAGGTTTTTGTTGCGTCTATGAATAAGAAACAAAAACGTTTGGTGATTGTTTTCCGGGAATATTTTCAGAGAAGTACTTGTTCTAGAAAGGGAAAAAAAAGGGGGTGGGGGGGGGGGGGGGTGGGAAGAGGGGTGTATTTCGGATTTTTGTTGCTGTGTATTCCATGGGAAAGGCGGCGTTTATTTATTTATTTAAATTTATTATAATTATAATTATTATCATTATTATTATTATTATTATTATTATTATTATTATTGGTATTATTATTATTATTATTATTATTATTATTATTACTATTATTATTATTATTATTATTATTATTATTATTATTATTATTATTTATATATTTTTTTAATTTATTTTTTTTTTTGGGGGGGGGGAGGATAATAGTTCAATATTGGGATTTCATTGGCCATTCTGTAAAAGTAATTTACTTAATTTTATTAATACGGAGAGTGCTTCCGCAATCTCCCGAGCCAGAGGCTTATGATTTAGCCTGCATAGGTGGTGGTTTTGTTCACGTGGTCAAAAATCTTTGCTTTAACGAGCTGCGAAGCCAGCCGCCTCCTCCTCATTCCTCCCCGCGCGAACAAAACCATCAGCTACGCAGGCAACTCATGAATTGGAAACTTGTACCTAGCAACTGCATGATGATCAATAGAGACTGTCCCCATAGAAACAGGTCGCCATTCTCGTCACTTGGCAACCGAATCTGAGAGTGCGGCTCCTTACGCTCGGCTTCCAGGTATATTTTGGGAACATAGTAATAATGTGGAATAAGGTCACCTGGAGAAACACAAAAAGGAAACGACACACCATCGGATTAAACACACAACGACTCTCTTTGTTTTTTTCTGTAATTTCTTATGGCCCAGACTGAGATAACTGCCAGAAGTCATTTCCGAATTGCTGTCAACCTTATTATGAAAGCAAGCGAGGCTAAATGCAAAGCTTTTATATGAAAATACGTTTTGACTGCATATGAATGAAAACTAATTTTCAAAATAAAAACTTTGCACTTGGCCTCGCATTCATAATCTGGTTCATAATGAGACCTATTTTGTAACTAGTAAACGTGTAATGTATACTAGCTTTTAAGGACAGTTTCTCCTAATACAAAGATATTTTTGCATGGTTTAAGACTATACGAACGAAAAACCTAGATCTTTGTAATCTTAGCAATACAACGGCTCTTGAAATCCAAAATTTGGGGTTACCACTAACTACGCATTTTTCAGAAATAATTAAACAAAAGTAATTCTAAAAAGCTGTAAATAGAAAGCGACGTTTGACATTTTTTTTCCTTTCAAATTAGAGCTTACAGCTGTAATTATCTCTGAAAAATGCGTGGTTACCCCGAATTTTCTTTTTTGATTCCAACAGCCCTTGCGAAGATCTGCTTTTCGCGCATACGCACCAAGGTTTGGCGCAAAAATTCATTTGAATCAAGAGGCACAGTCCTTTGGAAACTCAAGTTCCGACACGCGTAGAACGTATACGTAGTAATAATGGAAGGCAAAGTTCTCCTCACCAGAATCCGTGTGTTGTAATAACTCATCTTGCAGTTTCTTGATATAATGATCAGCAGCTTTTTTATCATTTTTAAAAAGTGCTGCAAAGGAAATCGGCGAAAACGTGTAGCTTAAAATAGAACAACTAAACATGCAGTAACCACAAGGGAAATTATTTCATTACTGTTTTATGAGAGAAGGATAACTCAGTAAAAAAGGATTGAACGGGATTCGAACCCATGACCTCTGCGATGCCGGTGCAGTGCTCTATCAAATGAGCTATCAAGCCAACTGGGAGCTGGTCATATTGTGAGTTCGTAAGCGACAGCAAGACTGGATGATGACAACGAAAAAAATCACACTCTTATTGAAAGACCATTTTGGATATCAAATGCGGCTATGCGTGATATAACAAGCCTGATTTAAAAATGTTACAACAAAAAACTACAGAGAAAACAAGTCCACTTTATAAGCGGCTTTCATTTTAATGCCACGCTGAAGGAGAGAGGCCAAGTGGTACTCACACTGAATTTCTGTTTAATGGTTGGTGGCTTACAATCTAATTTGCAAGGGGAACGCCCTGGGAACCAGGTTGAATAAAGTCACATAAATTTTGTCATCACAATTTTTATAATGGTGTAATAATAACAACAGCATAACAACTAAGTATATAGTTACCATCTAAAGCCAGATAGACAAACAAAAATGGCCACTCGCTTTCAATCCCGTCAAACACCTGAAATATAATTCATCAATAGCTGTGAAGTATGAATCGCTTTGAAATGTCTTTTATAAATTTTTGCGATCGGAGGGGACCATTCGTTCTGTAATGGCAAAACGAAAATGAAAGTCCTTCCAGATCTTGACTAACCAAATGGTTGCATACCAGAAGGGCTGCGACTACTAGCGACCCACCCCGCACTTTTGATGGTGATATAGGCGTACAGAGTACACAGTAAAACACCGTCATACAGCTATATAGTGGGGAATGACAGCTATCCACGTTAAAGCTCTCATTTTCAAATGACATCTGTTCAGTCTGTTTAAAAAAAGAATCAAGCAAAAAAGGATCACAAAATCTGTGACAAACACAGCATGTGTTGCAGGTCACCTGGAGTTCTCTCTTGTCATAAAACCTGCGATTTTTATCTTCCAATACACACTTGTAGCCATCGCGCAAGAACCGTTTCAATCCATAACTGCCCTGTGAAAGAGATCAATTTATAAGGTCATCAGACAACAGAAAAAGAATCCTATAATTTGCTTGTTATGTCCAGGAGTTAGCACTTTAATGTACAGATTGAAAACTCGCTGTACATTTGTGTCTAAGCTTTAGATTGAATACGATTATTACCTAAATATGTTATCATTGCCTGTTCCTTTTAATTACTTAAACCATAGTTAGTCTCCCTCTACTAACTATGCTTAAACCTACAGCGTATTAAAGCCCGACTTGCACCCACAGTGCAAAAGTTTCATTTTGGCAAGTTGACAATAATTATTATAAGGTAGCTACCTCCAGTTTTTCCAACACCATGTCTTTTGCTTGCTGACACAAGGATTCATCACCCACAGCAAAAGCAGGGAATCCAGTGATCATCAACAATGATGCGTCAGTAACCTGAAAACATTTTATAAACAATGCCTACTATTAAAGGAGTGTTTTGTGTGACTTATGACAAAGCGTGGAAAGCAGATCTTAGCAAGGGCTACTGAAATCCAAAAAGAAAAGTGGGGGTAACCACGCATTTTTTTAGAGATAGTTAGGCAACAATTATTCTTAAAACAGTAAAAGACAAAACTATGTGATGGCGTTTTTTCCCCCAAATTGAAGCTTAATTATCTCTGAATAATGGACGGCTACCCCAAGTTTTCTTTTTCGATACCAAGAGCACTTGCTAAGTTTTTCTTTCTCTGCATAGTTTGAAACTGCACAAAAATATCCCTGTATTAGTAGGCACCACCCATAGGACACCCGAGTATCTCGAGATGCGCAGAACGTGAGCGCAGTAACAAAAGTAGGCACCGTCCTTAAATACATATTAAATAAATGACGACCATAAATAAATGGAAATAACCTAAAGGAGGAATCTCTCTAGGCACTAAGCTGTGTGTGATTCCATTCACCATTAAGACTGATAGTCTCCCTCGTTCCTGGAATAAAAGTATCAAGTTTGTGGACGATACAACCGCACAATAGATCCTTCCTAGGAATAGCATAAGTTTACTTAATAATGTTGCTAATGATATTTACACCCATTCTGCAGACAACAGGATGAAATTAAACTCTGTTAAATGTAAGGAAATGAACCAATTTCATGTACAATCATAATTTTTATACTTAAAACAATTGTGGTTGACAAGTTGACTTAAATTTTGGTTTGCACAGCTTAAAACAACATGCAACAACAAAAAATTAAAAGTTCCTTCAGTCTATAAGGCCGTTTCTAAAAAACACATTAATTATTTTGTTAATTACATAAAAATATCCGAAAGCTGTCCTGGAAGTGAAATTGAATGGCTGCGTGCAGAAAGGACCTATATATATTTGCATTTTGGTCCAAGTTTGCTAAGGTACATGAAGGAGTAATTAAAAATTAATATTTCTGTGGTGAAATCAGTCCCTCAACAAACAAATTGTTATTATTGATAAAAATTAGATGATTCATACCATTCTTGTGTACAATAATAAAATTTGGGCTAAAAAAGTGTACTACAGGCCCTTTTTGCACTCAGCAATTCAATTATTATTAACTTTTTTATCAAACCTTTGAGGATGATGCAATTGGAAGCATGGAATGCATGATGGTGTAGTTTCGATTGTGAGCATCAGGATCAACGTAGATTACTGATGATGAGGTTCCCTGAGTGTGTGAAGTTAAATGAGTTCAATTAATTATTAATACGCCTTTCAATAACATGCAGACTGTGAAGTTCAAGATTCAACCAACCGTTATGCTTTTCAAAGCCATCAATCACTGCTGCAGACATCTTAGAAAACAATAGAGTTTGGCGCTCAACAGGGTCAAAAGGTCACGTTCATGCACTGTGATTTGTGGATTTTGATCCACTTTGTCGGTTTCTGTATTTTTGCGGTCAGCCAGTTGCCGCCGTAATTATGATTGATGGCAGTAAAACATGCAATTAGTTGGCTCAAGTTGAGAGTCTGTATGTTATTGAAATACGTGCAGTAAAATATAAAATTTAATAACACTGTAAACCACAAATGAAATTACTACAGTGTACATTAATTAACTAATGTTGAATGTTTGAAGGAAATGTGATGCGATGTAATGATTTAAGCCTGGTATACAATGTGGACACTTTTTTTTCCGTCACTAATAGTGCCATACACTGTATACTCAGAAAAAGAAAATTCAAATTCTACCAACAGGTAGGTATTGGTGAGACCGGCAGAAATTTAAACGTACGACTGACTGAACACAAACGAGCAACTAGAAATGGTGATATCAACAATCACATTGCTGAGCACCATTTACAAACTAACCACAGAATCGACTGGGACTCTGCCAAGTGCATTACCTACTGTACAAATTACTATCAACGACTCACTCTGGAAAGCTGGTTTACTAACTTAGAACAAACGCCACTCAACCGTTGCCTACAACTACCTGCACCATACAAACGACTTATTGACAACAACAACGAAACAAACAAACAATAGACATTTTACTAACAATAGACCCACGGACTTTTTGACTAAAAAAAGACGGATCGAAACGCACCAATCACTTTTTACAGTCTTCACAGCCAATAACATCACGGCTTACTGACGAACAACCAATAACATCTGGACTTCGTTGACCAATCAGGTTAACAACCAGAGACGTATATACCACCTACTGACGTTCCACAATTCACTTGACTCTGAAGATGACTTCCGCTCAGGTTGTCGAAACGTCAGTCAAAGTCACCACAAACAGTCCTTCTCAGGACTACACTCACGCGGATGATCATAATTTACGTACTTATGACATGACTCCTGGGTTCAAAACATTTACAATTTTACCAACAGGAGTCCTACCTAGGACCTTACTACATGTATTACCAGTTCAGATGGTCTTCTGTGGCTCATTGGCAGTTAGCATCAGAACTACATGCAGTACTGGAAGGTCATGTAGGTTTGACTCCTGTCATGAGAACTTGGATTTTAATTTTCCGAGTATGCCTGTGTTGCTATGATACTGTTTTTTGTGTTTTTTAATACTGGACCCTTAATATGTACATGTATTGAACCCAAATGAACACAGGTTTGATTTGTATCAGCCCCACCCATCAGTACTTCAAGGTACCAGCTGACACAGTTGGTGTCTGTCAACACCGTTCCCAGGGTCTCTCTTCTTCATATCCCACACCCTGGGAACAAGGTTGGGTGTCTGTTCAGAATTAATCTAATGATTACTGTTGATACTTAAGATGTGCTATGGACGTTTTAAAATTTTCAAAGCAATTTAAAGGGGCAGTGTGACCCATTTTTAGCCAGGGTAACTTTAAAAAGCCAGGAGATATATTTTTGTACCCACAGAAACATTAAATAATAGTATGGTTTTGTTAACAACAACCCTATAAGTGAATTCGAACAGATAGTAGTATATTATGCTTGGCTGCAGATGGCTGGAATGAATTTCTTTCTGTGTTGAATTGTAATTATTTCTTTGTTCTTCCTGATGTGAAATTGCTTTTTAAAATATTTTTCCTCCTGGTGCTCTTAGATCAATTAAAATTATGCTAGAGGAAAGATTCTTTGTCAAATGTTTGTATAGTCTGGACCAAACCAAACAATGTCATGTAACAAAATCGCAGCAAAATATGCCGTACACTGTATCAACCATGGATGTGTTCTTCCAGAAATTATGCAATTACCCACACAAACAGGAAAGTTACTGGAATAAAAAGGAAGGGATTTAAGGGATCTGAAAAGGCCAAAATATTAAAGGAATCAAGCTAAACTGGAATTTCAATTCAAAAAGCATGGCCAAGTGCAAATCAAAGAATCCTCTATAGAGAGGTTCTGGAGGTTGGGGGGGGGGGGGGGTGAAGTTAGGGTTAGAATCTGGAACAACAAAATAGGAAAAATGTCCTACAGTACAGATGAATTTACATGTACATGTAGATATAGTATGGCACAGCATGCAGTATTTAAAGCAGATTTTAGATACCTTTTTTTTTACATGTTTAGTAATTAATTTTATAGGTCTCTACATGTATATACTGACCTGCATTCCATAAACATTAAATCCATTTATTGCTTCAAGAGCAGCCTTGGCCATTCCAATAGAACTGATAAAACAAACCAAACAAAAGATGCATTCTAAGTAATATACATGCAGTGTAACAGGAAATCATAGAGAGACTTTATAGTTCAATGTGGGCCGCTGCCATAGCTTATTAAAGCCATAAACCATAAAAATATGAATTTTTAAAATATTAAATAATTATGTGCACCCAGCATTGAGCTCAGGTAATCTATTACAATCTATTAGTATAGTACATCATGGAAGCACAGGTGTTGCAATAATAAACTTGTGCACTCAAATAGATCTATGTATAACTCCAGTTGTGATCAAAACTACAACATCCTTAATTAAAACTATTGTACCTTGCATTCAGTTCCTTGTGTCCTACATTTTCCTTACTTCCTCTCTCCCACATGCCGTAATCAGGAGTTCTGTAAGCACGTTCAATGTAGTACACCAGATTTTGTACAAAGTTGACCTCGTCATTGGTGTAAATAATCTACATTATAAAACGATATGAATCTCACATGAATTGCATTTGACGTATAAAATTCTTCACTGTATGTATTGAGTGAATTTGCCTGATGTAGATAACAAAATAATTCAATTAAACCTGAAAATGATAGTTATTATTGTTTTCAGATTCAATTGAATTATTTTGTAATCTACATCAGGCAAATTCACTCAATACATACAGTTTACCTAATAGGACATACAGTATTAAGTGCAGTGGAGAATTTTAAACTTCTATAATAATTATTACAGAAGTTTAAAATTCTTTACTGCACTATACGTACATGTGAATCAAATTGTAACAAACATTTCTCTGTTAATCTACATGTATCTAGAACTGAGAAATGCAATGTATTCACAAATAACATAATTGACAAGTAATACTTAAAAACAGGGTCCGAAATTGCGACTGACTGGTTGCCAATGCGACCAAAAATTAGGTGTTGGCGACTAGAAATTTAGAACTGGTCGCCAGCAGGCAACTAATATTTCGTCCCATTGGCATTTGACACTCCAAGGTAAAAGGGCTTTTCCTAAAAGAAAACATAAAGCTCCCGTGGACAGTTGTAGTAAAACGAAGCGACGATTTTGCGATCGCCATATTTACCTGGCACCACATTGTTTTAGCAGCTTCTCCCAATACGGATATCGCGGGCGAAAACATGACCTGGCGAGATCCAGCAAGATCAAAAGCATAGTGACAGGCCTGCGCAGTGGGGGACTGGTTTAAGCAATAAAAAAGTGTGATGGTCTGGCACTAGCTTATTGATCGTCGTTGCATTTTCGTTCCGTTTCGACTAAGAACAGATACTTAAATTGCACTCTTAGTTGAGTCTAGGTATAGAAAGAGGGCCCCCATGTGTTGAACATAGAACTTAATAGGATACCATGCCAGCCTACTTCCAACTAAATGGAAATAATAAGAGAAAGAAATCTGAAGCCTTCACAAGAACATTGGCAAACACGCCTTTTGAGATGTAGGACTCTGTATCCGTTACATGGCTTTTGCGAGTCTCCTTTTATACATGTAGCTGTATGTATATTGTGTTAAATGATAACATTTTCTTGAAAGGTTTAATTTTGTACTTTACTATAAATTAAGGTAAATTATACCCTGGCCAGAGAGATTGTTTTCTTTAGTTTGCGGCAAATTAAAAAAAAAAAAAAAACAATGACACTTGCTTTTGGTGACCAAACCCTTCCATCTGGCGACCAAAATTTTTAGGTTAGTTGCCAGTTGGCTCCCTTAGGAAAAAGTTAATTTCAGACCCTAATAAAATATAACTTTGATTTAATCATTTTTGTGAAAAAGCTGTCAGTAGGGACTGTTACAGCAGCTGTACCTGCAATCCTGATGCAGTCATCTGGACAAGCGTTAGAAGGTAAAGGGACACAGCATCGATCTAACAACAGAGATGAAAATCAAAATAAAATGAGACCTGCCACCTGAAATAATGCAATTAAAGAATAAATTATAATAAAAATGGACACACATGTACCTGTAGATGTGCCCACTCCGAATCTGAAGCCACTGTGTCTCCGGTATTGACATCAAACTTAACATGCAGAGAGTGGTGGCCTAACTGGTTCTTCTTAAACTGCTCCACCTGGGTGCAAACAATTCATTCCACAAAATTATTGATAAATTTAACCCTTGGTTAAACAGTGCCTCTATAAGGCACCTTGACTGTATGTAGTGTTAATGCATACATGTATGTAAGTATCAAAATGGTTCTATCCACTAAAAAATAAATTCAAATTTAATGTCAATAGCATGGGATTACTTGTGCAATCTCCTGAGCCACAGACTCATGTTAAGTGCTGGACAACAATCCAGATCAAACTGGAATTTAGATATGTTGGTTTTTGAGGAGAGGGGAATACTGGAGTATCCAGAAAAAAACCTCTCGGAGGAAGAACGAGAACCAACGACGAACTCAACCCACATAATAACGTTGAGTCCAGGAATAGAACCCAGGCCACATTGGTGGAAGGCAAGCGCTCTCACCAGTGTGCCATCCCAAGCTCACACTTGCCTTATCAGCTTGCCTCATGTAACAGAACAGAATTCCTCTCATGCATTTTACTGCAGCCTGTTGAAGTTCATATGCTCTGCCTTTACTGTCATCCTTGTGGCTGGAGGAAAAACATTTAATATTATTTTGCATGTAAATAATGCATTATACATGTAACTCTCTGACAGTCTCTTGGGTTTAATAAAAGAGTGTACAGTATAGTAATATTTTTCAAAGTTTTTACTACTAACAGCTGAATTTCTTCAAAATGCTCCTAGGATTTCAATAGATATTTTCCCTAAAATCTAAGATTTCTAGTTAAATTCATGAGTTGCATCTGAACTACACAGCAAGCATTTGGAAAATTTATAACTCCAAATACACCTGGTTTAATTAAGGGGGGAATACATCTAAATTTGAATGAAATTTGAAGAGGTTTTAAAAGGGATAGAGAATTAAGAAAATGATTTTTTGGAACACCAACAGCCAGTTCATACCCACGCAAGAGCACCCCAGGTTGCTAGTGGACTAACTTGGTATCCGTCTATTAATCATGGTTTATGCTTTTTAGGTGTCAACGTTTTTGCAATTGAGTGCATATTTGAGTGGTTTAAAACTACAATATGTACGGAGAAAGCAGAACTTAGCAAGTGGTTTTGGTATCCAAAATGAAAATTGGGAACAACCATGCACTTTTTAGAGGTAATAAAGCTTCAATTTGGAGAAAGATGCCATGATATATTGCTTTGTATTTTACTGCTTTTTAGAATAGTTGTTGCCTACAACTGATTGTAATTATCCCAGTGTGTGGTTAGTCCCCCACTTTTCTTTTTGGATTCCAGCAGCCCTTGCTAAAATCTGCTTTTGCCACAGTCAAAAACCATGCAAAAATACTTTGGTATCGGACTAAGCACCATCCTAAATGGAATATATAAGCTCACAGTGGCACATGCGCAGTAGAAACCAGTTGAGACTAATTTGCATACAACTTGTCACCAGTATTTTGCTTTGCTGCCATTGAAAAAGCTTTCAAAAATATTGCAACAAACAGCTTCTGTACTGTACATAATTACTAACGAATGTTTGTAAATAAAAAAATTCAGCTAACTTTTCGAAGAAAAAAGGCTATTCAAACAGAAAAAAAAAACAGTTTAATCCTGAACTCTTAGATAGTATTTAAGGTGGCCGAATACAGTTTTTTAGTGTGCAGGTGTTAGAAGACGTTATTTGGAAACTATGTACTTCTGGGCGCCCAAAATTAGTATGGTGCAAGACTAACTAAGAAAGAATGAATTTTCGTACGTCTTGTCGAGCTAAGTACCGTTTCCATGGCAACGCAGCAAACTATTAAACGTCCATATATTGTAGGTTTCCTTTATTTTTAGAAAATGTACTCATTAGATTTTTTCCATTTTTTGTATCCAGATAAACTCACAAAACACTGACACAGTTGCACTATTTTCATGTAATTTTAACAGACAGATCTCCTGTAAATATTGATTTTGTATTTTAATGTTTTGTGAAGATACCCTCTGTTAGATTTAGGTTTCTCTTTGTAGGCGAGTTACGCTTTTAGGGAACTATTTTCATGCCAAATTTTACGAAATTCTAATGAGCGGTTCCTTAGAAAACAGTTCATTTCCACGAAAACAACCAGTCGCAATTTTTTGGTCAAATGCGCATGCGTGGCTTTAATTGGGTTTCATGGCAAAGGTGAAAAGCATGCAAAAGGTCTTGGTGAATGACTTTTTTGCTCGGAAAGAAAAGAAAAAGAGTCCAGAAACGAGAAACTTAGTTATTTAGGATCAAAACTTATCTTCATTATCCATTTCATGTGAAATTGAGGGATCACTTTATCGACCGCCGTATTTACGTACCACAACCCTAGCGCGCGCTTAATAGCATCACTAACAGAATCTGTAATGCGCGCGCAAACTGTGTTCGGCCACCTTAAGGTTACCGTGTACCTTTAGAGCTGTCTCGTCTCAAAGCGATGTAGCGCGTCCGGTTTGAACTGTAGACACCTGAACCCTCATATCAAGTTATTTTTTTTTTTTTTTTTTTCAAAGGAAATTTGCTCATTTGCCTTCAAATTTTGGAAAGTAGCCAGTTTAACATTATAAAGAACAATAACATGTCTGCAAATTTTTTCATTCAAAATATCTTTTCCCCGAAAGCAATTTTTGTACAATCACTCTTCATTTTTTTTATCCTATTTCCAAAAATAATGTTTTGTAACTTTTCACTGTGATTGAATATGGCAAAATGCAGACACAATTTTTTAGAGCTTTGGGTCTGGAAACTGAGGAGCAAATTAATTCAGCGAAACACAAAATTTGTTTTGACTTGCAGCTTTCAAAAAGGGATTCTGACGTTCATATTTAGAGGTCATGAAAAATTTGACAATTTATTTTCTTTGAAAATTCTTGATATTATATTAGTTTGATAGCCAGCTCTATAAGCTTCAATTTGATGTGGGGGTTTAGGTATGTACAGTTTAAAATAGACACGCTACATGTACATCACTAATTGGACACGAGACACCTCTCAAGGTATATGGTAACCTAAAAAAGGTTGGGCCAGCCATTTCAAAGTGCTTTTTATCAATGCCCAGATGTACCTGGGGTGACATATATTGGTCCCTTAAGAAGGTGACCAAGAAACAGAAATTAAACATCAACTAAATTAGTCAACAAAGGTGCAAGTAACAAAACAGTAATGTTCAGTCTCTAAATGATTCAGACTCTTAACCATATTTACACAACAGCAGTAAATTTAAACATAAATTTGTATATGTTGAAGGTAATAAAATGAATCCAGGTTAAAATGACACACTCCTACAACACCAGGTCAGCAACCGCCGACAAATTTTATATCATGTCTTCACGTCTTATCAACTAAAGAATTCATTTTCTCGATTTGGCGCACAGCTATGGAATTCTTTACCGGATAATATTAGAAAGTCTGACAACAGAAAACTATTCAAAAAACAAATACATGAAATACTAATCAACATTTTCAATTCTTGAAATAACGAAAAGCGTGTGAATATGTAACAATCCTTTAATTTCTATCGGCTAGCGAATCCCTTTTTTTTTTATGTCACTTGTTTGTTTACTACTTACTGTATTTAACTTTTATGTTAGTCAATTCAGTTGTTAACGCCAAATGTATTTGTATCTACTGTAGTTTAGTATAAACACACCTACCCGCCTCGACTAGCTTCAGCTATTTGCAGGTAGGTATTATAAACACCTTGTAACTCTCTATTTTTAATAAAGTGATGTTGTTGTTACGGTATTTAATAAATGATTTCAACCTAGGTTGATTATTTTGTATTTTCCTTTGTTAATGTTGGGTAATTTACATCTAAAACAAAGGAAACACACTAATGTACAATCAACCTACAGGGTTAAAATCATTTTAACCACGGACTCATTTCAAGCTACAGCTGTATAACATATACACCAACCTGTAAGCCAGCCCTAGGGCCCAGACAGCCATTGCACAGTAAACATTGTCCCTTACATGACTCTCCTCGTTTTTACCAGATGTGTGCAGGGGAAACAGACCGATGCTTCCACTTTGGTATTGAAGAATCTGTTTCTTTACTGCAAAATAAAAAAGGAATGAATGGGTGATGAGAAACATAAAAGCGCACTGCAGTTTTATTTCATTGTGTGCGGAACTAAACCAAGGGTCTAATGTAAGAGCATTACATGTAGCTTACTATAATGGCAAAATTCCTGTTTTTTTTTTTTTGTATATATTAAACTTACAATATGTTTACATTAACATTAATATTAATAAGTACTGTACTTAACAAAAGACCATATACTATCTCACTGCTGGCTAAGAAAAGAAAGGAATTAGTCCATTAGGTGATACTGACTGAGTGCTTTAAAGAATAGCACATGCATGTACTAGGTGGTTAGGTACTAGGTAATAAACCTTTTTTATTTACAGATGGCAAATATTCCAAGAAAACTCTTAGATTATTACCACTACAGTACATCTTCTCACAAAGCTGTCTCAAAGTCAGATTTTTTTTTCTTCAATCCATGCAGGTTCACAGAAAAGGATGCTACAATCTACAGTACAGCCTCAAAACTGTTCACAAAATCTCAAAAATTCATCATTTGCCGACCTAATAAAATTTATTATTCTGTACGTACACTGAACATGACTTAACAGACTATTTAACGGCCAACTACAGCCCCACTTCCACCCAAAAGCCAGGGATTTTCCCGCCACATGAAAGCTGTATCTGAGGTTAAGGATCTTGGAATTTACATTACTTCAAACCTGTCATGGAGTATGCAAGCCAAAAAATGCGCAAATAAGGCAAACAGTGCACTTGGATTCATAAAACAAAAGGTGGGTCCAAACATACTGAGTTGAGCCTAGTACGAGTTATCTGCTCTCCAGTTTGATGCACGCACGTTAAAAAAGACTTTAATAAACACCTTGGAGAAAATACAACGTAGAGCTTCCAAATGTGCCCTTGGAAACATTGGGTGAGACAAGTTCTACGAAAAACGTCTGAAGTTCCTTAAACAGCCAACACTTGAACATAAAAGATTATTTTCATCGCTTTTCAAGTGTTACACTAAGACATTAAACAGACTTAAAGGACTAGATCCCTCAGCATTTTTTACGTTTGCACATGATTTTTGGCCCTTAAGAGTAAATCACCAATTTAAACTTAAGTTTGCATCTGCAACTTTGAATAGTTTTAAACAAATATCCTTTTTTATTCGCAAAATCGCTAAGTGGAATAATCTGCGAAGGGAATTGCTGAGGAGGAAAATATGAACACTTTTAAGAACAGACTGAGATGTCATCTTGCAAATTTTTCTAGTGAGCACTAAGTTCTTCTATTGTGCGATGTGTTATATATTTTATGCTTAGTATTTTAAACAGTTGTAAATAATTAATGTTTTAATTTATTTTATTTTCAGGAGATTAAAACTAGAAAGGGATAACCTCTTTTGTCTCCTTTTCACTTTCCTACGGAATTAAGAATTTAAACGGTTATTATTATCATTATTATTATTATTATTATAATTATATTATTATTATTATTATTATTATTATTGTTATTATTATTACTATTATTATTATTATTATTATTATTATTATTATCATTATTAAAACTATAAAAACTGGCTCTGAAAATAATGGCCTTTAAGGACGGTCCCTACTAATACTGAAGTATTTTCGCGCGGTTTATGATTATGCGGGAAAAGCAGATCCTAACAAGGGCTATGGAAATCCAAAAAGAAAATTGGGGGTAACCACGCATTTTTTAGAGATAATTAAGCAACAATTATTCTAAAAAGCAGTAAAATACAAGGCAATGTATGGCGTTTTTTTCCAAATTGTAGCTTTATTATCTCTGCAAAATGCATGGTTACCCCCAGTTTTCTTTTTGGATACCAAAATCACTTGCTAAGGTCTGCTTTCCCCATATAGTTTTAAACCGCGCAAAAATATCCCTGTATTGGTAGCCACCACCCATAGGAAACCCGAGAATCACGAGATGCGCAGAACGTATGCGTAGTAACAATAGTAGGCACCCTCCTTAATTGAGCCCTTAACATTAGACAGCGCAAAAGCTCACAGATAAATTTAGCATCAACTTTTATGGGTTTTTCCTTAAATTATCATGCTTTGGTCAAATTGTCCGGAACTGCAGACACTTCAGGTACCTCAATAATAATATTTGCTCCAAAGGATATGCCACAAGTTTAAGCCGTTGTCGTTCCTTCTTTTTTTTTTTTTTTTTTTTTGTTTTAGCTGTGATGTATGAATGAGCATATTTATATAATTACATTCGTAGTATGCTATTTTGTAATACAAAAATTTACTCTCCGATCTCCTTGTTATATCTTTAGAGGGCTTTTTAAGTAATTACAGCTGCACACTAGCTTTATTTAGCAGCTGATTTATGGGTAAAATACAGTACAGCTTTATACGTTGAAGCAGGTTAAGAAATTTCCACCCGTTAGACAGAGGCGCGCTGTACTTTGCAGTCGCATTTAACGATTTCACAGAGTTCATATTACCTTGGTGATAAAAAACATCTAGCTTGTCTGACCTCTTTTCGTCTTCGTCCATTTTCTGTGTCAGATTTCATATAAACACAAAATTTTCACGCTTCTCCTGAGTGCATAAACTGTGCGTGCCGCCATCTTTGTTTTCATCGGGCGCATGGTGTTATGGGTATTATAGTGCAGATGAATGCACCCCTCCCTGCACAGGATGTAGCCTCTCCTATTAAAGAGCTTCCTGCTTTGGTTACAGAAACTTGCGCTTACCTACATCTCCGTCTGTACAATTTCTTTTAACCAAACCTCGATTACCAGCCGCCGGGAGGAAGTCCCAGAAACGAGAGAGCGGGCAGACATCTAGCCTCTGCCGACGGCAACCGTACCGTCGGTAAGCGCCCAACTTAAAGTTTTTTTTTTCTATATTAATGGCAAAGTTTTAAATAATTTTTGAGCGGTTTTCAATTTAGTGTCGAAAGAGTTCGTGCATTTGCTTTGCTTTTACTTTACTATGTTGTGATAGGAAAACAAACCTCGCGCAAGTTTCTCAACGAATCGAGCAAAAACCAAACACAATTGTGACTTGCCGCATACGCTTTTTCTCGCGGTTTACACCAGTTGCATGCATTGCCCTTGAGTTCGATTGGTTCGTCACGTTGATTCCATCTTATGAAGGGAATGACAGTGATTTCAAAGAATGCCCCGGCGCACCCAAAACGCACAAGAGTACACAGGAGGTGAGTCAGTTTTATTCATTTTATTGAATGAAGGTTAAATTTAGCGGGTTTTTTTTAAGCTTCATAATCGACAGTGAACAGTGAACAGGCATTTTGTTCTGTAGCCTATTTCAGATTCAGCTATGCTAATGGTGTCGTCACTTGTGCCTTTGTAACAGCAAAGATGCATGTAGCGCCCAAGAACCCTTTTTGAGCATCTCTAGACTTAAGCTGCAACCTGCAGATTTAAGTGTAAGGTTTTCTAGTGTCGTAGTCCAGGAACATGATTACAAGGTAGATTTTTCCTACCTGTCGACTGACAGTAGTACTGTGTTCCAGTGGATTCATGGCGAATCTAAGCGTCACCCTGCCTTTAATGCGAACCGAGTTGGTGAGATTCCGGACACAACTGACAGAACCAAGCCAGTGGAATGTCAGTAGAATGGTAGCAGAGGACTTCCAGTTACAGCTATCACATCAGAGAGTACATGGCTGAATGGTCCTACTTTTTTAAGCCTGAAGAAAGATGGTCTAAAGGAAATTTTAAGCTTGAGACCTCCAACCAGCAGTAAAAGGAAAAAGAAAATTTAATGGGTATTCAAGCCTCCTGCCGGAACCCACATGGGGGAGGGGGGGGGGGGGGAGTATGGGAACGTTTGGTGAGATCGTACAGGTTTTTATTGTTTTCCTGTAGAATCAAGTTCTGACCGATGAAGTGTTGTTAACTGCTATTGTGGAAGTTGAATCCCTTGAGGACAGTCGTCCTTTAACTGACGTGAGTTCAAATGCAGATGATCTTGAAGCGTTAACTCCTAATCATTTTATCATTGGGAGACCGACACCTAACCTTCCACCTGGAATCTTCATTGACAATAGATATCATGCCAAACGTGTGGGCGACAAGCGCACGTTATTACCTCTCACATTTGGAAAAAATGGTTATGTGCGTACTTATCTGGCTTAACTTCCCGAAAGAAATGGTTCCAAGCTGCATCTATCGTGAAGATTGGTGAGCTGGTGCTTGTAGTTGACTATGAAACTCCTGAGGGTCCTGTGGCCGTTTCTCGAAAATCCCGGTGACTTACCGGGCCTGATAAGTTTCTTTGGTGATAAGTATTTCTTAACAGAAGTAAACTTTTGTTAGCTTTGAACACTAAATTTTAAAATCGTATAACTCTATGAAAACATTGGCCAAGTACCATGTCTGTAATCACTGTGTAATCGGCGAGAAAACATTTAAAAATATAGTTATCGGGCCCGGTAAGTTACCGAGACTTTCGAGAAACGGGCCCCTGGCCTCTTGGCAGGATTGCGAAAATTTTCCCTTGTTCAGACAACGTTGTAAGATCAGTTGAAGTGAAGACAAAGTTTGAAGAATTGAAACACCCTGTGGCAAAACTGGCCCTTTTGGAAGAGTGTTCGTCCAACCGGTGTAGCCGAACACGGGGGGAAAATGTGACATTTCAGTGACGTTTAAATGAAACAAACATTAAGTCAAAATCCGTTTGTAAGCACATGGTTCTTTTGGTTTGGTTCTTGTTTCCGGTATACTGCTATACGTGCTAATTTGGAAATACTGTCCAAATAGTGTTCCTAATTCTGGTCTGGTTATCATTGTTTTGGTTTTGAGAACAGTAGTCGGTATAAACCATAAAAAAACTGCCGTCGATTTTTTTTTACAGTAACATGGAAAAAGTACGAGCAGAATTGGCTCTATTTTTGGCTGGGGAAGCGCGGGCGTTACATGTGACGCCATTGTATTCTTATACGCAATAGCTACGCCAAAGTAGCACGCAAAAATGTTGGTAGTTAATGTAAAATTAACAAATCGAAGGCAGTTTTTTAATAGTGTATAGTCTTAATTCTGGCTCTCCGAGCGACGCAAGCACAACCGCTAGCGCAAGCATAACGGAGAAAACGGCCTCAACGCAAGCATACACAAAAGCGCAGCACAAGGACAAGGATCAAAATTTTTCCTTTCTCGTGTGCTTGTGCTTCCGCCGCGTTAGATTTCACTTGACATGAGGCTGTTATGATTGTGCTTGCGCATGTGCTTGCTTGCTAGTGAAAACCAGGGCCGGATTGTTCGTTAGCCGATTAACTCTAATCCACGATTAAAAGTAAATCGAGGCTTTCATCGTCGTTCGTTAAAATGGGTTTAAAGGCTAATTCAAACTAAAGGTAAAGAAAAGTTTAAGTCAAAACTGACGGCAAAAAATCTTTAAGAAGAATCTTTGTTGATAAAGAAATTAAACTTGAGTCAAAGTCGAGTATATGGTTAGGCTTCGGCACGGATTAAGGAGGCCTGTACTTCTTTTTTGAGACACTCTTCGTTCATTTTCTGCCTTTTTCCTGGGGTTATGAAGTAAGGATAAAGTTTCTCGTCGATGTTGGAGGATTAGTTTTGGCGGGAGAGCAACTACATATTAATTTTGTTAATTGGTTTCCATTCTCCTCATTAAAGCGTGTATTCTAACTTCGTTCAATTGTTGCATCAACTGTTTGCTAAATAGAAAAACTATTCTGAGTCCCAATATATGACCCACTTATCATTTTAGCAAACCTGGAAACAAGTGTATACGCCGCCGACAGTTTAAGGATGTAAACAATTTACGCGATTTTAGAAATGAGAAGAAGAATTGATTGACAATTCAATGATAATTGAATGACGGTAAATAAATTACCAAATCCTTTTATTAAGTCTTCTTGTAACTGTTACATTTGCTCAGGAAAACAATTAACATTCCACATCATCTAAGTAAGGGACCTTACGTTTACAAAACTGGTTTGATTTTAGATTTCAGCCGATTTAGTAAGAACCCTCCATGTATATATGAAAAAAAAAAAAAAAGGAAAAACTGCAGATACTGACAAGCCAAATAATGCTGTGTTCTAAACTGCGTGCAAAAAAACCAACACAAAAACTGAACTGAAAGCGCGCTGAGTTTTAATTAAGCATTAACAGGTTTGATTTTCATCTCAGCTCGTTTAACAGAGCAGTGATAACCCTTCCAGTGGCGCCAGTTCACACCATCAGCAAAAGAAGAGTGTTCGCCCTCAAGATAGCGGCCGTTCAGGTTGGAGTAGTGACAGCTGTTGTGCCACCAGGCTCCCTTGAAGTCCGTGGCACAATTCCGGCCATCTCTGTCGTTGTCTCGATCTTTGGTGCTGAATGCCATGCCATGTTGCTGAGAAAGAGAGTCACCAGCAGTTCCTAGAAAAAAAAAACAGAAAAGAAAAAAAAGTATGGCGTTAAAATGTCGCGGCATATAAGTGGTCTATAAATCTCCAATCAGCATGATTCACTATACCGGATGTTTCATATATTTTATATTTATTTATTTATTTATTTATTTATTTATTTATTTATCTATTGTCCACTCCAAGTCATGGGTATGAATCCCATTCAAGCCTGAAGTTTCCCAGACTTTCCTTTTGCAACTGCATACATTGCGTACATAACTGTGAATTGGGCTAACATGTCTTTCATTTGCAGTAGAATGTATTATATTTCATATGCTTATTCTTATTTTGTGTTGAATTTGCTACACAAAAAAGCTTATTGGGAATTGAGAAAAAAAGTAACAATCAATGTATCAAAGAGTCAGATTGACTTACTCCGTAAAATAAAATGAATAACAGACAGTTAATGTTAAAAATAAAAAATTCAGAGAGGTAACAAGAGTACTGTCTATGATCACTTTTTCATGCACGAAACATTGCTATCTTTAGTAGTTTGAATTTTTCCCCAATATTTTGAATTAATGAACGTTCTCATTAATTAGTATAGTTGCACATTTTTAAACAAAGCTTACAAATAACGCTGATTGAATATAGCTTTCTATCTGATTATCCAATTATTATAGTATACTTACCAGAGTATGAACCAAGACTCAGCTCGTATTTGCTTCCTTCATCACCAACACCAAAGGAACTGTACTCAGCATATGCTGTATTGCCACTGAAGTCTTCAAGATCCACACGAAGCTTGCTTCTCTCTTTTGTCAGGCGATGAATCTTGTCCAATCCGAGCCAAAAATTCCCCATTGAGATTTCCAAAGCCTCGTTTGTAGTCGTCCCAGTCGAGGAAGAAATTAACCGAGCCGTCCAATCTCTTTTGAATCACAGTCCACCCCCACCGACTGTTGTTTGGTGACAGTAAACATCAAAGGCATCGCCATTGTCGGGGTTGATTTTGTAAACACCGCTGGTTCGTTTACCAGCTTTGTAGAGTTCAGAGCAGCTCTTGTAAACTAAAAATACAATATAAATACACATATTTGTTAGTGCATATTAAAATAATAAAGGATATTGTTGGTTAGTTTTGTTTCCGTTTCAACAAAAACGAGGTAAATAAATAATGCCAGGTGCAGTAGGCAACATTAAGATATTTAAATGTAAACCGAGCTTGCCTCCGCCTGTAAAATTTCTTTAAAAAAAAAGGCAAACGTCGGTAACTAGTCAACTTTAAGATACCTTTAACACTGATTGGTTTGTTTGAACACTGCTTGATTTCCTCTCTTAATAGCTCCCTGAGATCGTTCTTTACTTCCTGAAGTAGTGCCTGCACGGCCTCGTTCACTCCCTCACACTTTTTGGGAGTTTTGGGAGCACCAAGTGTGGATAACACAAGCAGAACATAAACTACGCTCCAGGCGCCACGCAAGCTAGCCATGATCAGCTTTTCAATCACCAGGCAAATGGTCTTGCTGGAAATGAATGATCAGGCAGGAATAAATTAGCTTCCCAAGCTTATTTCCGCGGTGTTCACGTAAGTTTTTGAAAACAGATTAAAAGGCTTACATGTTGATGATTTTGAAGGATGAAAGAACAGCAGTAGCGGAAACGAATCTTATCTCATGGCAAAATGTGTATTTTTTTATTCTTTGAAAATATTGATTTGACATGGTATTTGTTTAAAGCAAATGCAAATTCTTCTAAAAGCTGTTTAACTGAAATGTTTGATACAACCAATATAGCCACTTCACTTCCACTGCGAAAGAAAGATTGACAGATACATAAATCTAAGCGCGCTTTTATTGTATATCCTCGTGATTACCAGTTTCTGACGAAAAGCTATCACTCTCAGAAAAAAATGTTCGAACAATCGTCATGAGGGCTTATATAGATATCAGAGTAATTCAAAGAGCCTATGAAGTAAAAATAACTTATGCTTATTTGAAAGGCCTTTCAAAGAGAACAAGAATACATTTACTTCTTTTGAATATCTTCTCTCGTTGCAGAGATATTCAAGTTTTTGTTCAAAATTGATAACGTCACAAATCGTTTCGGTAAAGACTAAATCACAGAGACAAGAATATCTCAGCAAATATTGGATTGATGCTGCTCAAACTTGGCACCAATAATATACACCAATAATATACGCTATGGTGTTATTTTTGGCCCCAGTCCCTTTCTGCAATGAACCAAATATCTCCATTTTTGACCAGATAAGGAGAGGCAGACAGTCCTACTTTAAGGGACGGACCATTAGAAAAGTGATGGGGGGGGGGGGGGGGGGGAAATACAAAAAAAAATTCGTGCAAACCAAAATGCCCAAAAAAAAAAATTCTTGCAGAAGGAGATTTAGAAAATACCTTTTAGAGTTTTAATGACAGAAAATTTGTTCCAGAATGCCCCAAAATGGCCTTTTTAATGTTTTGAAAATCTAAATTTTTTTGTGGAAGTTTGTTTTGTATGAACAACAATTTACCCTTACTACAACTCAGTATTTTGTTTTGTGTTTGTAACTGGTAGTAAACCCAATAATCACGAGCAATAGGTCAATTAGTTTTGAAGAAAAACGATTTTGTCAGTAAAACGCTTCCAGCATATCTGCTTATCCATAAAGCGCTTTGTAGTTTTATTGGCTGGGCCACAGAGTGCTTTATGGTTACAAAATTTAAAAAACTGAGTCATTTTCAAGAAGTCCTGTTAAACGCTTGTAGGAGCATTTAGATTGAAGGGCAAGTGTTCACTTTATTCACCACAAAATGCTCTGTGGCTCATTGTCAATACCACAAAGTGCTCTGTGGGCAAATTAAAACCGCACAAAGTGCCTTGTGATCTGGTGATCGAAAGTACCTTGTATCTTGTGAATGACTTGCTGTTTACTCAAGGATTAAGGCGGTCAATAATCGACATAGTTTTAAAATAATTTATGTTTAAAGCTTTTACTGCAAAAATCAGGATGTAGGACAAATTTGACGTTTAAATTTTAAGTAAATTGAGATTATATACTACTTGAAGTGTTTGTTATGAAATATTTCATAATTCTTGTGTTAAAAAGTAAACAATCAATAAACAGACAGTACATGAAATTTGATTTAAATTATTTTAAAATGATGACCAGTCTTTTATTTAAGCATGAAGCTGATTTTACTACCAGCACTAGATACTACTTAGACACTAATTTCGTTGTTTTTGTTTAGTTTTGACCATTATTCTGTAATTTTTAGATATTGTTTCAGGGGTTAAAGGTAATCATTCCAAGCCCACAAAGTACACCTTTTTTTAAAAATCCTTTATTTAAAGTTTTTTTTCTGGAAAACAACAACAACAACAAAAAAAAAAATTCCTGCAGAGGGTATCAACCGAAAAAAAAAAATTCCTGCACAAGCACTGATCAAAAAAAAAAATTCTTGCAAACTGAAAATCCCCCCACCCCCCCCCCCCCCCCCCCCGTATCACTTTTCTAATGGTCCGTCCCTAAACGCACGAAGTCTCCTCTACATCTCATTGGGAGAAAACAATGTCTGATACTGAGGGAGGAAGACCTTGGTCCGAGCACAAATTGACTGAAAGTCGACTCTTGTCAAAGACATTACTTCTCTCTAGTCCTGGCTGAAGCGTCAACGGTTGATCTGGCTGTGTTTTGGGAATTATGGGAAGTTCCAAAGTCGCTAATGCCATATTTGAAAACTATCTGAGCGTTCATTGAATTTTAGAGGCATGTGAGTTCAGAAGGTGTAATACAAAATCCGAATTTTCCTAGATGATTAATGTCTTTCAAAACAGATCGATATGCATCGAAATGAACCTTTCAGATTTCTCCTGAATTCGACATTCTTGAAATTTGCGTTGTTTTTCTTTTCTTTTTACGCAAGAATTATTATTATTATTTTCACGATGGTTGCCCTTTTTCGGTAAAATCTAACCAGCGGTTTTAATTCGCCCAATACAGGTATTTAAATCTTTTGGACTGAGGATTTTGTCTCTAAATTTGTATTATGTTGAAATGGTAGAAAGAACGCCTCTGTAATTTTATACCCGTTTAACAGCCAATCACCCGAAACAAAATTAAAAGAAATTTCTTTACAGACTTCCGATTACAGTATTCCTTTTACTTGGTTGTCCTTTCAACTTGTTTAGGTAGACAAAACAAAAATATACACTCCTTTAGTCGAAATTAAACTGATCGCTTTATTGATTCGGTTTATTTGTGAAAAAAGGCATAAAGGTGGCATTTTTGTGTCGAGGTAATATCCAATCACTGACTCAATTTCTTCACTTTTTCAAAGGGTTGAGTGAGGGATATGTGTAACTGACATTTCTTGACTGTATTTTTAGGAGACTAAGATGGTCCTTAATAATTATTTAGAGATATATCTTATGTAGTCTATTTGACGACTTAACTGCTCGACCGTTAGAGAATATTTCTTTGCACCTTCAGTTGACTTACCTTCTTGTCCGTCTTATCTCTTTCAGCTCTTCGTGGTCAATGAATGTAATAAATTCATAAATCACAAAAAATAAGCGATTTTATTAGTTCTCGTATGAAAATTTCAATTGGCCTTTAAACTGATCACGAGGTTGTCACATGTTTTACAATCGAGGTAAACTACTTAGGCTTTCTGGGTTTAATTATAAGAGCGGCTGCCTGAAAGAATCTAGAACTGCATTTCAGCGACCAGTTGGTCGATTTCTGATACTTCGTCTGAGGATAGCCATGGATTAACTATTTTCGAAAATCATATTTTAAATTTCAAGGTATTTTATTTTTAGAGAGAATTACAAGAGTTTGAATGTGGCCTAGGTGCGGTCACGGGTAGATAAAAACCGAGAAAATTTAGATCAAAGGACGAAGCCCCGTTCAAGGTGAAAAATAACCCAATGAAATTTAAACTTTACACAAACCTAGAACAACCATCCCACAAGATAATTAATACAATAAACATTTCAAACTCGTTGGCTACTATCTCAACCATGCAGGTTTTTTTGCACGCTACTTAAAATGGCCTTGAAACTAATGCTTATTTTCATTAAAATAAAAATGTTTCTTAAAAAAACAACTGATTCAAACTCTTTCCCACTCAGGGAATATCGAATATGCGTGCGATACTTACGGCTCTCAATTCACGTCACGACCTGTATGAGATCAAAATCGATTCACAAACATTTGACATCTAGAGCCCGCGAATTCTTACAAAAATCACACATTGGGCCCTAAAACTAATCAGACTGACTGAAGACAGCCATTCAATGTCTTTTGATCCCAGATTTCTTTCCTATTCTGCTCTAAAAAAATATATTTATTCCGGTCAATTAGCATACGAAACATGTGCAACAAATTTGCATACCATTTCGAGATCGCAAGCAAAAGTAGTGCAAATCAAACTTCACAGCCCTTTATCCTCTTAAATGAAGCAGTCGATCAGTAAAATGGAGAAAAATGTGTGACTTTGTTCCTGCCGTGTTGTTTTGAGTGATCGTTCTCAGCAACAACCGCTCAAATCAATAAGCCAGGCCCCAGTTGTTTAAAGGCCGGATAACTTTGTCCGCTGGATAAGGCACTATTCAGGGTCTAAAATGTACCTCACGTTAAACGTTGTCCAAGGTTTTCGTACACCCCTAAACTTAACTGTGGATGGAGTGTGCATACTCGCTTGTGCAAGGGGAAAT
The DNA here is from genome assembly GCF_977016875.1 of Pavona decussata. Taxonomy (NCBI): domain Eukaryota; kingdom Metazoa; phylum Cnidaria; class Anthozoa; order Scleractinia; family Agariciidae; genus Pavona; species Pavona decussata. The sequence goes on from NW_028145499.1 coordinate 275,232, forward strand.
AATGAAATATTTGTACAGATTGAAACTGTCGGATAGTGACTTATCCACAGGATAAATTTATCCGGCCTTTGAACAACTGGAGCCAGTGTTACAAGTTTCTCTCAAATCCTAAGAAGATAGGAATTGGCACCCCCATGGAAAAAGAATAAAATAAAAAACCAATAACATGAAATCTGAAATTAGAAAACGAATAGGCGAAATACGGCCCTCACCGGCTCGGGCTAGTAATAAGTTAGTTTCCGTGTTTTCGCGGCCATCACCAGACACACCAAAGCTGAGATTCCTATCTTCTCGTGAATTGAAAGAAACCGGTAGGAACAGCGAGAAAACCCGAACGGTTTAGGACAGTCAACATCTCAGCTGGTAAACCCCATGCACAGAAGCTAACGAAAAACTGACTGAAAACAAAAATTGTGTTGAAAGGGCAATTGGTAAGATAACTGCAACAATGAGAAAACGTAGACTTTATAGAGCCCCGAAAGTGAGAAACTTGGTCAACAAAATTGTATTTAAACCTAAATAGCTAAACCTTAATACCTCAAAATTTAGAAAAAAAAACTCACTTCGATGAAGGACTAAGTCTTGATCTGTAGTCACTGCTCCTTGATATCGGGTTATTAATCTCCGTATCCTCTGCAGTCCTCTGCAATAAGATAACTCAAAGCAAAGATGTTATCTACTTTATGTGTCTCAGTATCCATGGCATCAGTCTTTACTTCGTTCTTTTGAATTTCTGTTTTAATTTTTCGTTTTTTCTTGACATTGAACATTGTTTGAGGACAGCCACGCATTTTTTTGTACCTCCAATTTTGCTAAGCCACAAAGGAAGTTTCTGATGAATTCTCTGACCAGAACTTTCTTTAGCGCTTCTTTGCTTTTATCGTTTTCAGTTGACATTGAATCGCAATGCTTGAAGCCTAAGCGTGCATTCTCTTGTAACTCCAAGTTTAGGTAGCAACGTATAGGGAAAACAATCTTTTCTGGCATACCTTTGCTATCGTCCGTAAAAATCAACTGAAACAAGCGCCATACTCAGTCTAAATGAACAAAATCAGGCGCTAAACCTCACAAAGAAACGCTCAAGAAAGTTCTGCTCAGAGAACAGCACTTTCTCATTTCCATTCCCAAGGGCCAGAGAAAAGCACGTGCAATGTTCCCATTTTTATTTTACCAGCCAATATGCAAGCTTTTGAGCGTAAACTTAAGTCACAAGGAAAAAACATTCATCGTGATCTAAGTTATGTTCTTTTTTGTGGGAACCTTCGGCTCACTGCCCCCTTTATTTTTTTTTTTTTGAATTTAAACAATTCTCATCCTTGACATAAATGCGTGCTTCTATTCCTGCAAAACCATTGTTTTAAGAAGTCAAAACAAATAAAAAAGGCGCCAAACAAAACAAAGAAAGTGATACTACTCCGAAAACACCGACTTCTTATTTGCATTCTATCTAAACACTACGGCAGCTTAGAAACATCATGTTGAAGGATCGATGGTGTAGAAGCTTCCTTTTACCGGTTAGCCACAATGATTAACAAATGAATGCAAAGTTTTTATAGTTCTTGGTGGCATCCCAAAGCAGCTGCCACCTCATCCAATTGATATCCTAATATTTATTTTATCCAAATGGCTCGCCAGCGTAGATCTTTACTGAACAGGCGAGACATAGCTGATTTTGATTAACTTATTCATACCAAGAGAGGATCCTCTCTTGTTCATACAAATTCCATGTAACCTTGCGGTCTTGTCTTGTAGTTTTATGCGGTGATCCGACAACGTTGATTGAAATAGCTGTACAGTGTAATGAAGATGTATAAAGAATGAAATATTTAATAGAATCTTTCTTGAAGAATTAGGAAATGTAAAAATGTGTATGCCAGACATGGTAGACTGATCTATTACAAAACATGTCAGTCTCAAATGAAAGTGGAGATTTCAAATTTCACCTTACCTTTCGAACGTTTTCTGTGGGCAGTTTTAACACGAACAATTTCAAGGCGTAGAAGAAAAACTATCGACAAAATCAAAACTCATAGTTTATAATCAACGATTATCGTAAATTAAACCGAATGCGATCGTTAAAATGTGTATGTATGAATGAAAAATATATAGGGAAAACGTATAGGGAAAACACTTGTTTAATGTTAGCCGCGTACTTCTGTTTCTGGCATACCATTGTTATCATCCGTAAAATTCAACTGAATAAAGCGCCATACTCAGTCTAAACGAACAAAACCAAGCGCTAAACCTCACAAAGAAATGCTGAAGAAAGTTCTGCTCAGAAAACAGCACTTTCTCGTTTCCATTCCGTGAGGGCCAGAGAAAAGCACGAGCATTGTTTCAATATAACAATAGAGTTGATGTTCGCGGGCGTAAATATGTTTTTGGCCCGACTCAGGCTCATTTTAGCCCGAGCCGCAGGCGAGGGCTAAAATGAGTTCTGAGAAGGGCCCAAGAACATCAACTCTATTACAACTCTATTACGCCCAAGAACATCAACTCTATTACTATTATAATAATTTCAGAGGGAATTAACCAAAGGAATCAAAGATAGTACAGTAAGCGATCGCGATATCTTCTGTGAACGCTGCCGGAATCGCGTCGGCGTTTATTTTATTGTTCAAAAGCTCTCGTTGTCACAAAAACTTAAGACTTTGGCAGAACACCGCAAAATTTGTCAAAATAATCTTTGCTTCTAAGTTTTCAAAAGGAAAATAACAGAATTTTGTAAACAGCGAAGAAATAGTCACCTACGACTGTTAAAACTAATTGTGCAATTGCTAAAACTGAGCGGGTTTCGCTCAAAGAAGACAAATTACATTCACCTCGCCTCCGGCCGTGGAGCTACTACAGGCATAATTTCCACCATCGCCCACGAGTTTCTGTATTAAAGTCCTCTTTATCTAGCTCAGACGACTGAGAATTTGCTTCTTCGTTAGGTTTTCCATCGATTTTGTAGTTCAAAACAATTTCTTTGCAGATGGCAGCGCTTCCAGTCAGACAAGCAAGAAAACGGCGCGAACAGTTGAATGGCTTCCAGTTCTGATTGGCTGGCTACGTTATTTTCTTCTTTCTTATTGGCTCAGAGCAGCGGGCTAAAATATATTTTAGCCCGCTAAATTCTTCATTTTAGCCCGCAAAATACGCCGCAATGCCCGATGAAATTATTATAATTTCTATTTTATCAGCCAATATGCAAGCTTTTGAGCTTAAAAGTAAGTCACAAGGACAAAACATTCATTGTAATCGAAGAAATGTTCGTTTTGTGGGAACCTTCGGCTCAACTCCTGTTTTTGAATTTGAACAATTTCTATCCTTGCCATAGATGCGTGCTTCTATTCCTGCAAAACCATTGTTTTAAGAAGTCAAAACCAATAAAAAAGGCGCCAAACAAAACAAAGAAAGTGATACTACTCCGAGAACACCGACTTCTTATTTGTATTCTATCTAAGCACCACGGCAGCTTAGAAACATCATGTTGAAGGATCGATGGTGTAGAAGCTTCCTTTTACCGGTTAGCCACAATCATCAACAAATGAATGAAAACTTAGAATATTCTCTCTCTTCCATACGGGGAATATAGCCGAAGAATTGAAATCCATGATGTCGGGAAGAAGCCAGTTCAAAAAATTGTGCAGAACATTGCAGAATAAACTCCAATATGGACGCAATAAAGATGCGAGATGACCCGATTCAAGTCAAACCACAGGAAAGTAGAGTCGGTTTAAAGATTATTTGATACAGCAGAGACACTGGAGGATATAAGAAAAGGGCAAATTCATAGAGTGAACAGTAACAATAATCAATCATCTTAATTCGATTCCCTTTTACAATGAAGTATATATCGATCGAAGTGCTCTGGTCTGCAAAAGGATCATAAACGCATTTCTGAGAACAAATTCTGACGCACACTCAAGAAACACTAGATATTGTATTGATTGTGTCCCTTTCAAGGAAATACCTTTAAAAGCCAACCGCTCCAAAGGCTCAAAACAATTTTCAAAATTAAAACTTTTTTTAAAACAAATACAAAATTATTCAAGGAGCTCAATCTTGCTAAGAGGAACGGCTAAAAATCTAAGCGGCGTAGGATACGGAATCAAATGCTCGTGAGGCCCCTTCAGTAAGCCTTTAAGGTTTATATTTCGAATCCTTGGCCGAACAAACACACAAGCAATGTTCAATGTTTTATACCTTGCCATTATTTACTTCTGAATTCACGAGTTGCCTCACAGGAGGTTTTAATTTACATGTGGTTTAGTTTTGTTCAAAACTACTCTACTAGGGGAACAGAATTACAATGAATGTTTTGTCGTGGTGGCTGACTTAAGTTTGCAAATTGGCTGCTAAAATAGAAATTGGAACAGTGGACGTGCTTTTCTCTGGCCCTAAGGGAATGGAAATAAGAAAGAGCTGTTCTCTGAGCAGAACTTTCTTTAGCGTTTTTTTTTTTTTTTTTTTTTTTTTTTTGAGGTTTAGCGCCTGGTTTTATTTGTTTAGACTAAGTAAGGCGCTTATTTCAATAGAATTCTACGGACGATAGGAATGGTATGGTAAAACACAGAAGCAACTGGTTAACATTAAACAAGTGTATTCCTTACCCGTTTCTACGTTAACGTGGAGTTTCAAGAGAATTCACCATTAGGCCTCAAGCAATGTTTAATGTCGAAAAAAAAATGATAAAAAAAAAATCAAAATAAAGAAGCGCTGAAGGAAAGTTCTTCTAAGAGAACAGCATTTCAGTGCATTCTATTTAGGGTAGGAGAGTTCAT
>NW_028145499.1:285000-580000 GCF_977016875.1 Pavona decussata
CTAGGTCGCGGGCGCCTCTGTTGTAATAACGAGCTTGCTGTTGCTGGCGTAGGCGTAGCTTGGTACAGGTCATATCTTCATCAGCAACAGACGGCCTTAGCAAACCAGCAGACATGGGTAGAGGACAGACTGAGCTGGGCTGATCTGAATTCCCGTAGGCGGTGTATTCCTATGGTCTAGTAGAGCAAGAGACGCATCTAAATCAGCCTTCTTGCATTTCACGAGGATCTTCATTGCCTTTTTCACGGCACTTTCTGCTTTTCCATTGGACTGACTGTCACGAGTACTGCTAGTACGATGATCAAAATTTCACTCTTTTAAGAATTTCAGGAAATCCCGAGACACAAACTGCGGTGCGTTGTCGGTGACAAGCTGTTCTGGAATACCGTGCCTGAATATCCTGATTACATGCACTGACGATATGCTTCTGAGGTGATCAAGTTCGAAAATATCACTGAAATAGTCAGACGTCACCAGGTAGCTCTTTCCTTCTAACTCAAAAAGGTCAGCTGCAACGTACTGCCAAGGCCGACTTGGCGTTTCGTGACTCCGTTTGGATGTTCGTTCGCTCGGGCTTCCGTTTGTTCGTTCGTTTGCATTTCTGGTTTGTTCAGTTGTTCCTCCGCTTGCCCAGTTCTTTTTGCTATCCATGGGCATAAACATGTTATAAAGAATAAAATTTAACCATTTAAAGGGACAGTATCATGCTATTTTTAGTAACACATTGAAAATTGGAAAGACGCTATTCGGTTGGTAGCAGCCAAGGTATAATGACAAAATTCCATTAAAAGACTATCAGAATGCAAAGAAACTATCCACGGATATTTTCGCCGGCAGATGACCAAGATAGAGAGGGGTTCAAATTTGAAAACGTCTGGTGGACGTTTTCAAATTTCGCTGTTGTAACGCACTAAAATCGCCGGTTGTACTATATTTTGGTTCAACCTTTCGTCTTAGAATCACAATTAATATTTCTTTAAATTGGCGATTGAGAAATTAATTAAAACAGTGTTCAAAGTTTAAACTTAGTGAATTTTGGCCAAAAATCATGATATCTCCCATCGATCTCCCATGATACTGCCCCTTTAAAAGCTGTATGAAAACATTACAAAGAAGCCCTCAATTCGAAAAACAACCGTGAAATTGGCATTTGGTGCTATTCTTTTGATCGTGCGGTCATATCCAATGTCTATATGGACAGAGGACTGAAAATTAAAACTTTAATAAAAGGTACACACTAATAGCCCATTTTGAAACAAATTACAACCTTGCAATTGGCTTCTTATGTTGATCTTTCGGTTATGGGGTTAGATTGGCTTTCAGTCATGTGGTTTGTTCATTTTGGCTGGCATCCATGGGGTATTTGTCTGATTATTCAGTTAATCTTTCAATGGCCTTAGTGGTTTCGGCCTTATGTTCACTCCTCTTTTCGTCTGTCTTTTCCTTCCCTTATGTCCGTATGGTTCAGTTATCTTCACTAGTGCTACTAGTGACACTGTTTTTTGCAAATAAATTAGTTTTCTATATGGGCTTAATCTTAAAATTTAAAAGCTATTATAAAACATCAGAAGTTTTTCCCTTCATGTTTTAATATTAAAGCTGCAATGCTATAGAGAGAGACTTCATCTTTCTCCACCGATCTGGCACACAAAGAACTTATAGACACTAAATGACCGGACCAATGTCCCAGCATATGGCGGACCATGGGTGACCTAAGATCTCCAAAGTAATACTCTCTTTATCTTGGGTCTGTTCAGCCAGCCCTCTGTCCATATGGATATTGGATATGGCTGTAGAAGGACATTGCACGAGTTACCCCATTGTAGCCTTCACTATCTTATGATTTTGTCGCTGCCTGACAGAGCTAGAGATGGATCTGGGAAAATATCGTGGCCCGTAAACTTTTCTTAGCATTGTCCGCTTGTAGTCATTTTCATGGTTCTAAACATAGGAGCATATTTAACATAGAATTAAGAAATTAAAACAATAAAGCATTATTACCATAATATTAAGGCTTTCAGTGTCATTGACTTCTTGTCATCAATTTTTTCGACTTAAAACATCAAAGTTATTTTTAAATTGCATTTAAGTACAAGGTTTCAGCATAGTTTTTAAAAAGAGAACTAAACTACACCGCTAACTATGACATTCTTTCGCTGTCTCACTAAATTTTAAGTGCGCGGGCTAACAAACAATCAATCTCAGCTTGGAGACAATCTGGATACTAGAGTGTGACGTTGTCGTTTGAATAAAACGTCGTGTTCAAATAATGTCGCGAGCCCGGTTAGATCAACAAACTTAACTGTTTTATCAAAGGAGCCAGGTAATAAGACCTGATCTACGCTTCAGATACTTTTATCCTGATGGAGCTCAGTTTAAACTTCCAGACTGCCAGACAAGGCCAGGAATCAAAATCTTGTTTTCATGCTAGCTTCCCTGAAAACGAGCTCCTCTGCGTATGTAATTGTCTGCAAGAATATGAGGCTAAAACACTACAATGGAGGCCACAGGACCCCTCAAAACCTACCAAGCTTTTCTTATCTCATATTCGCCCTCTCAGCCCATTTACCCCTACAACATTAGCTAGGTAGTTGAAAGAGCTGATGAATCTGGCTGGCATTGACACTCATCTTTAAGGGTCACTCTATGCGGGTAGCCGTTGCTACGGAGGTGGCTAATCAGGGTTTCTCTATCCCTGAAATTTTGCAATATGCTGACTGGCCTCAAGAGAGCACCTTCACGAAGTTCTATTACAGGCCTCAATTTGCGCTTCTGTAGGGAGAGCGGTTTTATCGAGTGCCACCCAGCTTTAATAAAAGTACGGCTTTGAACATGCATTGTTAAATTGGGGCGAGTATTTCGAAGTATAACCGGGCATTATGCAAGGCTGTTTACAGCTGTATTATCTACATTATACGAGACATAGGAAACGAGATTAAACAATGCAATCCCACCCTTGCCTCCCCCCCCCCCCCCCCCTGCCACTGTTATATTTTATTCTGCTTTCTTTCAAGTTAGTTTTCGTTCATGAAAAAGACGAGAGCCAGCGGCGGGTCAGCGGCTGATGTTCGTTAGAAGTTACCGTTGTGTTATGCTTACTTTTAAGTCACTGTATTAAATTTGAGATTTTATGAGTAAATAAAGAGACATTGCATTGTTAAATTGAGGCAAGTATTTCGAAGTATAATCAACGATTATACTTCAGCTGTAAACAGCCTTCCATAATACCCGATCATAAACTATGAGTTTTGATTTTGTCGATAATTCTCCCTCTACGCCTTGTAATTTTTCGTTTTAAAACTGCTCGCAAAAAACGTTCAAAAGGAAAGATGAAATTCGAAGTCTCCACTTTCATTTGTGTACGACGTGTTTTGTAATAGATCAGTCTACAATGTCTGGCATACACATTTTTGCATTTCCTAATTCTTGAAGAAATATTCTATTAAATGTTTCATTCGTCATACATTTTCTTTATACATTTTGCGTTCGCTTTCTTCGATTGAAGGCTAAAGCTACCGCAGGATATAACATTCACGGGCTCAAATGTTCCGAATTTCTAGCGATGTGTTCTTTGGTATTTCTGTTTTAATTTTTCGTTTTTCCGGCTTGGCATTGAACATTGCTTGAGGCCGTCCGTGCACTTTCCTGTAACTCCAAATTTGTTAAGCCACACACGGAAGTTTCTGATGACCTCTCTTACCCTGAATGGAATGCATTGAAATGCTGTTCTCTGAAGAGAACTTTCCTTCAGCGCTTCATGTTTTGATTTTTATCATTTTTCCTCGACATTGAATATTGCTTGAGGCCTAAGCGTGCGTTCTCTTGTAGCTCCACGTTCATACCTCTTCTAACGAAATCTTTTGCTGTATATTCAATTAAAAAGTAGGCCCGTTTTGTTGAATATTTTTAAGGATTTTTCAATTAAGTAACAATAAATATATTAATATTGTCAATATTGCACTTGACAGCGGGTAGAAACGGGTAGGGAAAACTTTTATTTAATGTTAACCGGGTGCTTCTGTGTTCTATCATACCATTCCTATCGTCCGTAAAATTCAACTGAACCAAGCGCCATAGTTAGTCTAAACGAATAAAACCGGGCGCTAAACTTCACAAAGAAACGCTAAAGAAAGTTCTGCTCAGAGAACAACACTTTTTCATTTCCATTCCCTAAGGGCCAGAAAAAAGCACGTGCACTGTTCCACTGATTTGTATTCTACCACCCAAAATGCAAACTTAAGTCAGTCACAACGACAAAACATTCATCAGTTATAATTCTGTTCCCCTAGTAGAGTAGTTTAAAACAAACTAAACCACATGTAAATTAAAACCTCCTGTGAGGCAACTCGTGAATGCAGAAGTAAATAATGGCAAGGTATAAAACATTGAACATTGCTTGTGTGTTTGGTTGGCCAAGGACTCAAAATATAAACCATAAAGTCAGGCGCGGATCCAGGATTTTGAAATGGGGGGTGAATTTTTGTAATAATGTAATTTTTTATAGAGCCAAAGCCTGGTTGAGGTGTTTGAGGTCTGTGCAGCGAAGAGCTCTCAAGGAGCTTATTAACGTTAACAACAAAGAAATTGTTCTCAAAAAAGCAGATAAAGGCAGAACAACCGTCGTTATGAACGGAGAAAACAAAATCAATGACGGACAGAAACAATTGGATGATAGAAATAACTGTCAGCCACTAGACGAACCAATGGTTAGAGACACATCCCAGAGAGTTAAACACCTCATTAATGCCCTTCATCAAGCAGGGTGCATAGACGAAATGACGGTTAAATGGTTTAACCTAACACCAAATCCGCCTCGAAGCCCAGTGTTTTATACCCTCACAAAAATTCACAAACCGACATTAGTCGGAAGTCAAGACCTATCATATCTGGGTGTGATGGCCCAACAGAACGCCTATCATCATTCGTAGACAAACTACTTCAGCCAATAGCACAAATACAGGACTCGTTTCTAAAAGATACGACACATTTCATAAGGTTTATTGAAAGCACTAGGGTGCCTAGAAACGCTTTTCTAGTCTCAATGGATGTCACTAGCCTTTACACGAATATCCCACAGGAGGACTGAAAGAATCACTATAGTATGCAACGCATGCGAGAACTTTCATGCCAATAACCCTCCTATAGCTACAAATTTCCTCAGAGAAATGCTCAGCCTTATACTGAAGGAGAACTCCTTCCAAACACACGGAACTGCCATGGGCACTAAAATGGCAGTAGCTTTTGCCAACATCTTTATGGCATCTATAGAGCGTTCACAAACCACTAATGTGGAGAAGATTCATTGACGATGTATTTTACTTGTGGGATACAAACAAAGAAGAAATAGAAAATTCATTGAGCAAGCAAATTCATACCACCCTACCATGAAGTTTACCGCTGAAGTCTCACAATAAGAAACAACATTCTTGGATACAACAGTCTATAAGGGACAGAGATTCGAGAAAGAATCGATTCTCGACGTGCGCACACATTACAAACCTACTAAAACATTTCAGTACACAAACTACAACAGCTGCCACCCAGCAGGCACTTCTGATGACAAACGCTTCTAAAGTAGTGTTTGACGAAAACATTAAAAACCTTAAAACACGCCTGGTATCGAGTGCTTATCCTAGTAACCTGGTGGACAAAATCCTCTCCGAAGTTAACTTCGCAGAAAGGAAGAACGCTCTTACACAAAAACAGAAAGTGCACAAGAAAATTCTACCCTTCGTGACACAATTTCAACCGTCACTGCCATGTTTGAAAAATATTCTAATGGACACTGAATGGCATTTAATACAAAACCAGCCGCTACTAAGAGAGATATACAAGGAACCTCCCTTTATCTATTATAGAAAAGGGAAATCGCTTAAAGACATGCTTATTAAAGCAAAATTATAAAGGCTTTTATCAACACAATGGGCACACAGCGGGAGTCGTGTAGGTCTGTCAACCCCATTTCAACAGGCTCAAAATGAATAAATTGATTGGTAGAACCAGTCATCGCTAATGCACATTCTCCACCTCAATTAGAGAAATCAAATATTATTTCAATATTTGACGGATAAGGAAAAAAAAAAGGAAGGGGGCTCAAAAAAGGGGGGTGAAAATTCACCCATTTCACCTCCCCTGGATCCGCCCCTGAAAGTCTTACTGAAGGGGCTTCACGGGCATTTGATTCCTCATCCTACGCCGCTTAGATTTTTAGCCGTTCCTCTCAGCAAAATTGAGCTCCTTGAATAGTTTTGTATTTTTCTAAAAACTTTTAATTTTGAAAATTATTTGGAGCCTTTCGAGTGGTTAGTTTTTAAAGGTGTTTCTGTGAAGGGGGCACAATCAATACAATATGTAGTGTTTCTTGAGTGGGCGTCAGAATTTGTTCTCAGCAGAATTTGTTCTCAGGGATGCGTTTATGATTCTTTTGTAGACCAGAGCACATCGATCGATATACACTTCATTGTAAAAGAGAATCCAAAGGTTATTGATTATTGTTACTGTTCGAGTAGTACAATGGCCTCAAGAGTAGTACGTGCGGCCCGTTTATTTATAGAGAGAACTCACCGTGTGTTCGAAAATCGCTAACACCAAGGAATCACATGTTGCTCTCCCCAGTGATATTTTCCTCTTGGTCAGTGTTCTAGAAACATTTTATGTAGATGAATGGCATTTCGTTTTAATTTTAGCCATGGTTTTCACTCAACAGGTAAAAATTCTCATCAAGTCAAAAAGATCGAGCCAGTTGGCGTTTCGATCTTAAATGCATGAACTTTTTTGTCTGACTTATTTGCCTCACAAAAAATCTAATTCACTCTATGAATTTGCCCTTATCTTAAATCCTCCAGTGTCTCTGCCGTATCAAATAATCTTTAAACCGACTCTGCTTTCCTGTGGTTTGACTTGAATTGGACCATCTCGCATCTTTATTGCGTCCATATTGGAGTTTATCCTGTACAATTTTTTGAACTGGCTTCTTCCCGACATCGTTGATTTCAATTCTTCAGCTACATCCTCCGTATAGAAGAGAGAGAATATTCTAAGTTTGCATTCATTTTTTTAATCATTGTGGCTAAACGGTAAAAGGAAGCTTCTACACCATCGATCCTTCAACATGATGTTTCTACGCTGCCGTGGTGCTTAAATAGAATGCAAATAAGAAGCCGGTGTTCTTGGAGTAGTATCACTTTCTTTGTCTTGTTTGGCGCCTTTTTTATTTGTTTTGACTTCTTATAACAATGGTTTGGCAGAAATAGAAGCACGTATTTATGTCAGGGATGGGAATTGTTCAAATTAAAAAAAGGAGTTGAGCCGAGGGTTCCCACAAAAAAAAAATTACATTACAATGAATGTTTTTTCCTTGTGACTTACTTTTAAGCTCAAAAGCTTGCATATTGGCTGGTAAAATAGAAATTGGAAAAGCGACGTGCTTTTCTCTGGCCATTGGGAATGGAAATGAGAAAGTGCTGTTCTCTGAGCAGAGCTTTCTTGAGCGTTTCTTTGTGAGGTTTAGCGCTTGGTTTTGTTCGTTCAGACTGAGTATGGCGCTTGTTTCAGTTAAATTTTACGGACGATAGCAAAGGTATGCCAGAAACAGAAGCACGCGGTTGACATTAAACAAGTGTTTACCCTTTTTAATTTTCATTCCTGCATACACATTTTAATGATCGCATTCGGTTTTACGATAATCGTTGATTATAAACTATGAGTTTTGATTTTGTCGATAATTCTCCCTCTACGCCTTGTAATGGTTCGTGTTAAAACTGCTCGCAGAAAACGTTAAAAAGGAAAGATGAAATTTGAAGTCTCCACTTTCATTTGTGTACGAAGTGTCTTGTAATACATCAGCCTACTATGTCTGGCATACACATTTTTGCATTTCCTTATTCTTCAAAAAAATATTCTATTAAATATTTCATTCTTCGTACATTTTCATTACACTGTACAGCTATTTCAATTAAGGTTGTCGGATCAAAGAATAGAACTACAAGACAAGACCGCAAGGTTATATGGAATTTTTTTATTCATAAATTAATCAAAATCAGCTATGCCTCGCCTGTTTAGTGAAGATCTACGCTGGCGAGCCATTTGGATGAAAGAAATGTTAGGATATCAATTGGATGAGGTGGCAGGTGCTTTAGGATGCCAACAAGAGCTATAAAACGTCATGTCTCAAAAGTTTTAAATTTCGGAGAAGTAAAAGCAAACACCATTGGAAGACCGATAAATAGTGGGGCCATGCACCCACACGTGGAATTTTTTATTATGGAAGAAGTGCCTAAACACCCCGAAAAGACATCACAGAACTTTTAAAAGCAACGACGATGGCAACGGCAACTACCAGGCAATTGCCCTGCACGTGCGTTTTAAATTTTCGTACATTTCCTTGCGTCCTCTGCAAAACAACAAAGTGAAATGACCAAATTCAAGGTTCTGTGGAGAACGTGAACATACGACGGTGAATTTTTCATTCTCTTTATTAACTCGCATGACACGCCCGGCCAATTTGGTTCCCGGGTAGTTCACAATTTTTGTACAAGTTGGAGGGGTTGAAATAATCGCGTAGTAGCACAAAATAAATGAAATGGAGTAATATTTTTAAGTGACGTTTTCGTTAATGTCGACGTTGTCGCTACTTACTCCCCGCTGTCAGTCTGTGTATACTGCAAGTCTCTGTTTTTCGCTTTAAAACACGCAAACAAACGTTTATATTGTTTTCTTTCATCCTACTTGTACCGCCTCGGAAAATATATCAAGAACTACCCATATTACCTTTCGACCTTGTCTTTAGGCTTGAAACTTTGATCCTACACTACGTTAATACAAATAGCGTATACATTTTGCGTTCAAGGTTTTATAAGCTACTGCCTATAACATTCGCAAGCTCAAGTGTCCCGAATTTCTAGCGATGTGTTCTATGGTATTTCTGTTTTAATTTTTCGTTTTTCCGGCTTGGCATTGAGCATTACTTGAGGCCAGCCGTGCACTTTCCTGTAACTCCAAATTTGCTAAGCCACACAGGAAGTTTCTGATGAACTCTCTTACCCTGAATGGAATGCACTGAAATGCTGTTTTCTCTGAGCAGAACTTTGCTTCAGCGCTTCTTTGTTTTGATCTTTGTTTTTATTATTTTTTCTCGACATTAAACATTGCTTGAGGCCTAATGGCGAATTCTCTTGAAACTCCTTGTTAACGTTGAAATGGGTAGGGAATACACTTGTTTAAAGTTAACCAGGTGCTTCTGTGTTCTACCATACCATTGCTATCGTCCGTAGAATTCTACTGAAATAAGGGCCTCACTCAGTCTAAACAAATAAAACCGGGCGCTAAACCTCACAAAGAACGCTAAAGAAAGTTATGCTCAGAGAACAGCACTATCTCTTTCCATTCCCTTCGGACCAGAGAAAAGCACGTCCACTGTTCCAATTTCTATTTTAGCAGCCAATATGCAAACTTAAGTCAGTCACCACGACAAAACATTCATCAGTTATAATTCTGTTCCCCTAGTAGAGTAGTTTAAAACAAAACTAAACCACATGTAAATTAAAACCTCCTGTGAGGCAACTCGTGAATGCAGAAGTAAATAATGGCAAGGTATAAAACATTGAACATTGCTTGTGTGTTTGGTTGGCGAAGGACTCAAAATATAAACCTTAAAGGCTTATTGAAGGGGCCTCACGAGCATTTGATTCCGTATCCTACGCCGCTTAGATTTTTAGCCGTTCCTCTCAGCAAGATTGAGCTCCTTGAATAATTTTGTATTTGTTTTAAAAAAAGTTTTAATTTTGAAAATTGTTTGGAGCCTTTGGAGCGCTTGGCTTTTAATGGTATTTCTTTGAAAGGGACACAATCTAGTGTTTCTTGAGTGTCCGTCAGAATTTGTTCTCCGAAATGCGTTTATGATCCTTTTGTAGACCAGAGCACATCGATCGATATATACTTTACAGTAAAAGGGAATCCAATTAAGGTGATTGATTGTTACCGTTTACTCTATGAATTTGCCCTTTTCTTATATCCTCCAGTGTCAGAGTCTGCTGTATCAAATAATCTTTAAACCGACTCTACTTTCCTGTGGTTTGACTTGAATCGGATCATCTCGTATCTTTATTGCGTCCATATTGGAGTTTATTCTACACAATTTTTTGAACTGGCTTCTTCCCGACATCATGGATTTCAATTCTTCGGCTACATCCCCCGTATAGAAGAGAGAGAATATTCTAAGTTTTCATTCATTTGTTGATGATTGTGGCTAACCGGTAAAAGGAAGCTTCTACACCCGATCGATCCTTCAACATGATGTTTTTAAGCTACCGTGGTGCTTAGATAGAATACAAATAAGAAGTCGGTGTTCTCGGAGTAGTATCACTTTCTTTGTTTTGTTTGGCGCCTTTTTTATTTGTTTTGACTTCTTAAAACAATGGTTTGGCAGGAATAGAAGCACCCATCTATGGCAATGATAGAAATTGTTCAAATTCACAAAAAGGAACATTTCTTCGATTACAATAAATGTTTTTTCCTTGTGACTTACTTTTAAGCTCAAAAGCTTGCATATTGGCTGATAAAATAGAAATTGAAACAATGCTCGTGCTTTTCTCTGGCCCTTCGGGAATGGAAATGAGAAAGTGCTGTTCTCTGAGCAGAACTTTCTTCAGCATTTCTTTGTGAGGTTTAGCGCTTGGTTTTGTTCGTTCAGACTGAGTATGGCGCTTTATTCAAATGAATTTTACGGACGATATCAATGGTATGCCAGAAACCGAAGCACGCGTTTAACATTAAACAAGTATTTTCCCTATACGTTTTCCCTATAATATTTTTCATTCATACATACACATTTTAACGATCGCATTCGGTTTAATTTACGATAATCGTTGATTATAAACTATGAGTTTTGATTTTGTCGATAATTCTTCCTCTACGCCTTGAAATTTTTCGTTTTAAAACTGCCCACAGAAAACGTTTAAAAGGAAAGATGAAATTTGAAGTCTCCACTTTCATTTGTGTACGACATGTTTTGTAATAGATCAGTCTACTATGTCTGGCATACACATTTTTACATTTCCTAATTCTTCAAGAAAGATTCTATTAAATATTTCATTCTTTATACATCTTCATTACACTGTACAGCTATTTCAATTAACGTTGTCGAATCACCGCATAAAACTAACTACAAGACAAGACCGCAAGGTTACATGGAATTTTTATGAACAAGAGAGGATCCTCTCTTGGTATGAATAAGTTAATCAAAATCGGCTATGCCTTGCCTGTTCAGTAAAGATCTACGCTGGCGAGCCATTTGGATAAAATAAATATTAGGATATCAATTGGATGAGGTGGCAGCTGCTTTGGGATGCCACCAAGAGCTATAAAAACTTTCTATTCATTTGTTAATCATTGTGGCTAACCGGTAAAAGGAAGTCTCTACACCATCGATCCTTCAACATGATGTTTCTAAGCTGCCGTAGTGTTTAGATATAATGCAAATAAGAAGTCGGTGTTTTCGGAGTAGTATCACTTTCTTTGTTTTGTTTGGCGCCTTTTTTATTTGTTTTGACTTCTTAAAACAATGGTTTTGCAGGAATAGAAGCACGCATTTATGTCAAGGATGAGAATTGTTCAAATTAAAAAAAAACAGAGTTGCAGTGAGCCGAAGGTTCCCACAAAAAAGAACATTACTTAGATCAAAATGAATGTTTTTTCCTTGTGACTTAAGTTAAAAATTGGAACATTGCACGTGCTTTTCTCTTTCCCTTAGGGAATGGAAATGAAAAGTGCTGTTCTCTGAGCAGAACTTTCTTGAGCGTTTCTTTGTGAGGTTTGGCGTTTGGTTTTGTTCGTTTAGACTGAGTAAGGCGATTGTTTCTGTTGAATTTTACGGACGATAGCAAAGATATGCCAGAAAAAAAATTTTTTCCTTATACGTTGCTACCTAAACATGGAGCTACAAGAGAATGCACGTTTAGGCCTCAAGCAATGTGTTTCAATGGCAACTGAAAACGATAAAAGCAAAGAAGCGCTAAAGAAAGTTCTGCTCAGACAACAGGCGTTTTTTCATTTGAATTCATTAGGGTCAGAGAATTCATCAGAAACTTCCTTTGTGGCTTAGCAAAATTCGAGGTACCAAAAAATGCGCGGCTGTCCTCAAACAATGTTCAATGTCAAGGGAAAACAAAAAATTAAAACAGAAATTCTAAAGAACGAAGTAAAGACTGATGCCATGGATACTGAGAGACATAAAGTGGATAGCATCTTTGCTTTGAGTTATCTTATTGCAGAGGACTGCAGAGGATACGGAGATTAATAACCCGAGATCAAGGAACAGTTACTACAGATCAAGACTTTGTCCTTCGTCAAAGTGAGTTTTTTCTAAATTTTGAGGTATTAACGTTTTAGCTTAGCTATTTAGGTTTTAATACAATTTTGTTGACCGAGTTGCTCACTCTCGGGGCTCTTTAAAGTCCACGTTCTTTAGATGGTTTTAATCATCAAAGCTTGTTTTCTCATTATTGCCAGTTATCTTACCAATTGCCCTTTCAAAACAGTTTTTGTTCCCAGCTAGTTTTCCGTTAGCTTCTGTGCATGGGGTTTGTCAGCTGAGAAGTTTGCTTTCCTAAACCGTTCGGGTTTACTCGCTTTTCCTACCAGTTTCTTTCAATTCAAGAGAAGATAGGAATCTTGCCTGCTTTGGTGTGTCTGGTGATGGCCACGAAAACATAAAAACTAACTTATTACTAGCGCGAGCCGGGGAGGGCCGTATTTTGCCTATTCGTTTTCTAATTTCAGATTTCATGATATTGGATTTTTTCTCACGGGGGTACCAATTCCTATCTTCTAAGGATTTGAAAGAAACTTGTAACACTGGCTTATTGATTTGAGCCGTCGCTGATAAAAACGATCACTCAAAACAACACGGCAGGAACAAAGTCACACGTTTTTATCCATTTTACTGATCGACTGCTTCATTTAAGAAGATAAAGGAGCTGTAACGTTTGATTTGCACTACTTTTACCTGCTATATCGAAATGGTATGCAAATTTGTTTCACATATTCCGTAGGCTAATTGACCGGAAGGAATATATTTTTTCAGAGCAGAATAGGAAAGAAATCTGGGATCGAAAGACATTGAATGGCTGTCTTCAGTCAGTCTAATTAGTTTTAGGGCCCAATATGTAATGTTTTGAAATATTCATGGGCTCCAGATATCAAGTGTTTGTGAATTGGTTTTGATCTCATAATTCGTGACGTGAATTGTGAGACGCATGTATCGCACGCATATTCGATCTTCTACAGAAAAATGCTCCTCTTTCAAGAATACCAATGCGCCTTGAGTGGTAATATTTATAGACATGCATGAGGAGAAAAAGCCAATATGAACATTCTCGTTTAGTTCTCGTTTCGGGTGATTGGCTGTTAAACGGGTATAAAATTACAGAGGCGTTCTTTCTACCATTTCAACATAATACAAATTTAGAGACAAAATCCTCAGTCCAAAAGATTTAAATACCTGTATTGGGCGAATTAAAACCGCTTGTTAGATTTTACCGAAAAAGGGCAACCATCGTGAAAATAATATTAATTCTTGCGTAAATGAAAAGAAAACAGCACAAATTTCAAGAATGTTGAATTCAGGAGAAATATATATGGTTCATTTCGATGCATATCGATCTGTTTTGAAAGACATTAATCACCTGGGAAAATTCGGATTTTGTATTACACCTTCTGAACTCACATGCCTCTTAAATTCAATGAATGCTCAGATATTTTTCAAATATGGCATTAGCGACTTTGGAACTTCACATAATTCCCAAAACACAGCCAGATCAACCGTTGACGCTTCAGCCAGGACTAGAGAGAAGTAATGTCTTTGACAAGAGTCGACTTTCAATCAATTTGTGCTCGGACCAAGGTCTTCCACCCTCATTATCAGACATTGTTTTCTCCCAATGAGATGGTGAGGAGACTTAGGCAAATATGGACACTTCGTTCGTTTAAAGTAGGAATTTTGAACCAAAACTTGAATATCTCTGGAACGAGAGAAGATATTCAAAAGAAGTAAATATATTCTTGTTCTTTTTGAAAGGCGTTTCAACTAAGCTTAAGTTATTTGTTTTACTTCATATGCTCTTTAAATTACTCTGATATCTATATAAGCCCTCATGACGATTGTTCGAACATTTTTTTTTTGTGAGAGTGCTAGCTTTTCGTCAGAAACTGGTAATCACGGGGATATACAATAAAGGCGCGCTTGGATTGTTGTATTTGTCAATCTTCCTTTTCGAAGTGGAGGTGAAGTGGCTATATTGGTTGTATCAAACAGTTCAGTTAAACAGCTTTTAGATGAATTTGCTTTAAACAAATATCATGTCAAATCAGTATTTTCAAAGTATAAAAGAATACACATTTTGCCATGAGATAAGATTCGTTTCCGCTACTGCTATTCTTTCATCGTTCAAAATCATCAACACATAAGCCCCAGTTTAATCTGTTTTCAAAAACGTATGTGAACACCGCGGAAATAAGCTGGCGAAGCTAATTCATTCCTGCCTGATTATTCATTTGCAGCAAGACCATTTGCCTGGTGATTAAAGGCTGATCATGGCTAGCTTGCGTGGCGTCTGGAGCCTAGTTTATGTTGTGCTTGTGTTATCCACACTTGGTGCTCCCGAAACTCCCAAAAAGTGTGAGGGAGTGAACGAGGCCGTCCAGGCACTACTTCAGGAAGTAAAGAACGAACTCAGGGAGCTGAGAGAGGAAATCAACTGTGTTAAAGGTATCTAAAACTTTGGCTCTAAGTTGACTACTTACCGACGTTTGCCATGTGTGTGTGTGTCTGTGTGTGTGTGTGTTTTTAAAGAAATTTTATAGACGGAGGCAAGCTCGGTTTACAGTTAAATACGTTAATGTTGCCTACTGCACCTGACATTATTTATTTACCACGTTTATGTTGAAACGGAAACAAAACTAACCAACAATATCCTTTATTATTGTAATATGCACTAACAAATACGTGTATTTATATTGTATTTTTAGTTTACAAGAGCTGCTCTGAACTCTACAAAGCTGGTAAACGAACCAGCGGTGTTTACACGATCAAACCCGACAATGGCGGTGCCTTTGATGTTTACTGTGACCAAACAACAGCCGGTGGGGGATGGACAGTGATTCAAAAGAGATTGGACGGCTCGGTTGATTTCTACCTCGACTGGGATGACTACAAACAAGGCTTTGGGAATCTCAATGGGGAATTTTGGCTCGGATTGGACAAGATTCATCGCCTGACAAAAAACCCAAGCAAGCTTCGAGTGGATCTTGAGGACTTCAGCAACAATTCTGCATATGCTGAGTACAATTCTTTTGGTGTTGATGATGAGGAAAGCAAGTACAAGCTGACTAGTCTTGGTTTATACTCTGGTAAGTATACTGTAATAATTGGATGATCAGATAGAAAGCTATATTCAAACAGCGTTATTTGTAAGTTTTGTTTAAAAAATGTGTAACTATACTTATTAATGAGAACGTTCATTAATTTAGAATATTGGGGAAAAATTCAAACTCTTAACAGATACAAGAATTAAAGATAGCAACGTTCCGTGCATGAAAAAGTGATCATAGACAGTATTCTTGTTACCTCTCTGCATTTTTTTTAATTAACACTAACTGTCTGTTATTCATTTTATTTTACGGATTAAGTAAATCTGACTCTTTGATACATTGATTGTTACTTTTTTTTCTCAATTCGGAATAAGCTCTTTGTGTAGCAAATTCAACAAAAAAAAAAGAATAAGCATATGAAATATAATATATTCTACTGCGAATGAAAGACATGGTAGCCCAATTCCCAGTTATGTACGCAATGTTTGTAGTTGCAAAAGGAAAGTCTGGGAAACTTCAGGCTTGAATTGGATTCATACCTAGCTGTCTGAAATATCACAAAGGTTTATTTAATAAACACAACAAAAGCTTGCAAAGTCCGCCATTAGGCTAAAGCAAAAGGTTCTCTTGTAATCACAGGCGGCCCAAGCTCAAGCTGTGAGTTGTGGTGATCATATTGCGTAAAAGCGGTCACGGCGAAATTTAAGAGTTTGTATGCG
Organism: Pavona decussata; assembly: GCF_977016875.1. NCBI lineage: Eukaryota > Metazoa > Cnidaria > Anthozoa > Scleractinia > Agariciidae > Pavona > Pavona decussata. The sequence continues at coordinate 301,086 of NW_028145499.1, forward strand.
AATATTTACGATCGGGTTTAGGAGGTAAAAATTCCGAAAATTTCTCAATAAAAATGACATACCTTGTTTATGCGGTGTACTGTTTGTTGTTTCTCTGTCTCCTTTTGCTGATTTGAGGTCATTTTAGCGAGTTATGGTTTCCTGGGTTTCACACTCCTTCTCTTAGGAGTGTGAAACCCAGAGAAGGAGTGTGAAACCCAGGAAACCATAACTCGCTAAAATGACCTCAAATCAGCAAAAGGAGACAGAGAAACAACAAACAGTACACCGCATAAACAAGGTATGTCATTTTTATTGAGAAATTTTCGGAATTTTTACCTCCTAAACCCGATCGTAAATATTCGCATACAAACTCTTAAATTTCGCCGTGACCGCTTTTACGCAATATGATCACCACAACCCACAGCTTGAGTTTGGGCCGCCTGTGTTGTAATACGACACTGCGCATGTACCGAGTGTTACTAGGCAAAAATAAAAAGTTATAATACCGCTGAATATCATGACAATACCCATAACTTGGAGTGTAGGATAAATAAATTAATGTAAAATATTTACAGTCGAACCAGGTCAAGCGTACCCCCCTAGACTCTATTAATGGATCGATTATTTGAAAATTGAACCCATTAGTCGTTTCAAAGAATGCATTCATTTATTCATTGTTAACGCGGATCAATGATCAAATTAAAATTCGCAGAACATAGATCCGCGCTAACAGTAAAAGCAATAGCCTGTAAAATTCAAACTACAGTACATTTGAAACAGCTCGTTCGTTCAAACTGTTCCTGCATGTTGTTGACACATTCATATAATTCGTTATGCAAATTTGGTCATGGCAAGAGCACAAAGTCAAGCGCTTGCAAATGAGTCGGGCTGAAAAATTCCATTTATCTTTCATGTATAGCATTACCTACCTTGTAGCATGAAAAAGTTTGGTATATATTATTATTTCACCAGACTGTCCATTATACGTCGACGAATAGCGCAATACATGTGCTGCAATTGTCGAAGGTCAACTGAAATGAACATGTTCGCATACTTTTCGCTAAATTAATTTGCATATACCTCAAAAAGAGAACCGTTTGTTATAATAAAACGCTTCCAGTCCTTTTTCATTTTTGTTTTTGAATAACTAACGGAAAAAACGCAAGTGTACAAACGTAAAATGTTCATTTAGTGATCATTAGTGAGTTTAAATTTACGCGACAGGACCCACCGTGCCCGGTTTAAAATGGCGAATTTTCTTTCTGACAGTACGCGTTGACTGCTGTAAATCACGAGATATCTGTTTTTTGGAAAATCCACAGTTATGTAAATCAAGAATTGCCGCTCTGAATATATTGAGAGGGGTTTTTCCCGCGGGCTTTCTGGTTTTCTAGTTTCATGCATTATTTGTACCCTGGTTCGTATAATCCAATCAGAAATCTAATTTTGATTTGAATACTTGAAACGACTAACGGGTTCAATTTTCAAATAATAGATTAATTAATGGAATCTAGGGGGGTACGCTTGACCTGGTTCGACTGTAAAATATCCGGTATATTGAATTGCTGATGAAAGATTTAAAGACCACTTATATACTGCGACATTTTTAAAGCCATACTTTTTTTTCTTTTCTGGTGTGTTTTTTTTAAGGAACTGCTGGTGACTCACTTTCTTATCAAAGTGGCATGGCGTTCAGCACCAAAGATCGAGACAACGACATGTATCCTAAGAATTGTGCCACGCAGTTCACGGGAGCCTGGTGGTACAATGCCTGTCACAGGTCCAACCTGAACGGCCAATATCTTAAGGGCCAACACTCTTCTTTTGCTGACGGTGTAAATTGGAAGAGCTGGAAGGGTCAATACTACTCCGTTAAACGAGCTGAGATGAAAATCAAACCTGTTAATGCTTAATTAAAACTCAGCGTGCTTTCAGTTCAGTTTGTGTTGGTTTAGTTGCACGCAGTTTAGAACACAACATTATTTGGCTTGTCAGTGTCGGCAGTTTTACTTCTTGCTTTTTTTTTTTTCACATATACATGGAGGGTTCTTACTAAATCGGTTGAAATCTAAAATCAATCCAGTTATGTAAACGTAACGACACGTTCCTTACTTAGGTGATGTGTTATGTTAATGGTTTTCCTGAGCAAATGTAACAGTTACAAGAAGACTTAATAAAAGGGTTTGGTAATTTATTTACCGTCATTCAATCATCATTGAATTGTCATTCAATCCTTCTTCTCATTTCTCAAATCGTGTAAATTGTTTACATCCTTAAACTATCGGCGGCGTATACACTTGTTTCCATGTTTGCTAAAAGATCAGTAGGTCATATATTGGGACTCAGAAAGTTTTTACGGCCAGTTCAATTTATTTAACAAACAGTTGATGCAACAATTGAACGAAGTTAGAGTAGACACTTTAATGAGAAGAATGGAAACCAATTAACAAAATTATATACTTGCTCTCCCGCCAAAACTAATCCTCCAACATTTACAAGAAACTTTATCCTTACTTCATAACCCCCCACAAAGGCAGAAAACGAACCAAGAGTGTCGCAAAAAAGTATTACAAGCCTCCTTAATCTGCCGAAGCCTAACCATATAGCTTGATGCTCATGCATTTTGGTCCCTCGACCGCTCTTAACTTGAGAGTGCTTCGGTAACCACCCGCCTGCGGTTCGTGATTCCACTTTCGTTTTGAACATTTTGTGATGTCATTTTATGGTCTATAAAGCCTGGGCACAGTTGTTCACAGCCCGATTAAGCTAATCCTGGATAAACTCGAACTTTGACTCAAGTTTAATTGCTTTATCAACAAAGGTTCTTCCAAAAGATTCTCGGCCTTCAGTTTGTGACTTAAACTTTTCTTTACCTTTAGCATGAAATTAGCCTTTAAACCCATTTTAATGAACGACGATGAAAGCCTCGATTAACTTTTAATCGTGGATTAGCGTTAATCGGCTTTCGAACAAGCCGGCCCTGGTTGTCACTAGCAACGCAAGTACAAGCAAAAGAGCCTTATGTCAAGTGAAATCTAACAAGACGGAAGCACAAGCACACGAGAAAGGAAAAAGTTTGATCTTTGTGCTTGTGCTACGCTTTTGCGTATGCTTGCGTCGAGGCCGTTTTCTCAGTTATGCTTGCGCTAGCGGTTGTGCTTGCGTCGCTCGGAGAGCCAGAATTAAGAGTATACTTTATAGAAAACTGCCTTCGATTTGTTAATTTTACAATAACTACCAAAATTCGTCGCGTGCTGCTTTGGCGTAGCTATTGTGTATAAGAGTACAATGGCGTCAGATGTAACGCTCGCGCTTTCCCAACCAAAACGATAAAAAAATCGACGGCAGTTTTTTTATGGTTTATTCCTCGCCTAGCGAGGTTAATAAATTTTAGGCTGCATTCAAACTCTTGTGGTTCTCTCTAAAAATAAAATACCTTGGAACTTTAAAATATGATTTTCGAAAATAGTTAATCCATGGCTATCTTCAGACGAAATATCAGAAATCGACCAACTTGTCGCTGAAATGTAGTTCTCGATTCTTACAGGCAGCCGCTCTTCAGTACCCAGAAAGCCCAAGTAGTTTACCTCGATTGTAAAACATGTGACAACTTCGTGATCAGTTTAAAGGCCATTTGAAATTTTCATGGAAGAACCAATAAAATCGCTCATTTCCTGTGATTTATGAATTTATTACATTCATCGACCACGAAGAGCTGAAAGAGATAAGACGGACAAGAAGGTAAGTCAAGGTGAAAGAAAAACTACTCTCTAACGATCGAGCATTTGAGTAATTTATTTTATCTGAGTGGAAAAGACAACGGATTTATGAAAGTGGTCTTTTTCATGTCTTCTCTTAGTACCACTGAGTTACTAGTCCAGGAGCATGTGTAATGCCGTGGGAATTTCGTGAAGAAAGCAAGCCACTATTCTGAATGTGTTAAGGGGACCCTAAATTACATGAAAAGTTTTGGTGGCAACTTTGGAACTTGCTCAGATGGGTTTTATGGGCGGTCGAAAATGTGACATGTATATCCCAACATGGAAACGAGGCTCAAACATATAATTATCTATAGCTATCCATTATTTGCATAAAATTGATCCAAAATCGCCACAATTGTACAAATTAACGTTTCAAACACTAGAACACGCTTTTAAGAGGTTATTAGGGTCACGTGACCAAGCTAGCACGAAAACGAGGTTCACGAAAAAGCTGCACTAGAAAACCCTTTTACGTCTCCTGACAAAGACAGAGATTGAAGAAAGTATGGCAGATGGATGTCATCCGTGTAACCAAACATGTTTATATGGTAAGGGTTATCACGTGACCATGCTTGCATGAAAACGAGGCTGACACAAAAATCACATTGTTATAAATGAAACCTTAGTAATTTTACCAAAATGACAATGTTTTAACGAAAATATTTTTGAATTGTTTAAAGATAGAAATATGACAAACATTAGCCAGGCAACCAGTTTAATCAAAAATATTAATACTCTGACATCTTGTCACTCTTCATAGCAGTGATACAATGTAGCCAAAACATTACAGTAGATCAGATAAACTTTCTTTCCCATATTAGAATCACTTTCCACAGGAGTTTACTGGTTTATCGAAATTTACCATAGCCTTCCTAACAAAATATCTTAGCATGGCTATCAGTAACTGTTACTGGTTGTCTGTGTGGTTCACTCGTGTGTATACAATGATTTACAATGTTCATTTGGACTATAAACTAGTCGACATTATCTGAAATGTCCTCTTCATCTAAACAGAGAAGATTTTTCTCCTAAACATCGTTATCACAGGTCTTCCCATTGTCCGAGCAGGTGCAGAGGTCTGTGCAGTTTAAACCAGCCTTGCGGCACTGACAGCGGTTAATGGAACACCTTTCTTTGGAGCATCCATTCTTTACAAGTTGAAGTATCGCTTCAGGGGCTGGTGGCAGGTTTGTCATGACGGGTAACCAGTCATCTTGGTCCATTAACCATCCATACTGCTGCGGTGATGGTAGCGCTGGGTTTGTTATTCTGTCGCTGTTCCAGATCATCAACTGGTAATGCGCTCTCAGGATTGTCTGGTGCAATGCGGCCTGTGGTCGTGGAAGCCTGTCTGATTGTGCTTGTTTCTTCTTGAAAACGAATTATCCTAGCTCTTTAGCAGTCGTTATTGTTGTTATCGGTTGATATAGAAGACAGACAAACTTCAAATTTCTTCATTCGGATGAGCAGCTTGCCCAAGTTCTGCAAGGGTAGTGATGATGGATAGATCTGCCTCTGCGAATACCTTCCAGCAGAGAAGCTTTCCCTTTCTAGAAAAAACTCTCTGTGTTGTTGGCCCCACTTAGGGCATGGAATGCTGGCAGTGCTGCTATCTTCTCTGGCCAAAGAGTTTGAACAATCGGTTTCAGCTCAATAATCCGATGGTGTTGCCCTCTTCCCGTGACAAACAGCGGGTTCTTGCACAATTTTGGATAACGCGTAAGAGCAAGGACGAAGACATCTGTATCAGGAGAGTGAATCTGTTGTTGGGTTGCACCATAAGCCGTAGCATTGAGGGCATGCAAGATCATCTTTGTGTCGGCTTCCTCTTGGTTGCTCCGTAAATGTCCCTTGTCCTTGTGTGTCGCTTGACGTTCACTTCCCCATGCTACCACCAGTTGCCTTCCACTACGATCAGCATACTCTTTAAACTTTTGGCCCAAATAGATGGTGAGGTCCATCTTGGCCTTCCTGTGTGACAGAATCGTTTCATTGGAACTTTGGCAATGTGCGTTGTGTCGGTGATGTGGTAAAAGACTGGAGCTTGGCCTCCCCTGGTGGCTGCTTTGAGTGAAAAAGGGTAAATCATATCTGTCAACAATTAAACGCACTTCATTTCTTCCAGTGTATGTCTGCAAAACACATTTGCTGAATTGTTAAGCCAGCTGTGTGCAATTTTTGATCCACTCTGGCTTGTCAAGTGACTGAACTTCTGCCATCCCATCTACAATTGCGACTTGCACTTGATCTTCATTTGGACTAGCTACTCTCCTGTTGTCGTTCAGCTTCTCTAGAATGTTCATTAGATTACTCTTGGATGAATAGTGAAGCATCGTACCAAGAACAGCAAACAATGATCGCGGGACTATCGAAAATTCGTATTGGCCTACAGTCTCCTTTATATCTATTTCTGGCCAGGTCTTGCACACCATCATCATACACGTAAAAAGGGACCTATCCTCTTGAAGCTCCACAATCTTGTCTGCTGCAGTCACCTTTACCATCTTAATGCACTGGTCTTCCACGTTAGGAGTTTTCTCTTCTTTAAGGGCAACCAAAGGTTAACTTTATCGCACTGGACTCGTTCTTTTACAAAACAGTCAAACAATCTCCTGCCAACCTCACTTTGTTCACAAAAATCTTCCTTTTTCGTTTCTGGAATAACCACCTTGGTCACTAGGTAGAACAGGTCGGTATGTGCATCAGAGAATGGATTCATGAACCTTTCAATGGTGGCTGTCAATTGTGCTAAACCTTTCTCTTCACGTGCTAAGAGAGCTGTAGTGAGGTTATGATGACGACCTTGAAGTTTGGAAGACACCCCTGTCATGTTCTTGGCTTGTTCAGCTAGGCTTGCAAACTTTTTACCTATTTTTCATGTTTGTGTGATTTTGAGAGCATCTAATCTATTTTTTTTTTTTGGAGGGGGAGAGAGGGCAATTTTTAATGTAAGCGCTTTTCAAATATTCTGATTAATTTTAAGTTTGTACCTTTTGATGTGTATGTTATCAAATAAATAAAAACATTATTATAGAACATAATTATAGAAGGTATTATTATTGAAGATTTCAGTACATTTTTGTTTTCATGAATTATTTACATAACTTGTGGACACGGGTCTGGGCTAGTTATGTTACACTCAATCATTTTCATTACATTCAAACAATTAATTTATTATTATTATTGTTATTATTATTATTATTATTATGTAGATAGTCTTTATTTATTTTTTATTAACTTTTCGACGCTTTTTAAACTATTGAAAGTGAGAAATGAAGTAGGAAATAGAGCAGAAGAGGAGAGAAGAAGAATATCGCGTTGTATTTTTATAAGCTTTGTATTTTTAGGCTGGATAATGCAATGTAAACTGAGAATGTCTTGAGCTGTTATCCATTTCACGATATAAATAGTGTGCAAAAATTGATTTCCAATTATGTTATTGAATTTTATTGCATGCTAAATTATTATTATTATTATTATTTAAATTATTATTATTGGTAATGGTAATGCATTTATATACCGCATTTTCTATTCATATATATTCAAATGCGGTTTTATATCAGCATATGTCCATTAGCGACCTCTTCCTACCCACCTAACCCATGAAATCATGAAACAGCACAAAGACCAGACCAACACACCAGGAGCTCCATGCCCTACTCTTTGCGATTAGTGCGTGGGTTCTTTAACGTCCCACAGGGTTATGACTGATTGAAGTGTTGTGAGACGGGGCCTACGGTTATCCGAGAAGACTAGAAAGTCTAACCATTTGCAGATGTCATTACAAAGGCAGCACTTTCTCCTCAGTTATTTAAAGACCCTGAGTGTTGGTCCGGCCGGGGTTTGAACCCATGACCTCCCGCACGGTACTCCGATGCTCAATCAACTGAGCTAACCGGGCGGCGGTTATTATTATTATTATTATTATTATTATTATTATTATTATTATTATTATATCACCTTTCCGTCATTTTCATGATAGCCTATTCATCTTAAGGCCCTACCCTTATAAACACATTTGAATACATGGGTGTTATCAAGCAACAATACTTCATACCTCATCCTTTTGCAATGTTCCATGCTCTTCAGTGCAGCTTTTGTGCCAGCCTCGTTTTCATGCAAGCATGGTCACGTGATAACCCTTACCATATAAACATGTTTGGTGACACGGATGACATCCATCTGCCATACTTCCTTCAATCTGTCTTTGTCAGGAGACGTTAAAGGGCTTTCCAGTGCAGCTTTTGCATGAGCCTCGTTTTCGTGCCAGCTTCGTCACGTGACCCCAATAATCTCTCAAAATCGCATTTTAATGTTTGAAACATTGATTTGCATAATTGTGGCGATTTTGGTTCAATTTTACGCAAATAATGGATAGCTATAGCAAATTTTATGTTTGAGCCTCGTTTCCATGTTGGGAAATACGTGTCACATTTTCGACCCCCATAAAACCCGTCTGAGCAAGTTCCAAAGTTGCCACCAAAACTTTTCATGCAATTTAGGGTCCCCTTAACACATTCGGAATAGTGGCTCGCTTTCTTCACGAAATTCCCACGGGACTTTATTTCATGACATTTACTGCCGGACTATACTCTAAGACAATCCTTTCAACGTACTTTAAATTGAGTGAAACGTGAGTGTCGAGAATAGTGGTGTATTTCAATCCCTTGCTACTGTGTATTCTTGGCCGTTCGCTAAACATGACTACCTTTACAAAACGTTTACTTTTCATTTAGAATAAGTCAATAACGACCTTCGTAACTGTTTTCTACACACTTGTTAGTACCCATGCAAGTTCATGGCATACAGTTGACCAAGTGCAAACGGGATTCTCCTAACTACCATAGAGGCAAATGATTTCACCAGACCAGCCCAAATATATACTTATAACTATAAAATGGCCCTAAAAACTTTTAACCGGAAAAAATAATTCTTAAGGTGATTCCGTTGAATTGCATTGCGCATCCTTGCTGCGCATAATTTTTCGCGTCATTTAGCGCGCGCACGAGCGCGCGCACGCACAACATTACGGGATTTCCTTGAGGTTAAGCTCGGCAGGAAAATAAATGGTCCTTTTCTTCTAAACGAGCACGGTGGCCCCCATTTTTTAATGCATCAATTTAAATGTCATACGGTTGACCACTATATATCGCGATTTAAAGAAAAGTTTAATACTCTACTTTGAGATATTTTTATTTGAATGCTTTAAAAAGCACGTATTAAGGTAGTGCTGCTTACGTGCACCCACAGCAAAATCTTTAATTTCTCTCATAATCTTTATTCCAGTTCAATTAAAATAGTTTGTTGTGTAAGATTAAAGTAAATTTTGTTGAACTGCTTCGATATTTTAATGCAAGAAATTAATTTTTATAGAAATGATAGTTCCCTTTTCTGATTACTAGCGTTCCTAATATAAACCTCGTGGGTCATCCATTTACTATAATAGCCATCCAGGTTGCACAAAAACGAGCACGGTGACCCCCATTTTTTATTGCACTTTTGTAATGCTCATAACATAGTCACGAACTGGACCAAGTCTTAGACAATTTTTAATACTCCTTCTTTTTTAACGGAATCACCTTAATCAACTCGTTGTTAAACAAGGACGACAACGTGTCTTCCTTGTTAAGAAAATAACTGATAAAAATATAAATTTATATGCAACCCTTTGGACTGAGAAGAAAGGCTGAAATAAAAACTCGATAAGTTAGATCCATCTTGTAACCTACTTGACAAGCGAGTGCTTTCCTTACTTATTCAAAGACATTCTTTAGAACTATCGCTATCTGTCGGAGTCTTACTCTATTTTGTGACCAAAATGCCGTTTTCCCGCCACAAAATAAAACAAATTAACTATGAAACCTACAAGACAACATTAAAGGAGAGAACTCAGATGGCTTGAGCAAAAATATTTGCCATCTTCTCTCCATTTGATGAAATGACGTGTGCAATTTTCGTTTGTCTCATCAAGTAGCACAATTGATAAAAAAAAAGGGACCTTGCCCTTACACTAACCTGAGTGGTTGTATTTCCTGCAATTGATGAACTTACGTGTGAAATTGCCGTTTGTCTTATCAAATAGCTCAATTGATAAAAAAAGGTTCAATTTTCATAAATTAACCTGAGATAGTCATATTACAAGCTTTTTCGCGGCAAGAAAGTTTGCGTTTAAAAAATTGGTGCTGCTATCTTAAAAAGGCACCGTGATTCGTCACAAATGCACTCACTCTTCGTTTTCCTATGCTACAGAAAAATGCCCCTCTTTGAAGAATATCAATGCGCCATGAGTGGTAATTTTTATAGACATGCATGAGGAAAAAAAAGCCAACATGAACATTCTCGTTTAGTTTCCGATGTTTGCCATGTGTATGTGTATTAAGTATGTGTAGTAAGAAATTTTATAGACGGAGGCAAGCTCGGTTTACAGTTAAATACGTCAATGTTGCCTACTGCACCTGACATTATTTATTTACCTCGTTTATGTTGATACAGAAACAAAACTAACCAACAATATCCTTCATTATTTTAAGATGCACTAACAAATAGGTGTATTTATATTGTATTTTTTAATTAGTTTACAAGAGCTGCTCTGAACTCTACAAAGCTGGTAAACGAACCAACGGTGTTTACACGATCAAACCCGACAATGGCGGTGCCTTTGATGTGTACTGTGACCACACAACAGACGGTGGGGAATGGACAGTGATTCAAAAGAGATTGGACGGCTCGGTTGATTTCTACCTCGACTGGGACGACTACAAACGAGGCTTTGGGAATCTGAATGACGAATTTTGGCTCGGATTGGACAAGATTCATCGCCTGACGAAAAACCCAAGCAAGCTTCGAATGGATCTTGAGGACTTCAGTGGCAATACAGCATATGCTGAGTACAGTTCCTTTGGTGTTGGTGATGAGGGAAGCAAATACAACATGACTCTTAGTTCATACTCTGGTAAGTATACTATAATAATTGGATGATCAGATAGAAAGCTATATTCAAACAGCATTATTTGTAAGTTTTGTTGAAAAAAAGTGTAACTATACTAATTAATGAGAACGTTCATTAATTCAAAATATTGGGGAAAAATCCAAACTCTCAACAGATACAAAAACTGAAGATAGCAATGTTCCGTTCATGAAAACGTGATCATAGACAGTATTCTTGTTACCTCTCTGATTTTTTTTAATTAACATTAACTGTCTGTTATTCATTTTATTTTACAGAGTAAGTCAATCTGACTCTTTGATACATTGATTGTTACTTTTTTTTCTCAATTCGGAATATGCTCTTTGTGTAGCAAATTCAACCAAAAAAAAAAAAAGCATATGAAATATAATATATTCTACTGAAAATGAAAGACATGGTAACCCAATTCACAGTTATGTACGCAATGTATGCAGTTGCAAAAAGAAAGTCTGGGAAACTTCAGGCTTGAATTGGATTCATACCTGTCTGAAATATCACAAAGATTTATTTAATAAACACAACAAAAGCTTACAAAGTCCGCCTTTAGGCTAAAGCACATGGTTCTCTTGTAATACGACACTGCGCATGTACCGAGTGTTACTAGGCAAAAATAAAATGTTATTATACCGCTGAATATCATGACAATACCCATGACTTGGAGTGGAGGATAAATAAATTAATGTAAAATATTTAAAATATCCGGTATATTGAATTGCTGATGAAAGATTTAAAGACCACTTATATGCTGCGACATTTTTAAAGCCATACCTTTTTTTTTCTTTTCTGGTGTTTTTTTTTTTTTTTCAAGGAACTGCTGGTGACTCACTTTCTTATTAAAGTGGCATGGCGTTCAGCACCAAAGATCGAGACAACGACATGTATTCTGAGAATTGTGCCACGCGATTCAAGGGAGCCTGGTGGTACAACGCCTGTCACAGGTCCAACCTGAACGGCCAATATCTTGAGGGCCAACAATCTTCTTTTGCTGACGGTGTAAATTGGAAGAGCTGGAAGGGTCAATACTACTCTGTTAAACGAGCTGAGATGAAAATCCAACCAATTAATGCTTAATTAAAACTCAGCACGCTTTCAGTTTTTGTGTTGGTTTTGTTGCATTCAGTTTAGAACACAGCATTATTTCGCTTGTCAGTATCGGCAGTTTTACTTCTTGCTTTTTTTTCATATATGCGTGGAAGGGTTATTGCTAAATCGGTTGAAATCTAAAATCAATCCAGTTATGTAAACGTAACGACACGTTCCTTACTTAGGTGATGTGGGATGTTAATGGTTTTCCTGAGCAAATGTAACAGTTACAAGAAGACTTAATTAAAGGGTTTGGTAATTTATTTACCGTCATTCAATTATCATTGAATTGTCATTCAATCCTTCTGCTCATTTCTAAAATCGTGTAAATTGTTTACATCCTTAAACTATCGGCCGCGTATACACTTGTTTTCAGGTTTGCTAAAAGATCAGTAGGTCATATATTGGGACTCAGAAAGTTTTTACGGCCAGTTCAATTTATTTAACAAATAGTTGATGCAACAACTGAACGAAGTTAGAGTACACGCTTTAATTAGAAGAATGGAAACCAATTAACAAAATTATATACTTGCTCTCCCGCCAAAACTAATCCTCCAACATTTACGAGAAACTTTATTCTTACTTCATAACCCCCAAAAAAGGCAGAAAATGAACCAAGAGTGTCTCAAAAAAGAATTACAGGCCTCCTTAATCTGCCGAAGCCTAACCATATAGCTTGATGTTCATGCATTTTTGTCCCTCGAGCGCTCTTAACTTGGGAGTGCCTCGGTAACCACCCGCCTGCGGTTCGTGATTCCGCCTTCGTTTTGAACATTTTGTGATGTCATTTTATGGTCTATAAAGCCTGGGCACAGTTGTTCAAAGCCCGATTAAGCTAATCCTGGATAAACTCAGACTTTGACTCAAGTTTAATTGCTTTATCAACAAAGGTTCTTCCAAAAGATTCTCGGCCGTCAGTTTGTGACTTAAACTTTTCTTTACCTTTAGCATGAAATTAGCCTTAAAACCCATTTTAACGAACGACGATGAAAGCCTCAATTAACTTTTAATCGTGGATTAGCGTGAATCGGTTTTCGAAGAAGCCGGCCCTGGACGCAAGCACATGCGCAAGTACAAGCAAAAGAGCCTCATGTCAAGTGAAATCTAACAAGACGGAAGCACAAGCACACGAGAAAGGAAAAAGTTTGATCTTTGTGCTTGTGCTACGCTTTTGCGTATGCTTGCGTCGAGGCTGTTTTCTCTGTTATGCTTGAGCTAGCGGTTGTGCTTGCGTCGCTCGGAGAGCCAGAATTAAGAGAATACTTTATAGAAAACTGCCTTCGATTTGTTAATTTTACAATAACTACCAAAATTATCGCGTGCTGCTCTGGCGTAGCTATTGTGTACAAGAGTACAATGGCGTCCGATTTAACGCTCGCGCTTTCCCAACCAAAACTATAAAAAAAATGGACGGCAGTTTTTTTATGGTTTATTCCTCGCGTAGCGAGGTTAATAAATTTGTCGGGCCGAAGGCCAGCGCTTGGGAGCTAAGCTGCGCGATTGCCAGCGGAAATATATTTACATATTTTTATATATGTATATATCTTTGAAGATGTCCGTGCTGTTGCCTGGCAACAGTGCGCAAACAAAGTATGAATGACGTCAGACAAAGGGAAGGTTGCTAGGCAGCAACAGGTTGGGAGACGTGCTGGCGTCAGAAGGAGTTTGTTGGAGCAAAATTTGTATACATCGGGAAAGTTTTCGTTCAGTGCCCGATTAAATTTCACTGGATGGAAATATCTCTGCAGAATCTTTTCCCTTTCTTCCAGAAATCTTTTTTGTGAAAGATTGCATAGAAGAAATTACACGTCTTGTGTCGGCGTGGTAAAAAAAAAAAATTCCGTTGAAAATAAATTCATCAAACATGACAACGCTGCACGCCCGTTGTACATTTCGTCGCGTCAGAAATAGATTTCAACCCCAAACGAGCCTGTGGAACTATGAAAAGACCATATCTCATCAAAATAGTTGCTTTGTTTAGAAACCTTTTAATCTCCTCATTTGATGCTGCAATACGAGTAAAGAGGGCTTTCCACCCAGCCCTAGCTTCGTGAGGTTTTGCGAGCGTTGAAGGTGTCCGCAATGTTGCCTGGCAACGGTGAAAAACAAAGTACGAATGACGTCAGACAAGAGGAAAGTTGCTAGGCAGCAACAGGCGGGAAAGTTTTTTCGTTCAGTGCTGGATCAAACTTCAACTGTTATGTTCATCAATATTCACTGAATGGAAATATCTCTGCAGAATCTTTTCCCTTTCTTCCAGAAATCTTTTTTGGGAAAGATTGCATTGAAGAAATTACACGTCTTGTGGCCGCGGTAAAATAATTTTCCGTAGGAAATAATATTCATCAAACACAACCGCACCGCACGCCCTTTGCACATTTCGTTGTGTCAGAAAAAGATTTCAACCAAGAGTTGCTATGTTCAGAAACCTTTTAATCTCGTCATTATTCAATGCGAGTATCAAAAGAGCCGCTTTCTACCCAGCCCTAGCTTTGCGGGGTTTTGCGAGTCACGTATTTCTAGTTTAAACGTCACTGAAATGTCACATTTGTCCCCCGTGTTCGGTTGGACGACACTCTTCCTAAAGGGCCAGTTTCGCCACTGGGTGTTTCAATATTCCAAACTTTGTCTTCACTTCAGCTGATCTTAAACATTGTCAGAACAAAGGAAAACTTTCACAATCCTGCCAAGGTTCCAGGTGCCCGTTTCTCGAAAGTCCCGGTAACTTACCGGGGCCGATAACTATATTTTTAAATGTTTTTCCGCCGATTACACAGTGATTACAGACATGGTACTTGGCCAATCTTTTCATAGAGTTTAACTGGCGATTTTCACATTTAGTGTTCAAAGCTAACAAAATTTGACTTCTGTTAAGAAATATTTATCACCAAAGACACTCATCGGGCCCGGTAAGTTACCGGGATTTTCGAGAAACAGGCCCCAGAACCCTTTTGGAGTTCCATAGTCAACTACAAGCACCAGATCACTAATCTTAACGTTAGGTGCAGCTTGGAGCCATTTCTTTCCGGAAGTTAAGCCGGGTAAGTACTCACGTTACCATGCTTTCCAAATGTGAGTGGTAATAACGTGCACTTATCGCCAACACTTTTGGCATGATATCTCCTTGTCAATGAATATTCCAGGTAAAAGGTTAAGTGTCGCTCTCCCAATGATGAAATGATTAGGAGTTAGCGCTTCAAGAACATCTGCATCCGAACTCACTTCATTTAAGGAACGACTGTTGACAAGGGATTCAACTTTCGCAATAGCAGTTAACAACACTTCCCATACTCAAACGTTCCCATACTCCCCTCATGAGGGTTGTAGCAGGAGGGTTGAATACCCATTAAATTTCTGTTTCCTGGTTTTGCTGGTCGGAGATTTCAAGCTTGAAATTTCCTTTTTGCCATCTTTCTTCTGAGAGGCTTAAAAAAGCGGGACCATTCAGCAATCTACTCTCTGATGTGATAGCTGTAACTGGAAGTCATTTGCTACCATCGTCGGCTGGATTAAGAGGACCAGGGCAATGATTCCACTGGATTGATTCAGTTGTGTCCAGAATCTCACCAACTTGGTTCGCAATAAAGGCAGGGTGACGCTTAGATTCGCCACGAATCCACTGGATCACAGTGCTACTGTCAGTCGATAGGTAGGTAAAATCTACCTTGTAATCATGTTCCTTGACTACGACACTAGAAAACCTTGCACTTAAATCTGCAGGTTGCAGCTCAAGTCTAGGGATGCTCAAAGGTTTCTTGGGCGCTGCACGCGTCTTTGCTAATGTTTAATGCTTAAATTGCGCTTTTTACATCTAAATATGATCAAAAGCGCATAACAGTAATAAAATTATACATAATAATCTAATAATAATATATAAATAACGACTATATAAGAATTGAAACCCTTATAATATTACAATATATCCATCGATCTTTTAAATACTTATAAAGAAAGGAAAAAGCTACAACCAAACTTCCACAACCAGAGACGTATATACCACCTACTGACGTTCCACAATTCACTTGACTCTGAAGATGACTTCCGCTCAGGTTGTCGAAACGTCAGTCAAAGTCACCACAAACAGTCCTTCTCAGGACTACACTCACCCGGATGATCATAATTTACGTACTTATGACATGACTCCTGGGTTCAAACCATTTACAACCAAACTTCTATAACATACTACTGAACGCCTCATTACAATAATAAGTCTTTAACATGGTTTTGAAGGTGTTGAAGTCAGTCTGACTTCTTCTCCCGAGTTGTCACGCGTCCCTTCGAGTATAAGCGGGAACTTGAGCGTGTCCCTAGTGGTCACGCGTTTCATTTTATAATTAACAAAACAGTTCTGCCATTTCCTCATCTTCAGGGGTGTATCAAACATAACTGTATGGGTACGTTTGGAAGGTAGAAGGATGAACCACGCGCTTATTATACACCAACTGATATTTCTTGACTTGGCGGGTTGTTTCAATGGCGTACAGTTTGGCGTCACGGACGATGTGATGGCTCCTGGTGACGTTGGTCTGGCACGCCACCTCTTCTAAGGGATTCTGGATGTCGTCCAGACGTTTTGGCCCAGAACCTGATAATTCATTTGACGGGACCCTTCACTGTTGATGGACAGACCGCGCACTTTACCCTCTTCTTTACCCTTTTTTTAGCTTTATTGTTCAATTAGTTAACAGCACATTATAACTATCAGAGAAAGAAATATGAAAAGAAAGACCAAAAGGGTTAGCACGAAAGGGATATGATACCCATGCGAGGCGTAGCTATTAATTGTAGTTCAAAATAGCACGATAAATTTCTTACATTTACTTGAGTAAAAGTCGTCGTTTGTTGCAGCTGTTGTTTGTACTTGCAACAATTCTTGAAAGAAACTCCGAAGTAGAGTTAAGCCCATGTGTTGACTTGGATGAGGTAGGAATCAACTTTTACATCGTTGCTATATATTGGACGTTAATAAAGCACTGTTCGCTATACGCCTACTAGTGCTCGTCGCGATGATCTTACAGCCACAAGATATTCTTACACACACCATATTCTGTCTAAGATTACGTGGCGGCCAAGGCCATGTAATTTGTGGAGGCTGTTGTCCTTAATCTCATTGAATAGTCGCTCCGTCAGCCATTGGCGCCGTTGATGGAGGGTGGTAATGTTGCACTCTTTAAAAGCCTCTTGGTAACCTAAGTCTGGGAAAATAATTCTAAGTGCAAGGCGCGGAATTTTCTCTAGCTCGTCAGAGAGATACTCAGGCAGACCATTTTGGAAAACTTGGCAAGCATATTCAGACACGTGCCGGATAAACGTAGTAAAGAAACAAAGTAGCTGCGCAGGATCTCCTTTTGCACGCTTAAGTTGCCTTAACAGATAAAGCCTAGAGGCTCCTTTTTTGATAACATTCTCTATGTGAGCGTTCCACTTTAGATTGCTTGAAATTGTGAGACCAAGAAGTTTTCCGCTAGTTACAACCTCCATTGGTTTGTTGTTAATAGTAACTGCTTCGAAGGGATCTACAGACTTTGAGAAACTTATCTGCAACTCTTTACACTTGTTCTCATTCAATTGGAACTTATCTATTTCGGCTTGCCTAACTAGGTCGTCTACAGCGCCTTGTATTCCACTTTGTTGGCCCTTGTGGACTGTCTCGGCCATCGATGTATCATCGACGTACTTCCAAAGGTTGACGCCATTGACACTGATGTCGTTTATCATGACCAGGAAGAGCCAGGGCCCCAGTTTGGTCCCCTGCGGTACACCAGTCCTGACATGCAGGACCCCAATCCGAGAAGCAATCATGGGCGAGTCTCACTCGTTGCTTCCTGTCAGAAAGAAAATCTGCAATCCAGTCCAGCACCCAAGGTGGGAGCTCATAATCCGTAAGCTTAGCCGTGAGAATGGTGTAGTCGATAAGATCAAAAGCTTTCCTAAAGTCGAAGAGCACCACGCGCACTTTAGAGCCGTTGCTGTCGGTATCCTTATACCAGTTGTGAAGCATGCTGATTAGGGAATGTACAGTGCTGGAGTTTGGGACAGTCACGTATTGGTTCTGGTCAATCTTTGCAAGGACGGCAGGCTTGATGTAACCGACAACAAAAAAATCTTCCCCAACTTTAGAAAGAATTGGGGTCAAAGAAATGGGTCTCAGGTGTTTGTTCACATTGCTAACAGGTGAAGTCTTCGGGAGGGGTGTAATGTCCGCTTTCTTCCACGAAGTTGGAAGGCGACGCTCCAAAAAGGAAGAATTCAAGATGTCTGCCACTGGTGCAGCCAATAAGTCAGCGTTTTCTTTTAATACCCACGAGGGGATTCCATTGGGTCCGGATGCTTTGTTCTTATTAAGCACCGATAGTTTCGTAAGACTGAAAACTCATATATAGGACAGGGAGGATCTTGTTGGCATGTATACGCGTGTGCGTGTGCATCAGGGGTGGCTAGAGGAGTAAAGGCGGTAATTGGTGACAAAAAAGCGTCGTTAATAACATTGGCCAAATGTTTAGGATCTTTCCCTTCATCGGCAAGATGTTGAAGGTCTGCGATGGGGCTCGCGCGCTCGACCTTAGAAAAACCACTTACCTGTTTGATTTCCTTGCACCACTGGGCAGGTTTAGAAGCCTTGAGATCTTTGACTTTGGCATCATAGTACTTTGCTCGACACGCTTTCCGATCTCTGTTCACTTTATTCTGGAGCTGGTTGTACTCAACCAGATTGTTGTTGGCCAATGCCTTTTGCCGGCGGCGAATAAGGCGTTTAATAGAGTAATTCATCCATGGCGCCTCGTTCGCTGATATCGATTTTACTTTCAGGGCATCATTGCGTCCATTCCGGAAATGATAGCTTCTTCCATCAACTGTGCTTTCTCATCACATGTATCTTTGTTCTTTACAAGGTCGGCGATGTTGACTTTTTCCAAGTATGAACTCAGAGCGACCCTGTAACTTTCTCGCTGATCTCTTGTAATGATAGATCGTTTTGGTGGTTGTGATTTACAGCGAGACAAGGGCTGGAGTTCAACAGATGCGCGATCTGACAGACCGAAGGCTGGGCGTTTTATTGGCTCCTCGTAAAATTCTTTGATGTTGGCCAAAACGAGATCTTAAGTCTGATTTCCTCGACAATTTGTGTCAGCTTAAAAGCGTTTCTAAAACTCAAAGTATCGAGCCTGTTAAAATCCCTATGATCAAAACTCCACAGTTCGAAAACCGCGATTCAATTGTAGACATTGAGTCGTGGAGATAGAGCAAGATCTCAGAGTCAGAAACGCCCTTGTCTGTCTGTGGATGGTAAACATTGGCAATAATTATACAAGCTAATCCCCAAGGGAGGCGTGAAGGTCGTAAATGAAGCCAAACTGCTTCAATTTTTTCATCGTGTAGATCTTCTAGAATGGCATACTTCAGCCCTTTCTTGATGTAGGTACAAACGCCTCCGTGTATAACGTCTATCCTGTCCCTCCTCACTAAGTTATACCCAGGAATACAGACGATATTGTCGTGAATGTGGTCGCGCAACCAGGTCTCTGTTATGCAGGCAATGTCCAAATTTGCATTTGTAATAACATCAGAAACTTCATCCATTTTGGGGGCCAAAGACATTACGTTCGAAAAAAAAAAAAAAACAGACGGAACGTAGACTTTCCTCGCTTCTTGTTGGTTTTGTTGTGATGGAGAAATGGTCACAAAATTAGCTATGCTTCGGTGTCATCGGAAACTTCCTGAATGATTGATACGGTTGGTTAACTGCACTTTGATGGGATAGCGATATTTGTTTGCTCTTTCCCTTACTTGGCGGCCGGCTCTTGTCCCTCTAAAACAGGGCCACATGTACCTAACATCCTTGCAAAGGTTTCGAAACCGGTAAAACACCATAAGACTTAAAAATAGAAACAAATTTCCGATAAAATAAACGGAGCCAGGAAGTGAAGCCAAGCACGGCGCATAACAAAGCAGAACATTTCATATCTGATGAACGTGATGGTTTCCTGTCATAAAAGACTTGTATGTTAAAGCAAATTTAAAATGGCTGAGTTCCTTCATATTTACAAGAACTGTTCATCAATGCAGTCCTACGACTAATCTTCGCTCTTTCTCCGACACCACTCGACTTCAAAATTCAACGTTAAATCTAATACGGGTATTGTTGTTTTTTTTCCAGAAGTGTGGAACTTAGTTGTTACCGATAGACATCCGACCTAATAAGAGCCAGGACAGTTTTAAATCAAGACTGAAAACATTCCCTTTTAAATAAACCTATATAAAAAAGTGTCAGTTTTTTTTATACAGGTGCAAAGCGCATTGAGTAGCAGCGGTAATGTATGCGCTGTACAAGAATGTTAAGGCTAATTTTTTTGTCTCCTGCAGAGTGCAAGAGACCAATTTTACAACACACCACTTTACGGAAAAGGAGGAACCACTACCTATATGGCGAGGGCGGTGGTCAACAAGCCTCTGAGAGGGAGCGCATGCGTAAACTCCAACCCTCAGTGTTAGGTCAGCTGAGGAGCAAAGGCGCATGCGTGTCATCCAACTGTTACCTGAAACACATGTGTACAGTTGAACTGTTATGTCAGCGAAAGAGAGGACGCGCACACGTGTCATCAAACTGCCACGTTTGCTGTGGGGATAAGACGAGTGTGTGTTATCCAAAGGTTAAATCAGCTGAGCAGCTAATCGTCCAATCTCCGAGAAATTAGTGTTTTAATAGTGAGCGAATTTCGCGATGTTCAGCGCTGTATATCATCAATACTGTTGTCTTTTCAGTAGCACAGGTTTTCAATGAAATCTTGGCACAGTTATGCGCCAAACTATGCTGTACCCTACGAGCATGGGTTCATTGGTCGCCCTAATGTGGCGGCGCACGAAAGAGAAACTACTGAAAACATCTGATTCAGCCGTCCACAAACCTAACGTATAAGTTAAATAATTCTGGTTTTTAACCGGCTGCTAACTGGTTTGACTGGCTTGCACAAGCTCGCCCGGAAAATGGCGGGAAAGAGATTTTGTTACCTAACTCGTTTTTGCATGAGCAGAAAGTTTGTTTGAAAAACGTTTGCAAACGCTTTATCCAACGGTTCGCTATTTGATCGGTAAGATCTGCCGTGAGGCGCTTAAGATTATTCGAAAGCTTGAATGTGTTTGTTGGCGTTTTTGGCGAGACATTCGTTTGAAACGTTCGGATGAGGTTGTTGACGTAACGTGCTAAAATGTTGGACTGGAAGTGACGATTCACATGACGTACGTCGCGAATGTACGATAGGAAATCGGCGAATGGTTGGAGCGGTTTTTTATTCGCCCGGCGACGGACAGGGTGACCAAGAAACCTCAGCTCTCAGGGTAAAGTGCTGCTTTCCAAGTCAGGGAGTTAAAGGTATTCATGTTTATAATCCATGAAGTAAAACTTATCTCGCAAACCATTCGTAAGCAAGCTGAGAAAAGAGGGATTTCCAGTAAACAGAATGTCACCCTCAGAACCTCAGATTCCTTTGCAGAAAGATGCAAATTTCCCACCAGAATTTGGCGAATATTTTCTTTTCCGATCGCGTGCTTTTTTTGTCCAAACATTTTCTATCACGTTATTAAACAAGAAAGAGAAACAGAGAAATGCAGTATGAGATAAAATGACCATCTGAAGATAGCCTAGGTCAATGGTTTCACCGAGTCGCTAAAACATAGCATTTTCTCAACAACCTCGCTAACTTTGGTTTTCGTGAGCGCGTGCATTGATTGCCCAGATTTTTTATTTCGTATTATTAAAGACGAAGATCCAAACTTTATCACAATGTTCCTCTCGAGCCGATACCTGACATACCAAGATTCATTTTAAACCTTCAAACTTACTCAATTTTCGCCTCATTGCAAAGTCCTCAAAATGTCAAATTTTCAAAGAACCATAAGCCCCTCAAAAGTTTTACAAAAGTTAACATAGGTCCCATTGAGAGAAAGTAGGTGAGTAATGCTCTTATTCAAAACTTACCTCGCTTTCTAGCGTTGCAGACTGCTTCAACACAAGCGTATTGAACTTGACTAATTTTGAATGAGATTTTTGCATAATTAACGAGGCAAAACCCCTACTGTTCGTTTCTCCACATTTCTCGAAAACTATAACTTTCCAGAACATTCAAATTATCTTTTTGAAGATAGTTCCCCAAAAGTAAACTTCAGGCAAATTATCAGGAGTTTCGATTTTTCAAGCTTGGCCAGCGATTCTCGAAAGTTACGGTCAGGCACTCTTAAGAGCGGCAATCTAGAAATTTCGCCTGGAGGTGTGCAAAATGAAAAAAATCGAAAATTCCCAAACTTTGCCAGGACATAGGTCTAGATAAAGTATTACTACAAAAAATACTTTGAGTTCCATTAGATTTTTATTTTAGGCGAACGGCGACAAAGTCAGTTTGGCTGCTCCCACATCGGTTTTCACGGCGTCCACACCATACGTTACTTGAAAGTCAACAGTGAATCAACAAAAAGAATGCATATGTAGGAACAGTCTGAACTGTTATTTGTTCAATTCCATCGCGAACTAAATATTTTTTGGATTTTTAATTTTTTTCCATATTTCGCCGATTTTGGCGGAGCAAAAACATGGCAACATTGGGAGGGTAAAATCGCTCCTTGGTACATGGCGTGGTTTTATATTAAGTACATCGAGCGAATGATTAAGGTTTCATCTTCAAAAATCTCCAATAACATTTTTTGGCTACTATTGTAACACAAAGCAATAAACAAAAACATGTGGCAGAACACAACTATGTATTTCAACTGTCCTCCATGGTTGGCGAGCACATGCTTTTCTCAGTCATGTGCACAACACTATAGGTACACAATGCGTATACAACATCCCCCCTCTTCTATGAAGGCATGGACGGGTAACAGAAAACAAAGGTTGCATGACTAAACTCAACTAGGCTCACAAATGAATTTGAATAAGCACAGTTTCTAAGAAACGTTCTAGCTCAAATGAAAGTCATTAAACACGCTGGGTATTTTTTAGTCAAATGGGGCCAAAAACTTTCTCCTCCTTAGGGTTTTGTGGTAGCAGCCTCAAACTTTGCAACCAGACAAAACAATATTTTCTCTACAACTTGTCCGATTCGGATTTTTGAATTTCATTTTTCTAACGGTAAAATGACGTCATCAATTTGGCGGGAATTTTTTTTTGGAGCTACGACACAGTTGTTCCTAACATAAAAAACAACACGAAATGAGAATAACAAATCTGAAAAAAAATTTGGAATACCTCATTGGAGTCAAGAGTTATGGGAAGTTAAGCGTTCAATTTAAAGCTATTTTTAGTAACAAAATGGCGGAAAATTCAAACTTCAGAAGCCCAAAACTTTTGATTCAGTTTAGATATTTCAAATCTTTTTTCAGTTTTGTAATCCTTAATGTATGTTTATTTAAAAAAATGTGATTGACCATGTCGAAGCTCTAAAAAAAATTTTCGCGCCAAATTGCTGACGTCATTAATCCGAATCGGCCAAGTTGTAGAGAAACCATTGTTTTGTTCGCCTGCAAAAATTGAGATTCGTACAATAAAACTCTAAAGAGAAGAAACTTCTTGGCCGAATTTGACTAAAAAAATCCCTAGCGTGAAAATAACTGGGAACACGGCGTTCTCGGAAAGGCCTGCCAAGATGTTCAGTGTTCTCTAAGGTAATGTTCACATGAGAGGGGACGCTCCCTCCTTGGGTGGGTCTTCCGACGGGTTCGGTGTTCCTTGCTGTGGGAATCACTTTCTTGACCATGGATACGTTTCTAGACAACCGTGTCCCTCCTCTCGCAAGTTCGACGCTGACTCACTTTTTTTTGACAACGGTAAAGGGCCTAGGGTCATATCTTGTGGTAAGCTTGTTTTGACGCTTCTGAAGCAGTAGCACTTGATCTCCCTGGCAAATGTCTGAAGGGGTTGCTTTGTGTCGTCTATCCATGTATGACTTTGCCTTTGACTTTCTCAAATTGTCATTGGAGCGTGCGATTTGGAGGAGCTTAGAGGGGCGAGAGAGATCCAAACAGGGAATCTTGGTACGAACATAACGATTTATCAACAGGGATGCAGACGATACCCCAGTGGAGGAATGGGGAGTATTTCGGTAATTCATTAAAAACACAAACAGTTCAGAACGCCAGTTCCTCCCTTCTACCAAAGCAATGCAAATGGTCTTCTCTAAAGTTTTGTTGAACCGTTCCACTTGGGCATTGGCCGCTGGCCACAGGGGTGTAATTTTACGATGCTTGATGCCTAATTGCTTACACCATGCTGTAAACTCCTCTGACCCGAAAGGGACATTGTCAGATGTAATGACTTCGGGGATGCCGTGTGTTGCGAACGTTTGGGTAAGGTGTGTAATGGCTGTGGCTGCCGAATTTGAGCGCGTGATGTGGACCTCTGGATACTTTGATGTTTCATCAACAGCAACAAAAAGATACTCTCCTGATGGAAATGGGCCACAGTAGTCAACATGGACTGTGTGCCATACTTGTTTAGGTGGATCTGTCATTCGGAGGGGCTCTGGGGGTGGGGTGGGGCCACAATTTGGCAACCAAGGCATTCGCGTACATATCTCTCAGCTTGAATGTCTATGCCAGGCCACCAAACTCTTTGTCTAAGATGCTGTTTAACTTTAGTGATGCCTTGATGCCCCTCATGTGCTAACTGAAGAATGCGAGGACGCAGTGCGTCGAGGATAACAATACGATTGTTCCGCAGAATCAACCCACGTTTCTGGCAAAGTTCATCCTTTACATCTGCAAAGGGCTTTGGTGCAGCTGACCAGTTGCCAGTGTCCAGGGCCTCCTTGATGGTGTTCAAAGTAGGGTCACCTTCGGAAGCGAGAAGAAGCTCTTGAAGAATGATGGCTGAAGGAAGGGAGTCAACTATAATGGAGTTAACGTATTCCTCAACAGGATCTCTGGGTGTGTTGGTTGTAACAGGTTTGTGCGACAAAAAGTCAACATCATTTTGGATACCAGGTTGGTAGACAATGCGTGGACTGTAGTTCTGAAGCCGTAACCACCAACGTTCGATTCTTGGGGAAGGGTTCCCACGGCCATTGAGGAGAACTTCCAGAGGTTTGTGATCGCCCACAAAGTCAAACTGGCTGCCATGGATATAAAAATGAAACTTCTCACATGCCCATATTCCGGATAAGGCTTCTCTTTCAGTTTGGCTATATCGCTATTCAACGGGTGACAGACTGCAGCTTGCATATGCAACAGGTCGTATAGAGCCGTCAGGATGCTTCTGAGTCAAGGCACTACTAATTCCAATTTTGCAGGCATCATGACGTACCTGGGTGGGGAGGGAGAGGTCAAAATGGGCCAGAACGGTGTCGCTAGAAATGAGGTCACGCAGTTTGTTAAAGGCTTCAGATTGCTCCGGGCCCCACATCCATGGGTGGTTCTTCTGTGTGATTCTTCGTATAGGCTCTGTCATAGCAGCGAGGTTTGGAACAAAACGGGCCACAGTATTTACTAATTCAAGAAAGCTTCTTACTTCTGTGGCTCTGCTGGGCGGTTGCATTTGCTTGATTGCCTGTATACGATCCTTGTCGAGGGTTACACCTTGTGCTGAGATGTGAAATCCATAATAGTCCAGTACAGTGACGCCAAATAGACACTTAGCTGGGTTGACTGTGAGGTTTTTCTCTTGGAGACGTAGCAATTTGTGGGTTTTAAGGATACCGTTTTTGAAGCACAGATCGCCTTATATGTTGCATAGTCAATGGTGTTCGCTGTGGCACCAGAATCAATGCAGACTTTGACTGGGGTACCTTCGATGGTAACTGTGATATCTGACTTTTCTTGGTTAGGGTTGAGTTGGAATGCTTCGTGACTTTCATCGTCATCCGAAGAGTAACAAACATACCAGGCCTTAGGTAGCCCTGCCTGTTTGCCATTTGGGCGACCTGGATGTGGGGTTCTTTTCATACACACGCGTCCAAAATGGTGTAGGATTCCGCACTCAGAACATGTCTTACGAAAAGCAGGGCATCTGGGGGTTCGTGGCTGGTGGTCGGGCTGGTTACCGCAATGTGTACATTGTTGCCGTTTGTCTGAAGTAAAATTTGCTTGTTCTTCTTCGCTGATGGTTGGTGTTGTCAGTTGGTGAGCGAATTCCGAGTGTTCCTGGGACAAAGCATTTTCAATGTTCGCCGCCTGAAAATTGGCTGACTCCATGGAGCGAGCAATATCTAACAAGGAACTGAGAGAAACAGTGGATTTTTCACAAAGGAGGCGTCGGCGAAGTGTATTGGAGTGACAATGTTCAATTAGCTGGTCCTTAATAACCTCATCGAGCGAGTATTTATCGAAGTCACAGTTCTCTCCCAGTCGACGTAGACGTGTTACGTATTGAGAAATCGATTCATTGGGCGCTCGATGAGCCTGGCGAAAGGTGTGTCGTTCGAATTGTAAGCTCTTCTGAGGAGTGAAGTAAGTGTTCAGCGCGGTGAGTGCTTCCGTATAGCTAGTCCCAGTGTCAGATAAGGAAGCAAAGTTGTCTTGGACAGCCGGCCCGGTAAGGTGAAGTAACAACGCTCGTTTGCGATTGTCAACAGTGATTCCACGGGCATCGATGTAATATTGTAGTCGTGTTTTCCATCTGTCCCAGCGGGGACCCACACTGCCGGTCTGTTCGAAGAGATCGAACGGTGGTATTGATGTGATCTCGGCCATCCTCGTCGCCAAAATATTGTAACACAAAGCATTAAACAAAAACATGTGGCAGAACACAACTATGTATTTTAACTGTCCTCCCTGGTGAGCGAGCACATGCTTTTCTCAGTCCTGCGCACAACACTATAGGTACGCAATGCGTATACAATAGCTCCGTTAAATATAAAATTTTAGAGCGCCAAACAAGTCACCCAACGGTCAAATTACGCAGTTCCTTGTCACGCATTTATAAGCGTAAATGAATGATATGCTCGGTAAAAGAAATAATGGGTCAATTTTCGCCAAAAATCACTCCTTTTGCGAAGATAATACTAATTTTGAGTATTATCTCCCTTAATTACTGCTTAAGCTGTTTGAAATTTCAACTTTAAGCGGCTACTTCGAAAGATTAAATTCAAATTCTACTTGTTCTGAACGTCCGAGAACCGATATAGTTATAAATTACCTGGTCTTGAAACAAGCCGTAAAACAGGATAATCAGTCATATTCACACTTCTGTTGGAAGACTGCTATTTGCAGATCTGTACATACCAAACTGAGAGCGCTTAGCATGAAGATAGGTATCTACGTTTTGCCTCGCAAGTTGCAGACGGCCACCCTCCGACGCGTTCAAAGCAAAGGAAAAGATTGCGTGACAAATACCCAGGCGTTCACGCGGCTACGCAGCCACGCGTCCAAGTTATGCTTTCTCTAGAAGTTTGTGGAGCTTGTTTGGAATCTTCAAATAATACTTTAATGTTTCTTTGTTTGATCATTTTTACGAGACTTTTTTGAATGTACCAAAGTTAAGCGGGTATATATAATATACAGATAATGCGATTCAGTGTGTCAGTGGGGGAGGGGGATGATTTAAAACTAGGAATACAGTTGTAGTTTAAGTGTTAAAAGTGGTGACTCGCAGTGTTTCTGAACACAAGGCCAGGATAACAAATAAAGTAACCAATAAATAAATAAATAAATAAATAAATAGAATAGAATAGTGTTTAAGAAAAAATGCGGACTTCTTTTGTTATTTGTCAAGTTTCATACCAGAAACAAATCGGACGTCAATAGATGCAAAGGGAAAAAAGGATAATCCTGTTTGTCTGTTCTTTCATATTTATATATTTTTTTGAATAAACTTTCAATATCAATGTTTTAAAGTTGGCGTAACCCCCGACAATCCTGTCCGTGCAAACTATTCTCCTACCCCACCCCCACAATCCTTTGTCTGTTTGT
Source organism: Pavona decussata (assembly GCF_977016875.1). Taxonomy (NCBI): domain Eukaryota; kingdom Metazoa; phylum Cnidaria; class Anthozoa; order Scleractinia; family Agariciidae; genus Pavona; species Pavona decussata. Next base: position 328,773 of record NW_028145499.1, read on the forward strand.
TCTGTAACGCATTACAGTGCATCCGATGACGCCTCCGGCTTAAGACTGGAAGCCGTTTCTCTTCAGTTCCCAGGTATTTAAATTTTACACATATATTTATTTCGGCCACCAGAAAAAAATTGACCTTTATGTTGTCTATTGTGATTCAGAAATGATAGAAATTCATTGTTCTTTACGGCTTACATGTATAAACCGTTCGGCCTTATCACGGTTTTCGACGCCATTTTGACGAGTAGGCAAACACGTCTGAAATAACAGTGTTTGTATGGGAATCCGATGTCAAATAATTTTCATAAAACATCGCTTCTGAAAAATTCATCAATTGGAAACGTTTAGCACTAGGAAAAGGATTTAAGAAAAAAAAAATTGGAGGGATGTAGCTGTGCCAGAAAGAGTCCAATCGTGTTTTGACCTTTCCATACATTTCCCTGTAATTTTTTCCCGCGAACTATTTTTAATAGTAGTTCACGGCTGGTTCGCTATACAGACAAATGTATGGAAAGTTAAAAACACGACTGGACGCTTTCTGGCACAGCTACATCCCTCCAATTTTTTTTCTTAAAATCCTTTGCATAGTGCTAAAAGTTTCCAATTCATGAATTTTTCAGAAGCGATGTTTTATGAAAATTATTTGACATGGGATTTCCATACAAACACTGTTATTTCGGACGTGTTTGCCTATACTCGTCAAAATGGCGTTGGAAACCGTACCCAACAAAAATTAACCGCTTGAACTGTAAAAAGTTCAAACAAACTAAGAAGTTAAAATGAAAAATAATGTTCAAAATTAGCATTATCTTCGCAACAGTAATGATTTTTTGGCGGAACGTTGGCCCACTATTTTTTAAGAGCACTCAGTGTTGATTTTACGCTTTTGAATGCGTGACAAGGAACTGCGTAATTTGACCGTTGGGTCACTTTTGTTTGGCGCTCTAAAATTTTATATTTAACGTAGCCCAAAAATTTTATTGCAGCTATTTAAAGATGAAACCTTGCTCATTCGCTTGATGTACTTGATATGAAACAACGCCATGTACCAAGGAGCGATTTTACCCTCCCAATGTTGCCATGTTTTTGCTCCGCCAACATCGGCGAAATATGGAAAAAAATTAAAAATCAAAAAATATTTAGTTCGCGATAGAATTGAACAAATAACAGTTCAGACTGTTCCTAAATATGCATTCTTTTGATTAAGATGTTTAATGATCGGATTCACTGTTATGTTTATTTTTAGGTGACTTTCAAGTAACGCATGGTGTGGACGCCGTGAAAACCGATGTGGGAGCGACCAAACCGACTTTGTCGCCGTTCGCCTAAAATAAAACCTAATCGAACTCAAAGTATTTTTTCTAGTAATACTTCATCTAGACCTATGTCCTGGCAAAGTTTGGAAATTTTCAATTTTTTTCATTTTGCACACCTCCAGGCGAAATTTCTGGACTGCCGCTCTTAAACGCCCCAGTCACTACTGTAAGGGAATTGTCAAAATTCCTGGGCCTCCTATCCTCTTCCATACAAGCAGTCTTTCCAGCACCGCCTTACTATCGCTATCTCCAACCACATGGGGCCCACACAATGTGTCTGTGTAGCCGATTGTTATTAAATGCACTGGATTTACCGTTTGCTTCACCTATAGCGATATATCGCTAACTATGTATATAAATCAATGATAAATAACGTTGAATTACCTTATCTGTGGTATATAGTCGTCCTTTTACCTAAAAAGCGGTTTTTTGAGCGATTTTGAAGGCGTTTGAGTCCGCTGTTGACTGTTCCAATGAATGAACAGCGATAGCGATAAATCAATTTCAATCACCGATACAATTCAGTACAATTGTACAATTCTGACTTTGGGATAAAGGGTAACTTACCAGACTTAAAGAGACACCAATATTTGGTCAAAATTCGTTCCAATTTTCCTCTTTTTGATAATGTTTCCCTCCTCGTTTGCGTTCAGCGTGGACATTTTTTTCTTTGCATTTAAAGACTATAAACCGATCAGTTGGAAATGGAGTATTTGAATACGAAACAATCTGTTCCCCTGTTCATTCATTTTCGGACGCGAACAATGATCGGAAATGTAAGTGGCTTCCGGTGACCGTCAAGACACACGACCCGAGTCTGGTGGGTAAACAGTTGAAGGGTTACTAAAATTCCTGTGGTTCCCAACCCTCGTTAAGTATTTTGAATAGGTGATTGTCTAACGTCGAACAATCAGAAAGGGGCAATCAGCGGGACGGTTTGTAGTTGGCACGTAAGGATCTTGCTACGCATTCCAGTCGCTCGGATACTGTGGGTAATTCAACGTTTATTTATCATTGATTTATATACATAGTTAGCAATATATCGCTATAGGTGAAGCAAACGGTAAATCCAGTGCATTTACTATATAATAACAATCGGCTACACAGACACATTGTGTGGGCCCCCTGTGCTCCAACAAGCAAAAACTTTTGTCCTTAGACTTCACAAATCTTACGCGGCCCTGGTCTGTCTAGACTCAGAGTGCCTCCACGAAGTACAGTGGTGGAAAGACAACGTAGTAGCACGGAATGGGAAAGCCCTCCACCAACAAACAACAGACTTGGTCATCGTCTTGGGGTGTCAACAGGAGGCAGGTGGCTTACAGAGAAGACTTCTTACCACATAAATTGCCTAGAACTGCTAGCCGGCTCACTGGCTATAAATGTCCTTTACAAAAAACAAAGCCAAAGCTCAGGTACTACTGTTGATAGACAACATTTCAGCAGTAACCTACATAAATAAAATGAGAGGGACTCACTCCCTCATGCTGTCCTACCTAATCAAAAATCTGTGGGATTGGTGCTTCACCCACAATGTCTTAGTGACAGCCCAATACATTCCAGGAGTACAAAATGTAGATGCAGACAGGGCATCCAGAGTATTTCTGGATTTCAGCGATCCATCGTCTTCTTCACAAGTGGGGTCCCCTGAACATCAACCTCTGATATGCCGATGCCTCCACCAAATTCAGAGCCAACGGGTGACACACATGGTGTTTGTAGCACCAGTTTGGCCAGCCCAACCTTGGTATCCTCTGCTGTTAGAACTGTGCATAGACTTTCCCCTACTGCTATCAGTACAGGAAGAGACCTACTAACATCGGGAATCAGACCAACCCTCTCAAACACCTTCAACTGGCTGGGTGGCTTCTGTCAGCAGAGGTTACCAAACGGCAGACATTTCTGAAGAGATTAGAAAAATTCTCTTCTCGGCATGGAGGAAAAACACAACTAGTGCCTATTCCTCCGCATGGACAAAGTGGAATAGATGGTGTAGTTAACGAGTCAATGTTGATCCCTTTCACCATCTTTAGATAGTATTTTGGATTTTCTTGTATTACAGTTCCGTGAGGGTAAAGAGTACAGAACTATTAATGTCTATGGCTCTGCCCTTTCAGCAGTTTTGCATTTAATTGACGGTCACAAAGCGGGATCTCCTGCCTTAGTATGCCAGATGCTCATAGGGGAGTATCAGCTCCGCCCACGACAAATATTCCCGCTATGCTACAACGTGGCTGGTATCGAAAGTAGTATAATTTATTGCTTCCTTGGCTTCAAGTGCCCAGTTATTCACAAAGCTTTTATCTTACAAGCTTGTTGGGTTACTTGGTCTTACTGCCCCAAACAAAGCCTCGGGTCTAGCAGCCCCTGATCTGCGCGTCAGATACTCTTATCCTGATGGAACTCAGTTTAAACCCCCAGACCTGACTAAAATTGCCAGACAAGGCCGTAACCAAATTCTTGTTTTCATGCTAGCTTTCCTGAAAACGGGCTCCACTGCGTATGTAAGTCTCTGTAAGAATATGAGGCAAGAACACTGCAATGGAGGCTACATGACCCCTCAAAACCTACCTACAGGGCCCCTCAGGATAACAGCCCCGTAGCTGATTGGGCCACCCTGTCTAAATAAAGTTCACTTACTTACTTACTTACCAAGCTTTTCGTATCTCATATTCGCCCTCATAGCCCAGTTACCCCTACAACATAAGCTAGGTGGTTGAAAGAGCTGATGAATCTGGCTGGCATTGACACTACTATCTTTAAGAGTCACTCTATGCGTGGAGCTGTTGCTACGGAGGTGGCTAGTCAGGGTTTCTCTACCCCTGAAATTTTGCAATTTGCTGACTGGCCTCAAGAGAGCACCTTCACGAAGGTTTATGACAGGCCTCAATATACGCTTCTGCAGGGAGAGCGGTTTTATCGAGTGCCACCCAGCTTTAATAGAAGTACGGCTTTGATCATGCATTGTTCAATTGAGGCAAGTATTTCGAAGTATTACCGGGCATCATGCAAGGGTGTTTACAGCCGAAGTATAATCTAGATTATACGAGACATAAGAGACGAGATTTAAAACAATGCAATCCCTCCCTTGCCCCTCCCTTCCCCTCCCCTCCCCCCGCCACTGTTTTATTTTATTCTGCTTTCTTCCAGGTTAGTTTTCCTTCATGAAAAAGACAAGAGCCAGAGGTGGGCCAGTGGCTGATATTTGTTAGAAGTTAGCGTTGTGTTATGTTTACTTTTAAATCACTATATTAAATTTGAGATTTTATACGGCAAACGCCAAACGGGAAACGTCAAGCCGCTGTTTGTTCTAAAATGCATAACGTGTGTTTCTCGTACTCACTGTCATAATGTGTTAAATACTTTCGAGTGCATGCTTCAATGTAATTTATGCAGTTTCAATTCAATTTATTATTCTGGAAAGGTGTTATAGCGTCAGTTGTAAGATAAAGGTTCGTAGTCAACATCTCAAGTATTAATATAAAAGGGTTTTATTCCGAGTTTACAACGTTTTCCTGTGCTGTTATAGCTTTGTGGCAGCGTGTGTTTAACTCTGTGTTCTTCGTCGACAACGTAAACCGTCTACGATGCCAGGAGATGAAGGAAATTCCGGTTCAAGCCTCGGTGCAACGGCTCAGCCTCAAACGTCGCAATCGACAATGTTTCACCAGATCTTGCCGCCCCAGCATTTAGATTTGAGGACTACAAGAGAAATCGCTGAGAATTGGAAGTTTTGGAAAGAGAAGTACAACAATTATTTCGTCATTTCTCGGTTGGAAAGGGAAAGTCCAGAGTATCAGCTCGCAATGTTCAAGCACGCAATCGGTGGCGGTGGTCTCAAGGTGATCAAAACTTTCAGTTATTCCGAAGAGGAGAATGCGAACGACTGGCGAGTAGTAATGGGCAAGATGGAAAGGCATTGCATCGGTGAAGTAAAGGAAATTTATGAGAGACACTGTTTCAGCAAGAGGGACAAGCTTCCAACGGAAACGGTTGACAATTTCGTCGCTGAACTGAAGAGCTTGGCAAAGACCTGCAATTGTTGCGATTATTTGCGGGACAGTCTCATACGTGATCGTATCGTACTGGGAATCAAAAGCGAGGAAACCACTAAAAAGCTTCTTAGGATAAGAGACCTTACCTTTGACAAATGCGTTGATGTACGTCGGAGCGAAGAGGTTACCGCGATGCCAATGAAGTTGACATCGCGGTCAATGAGGTTGACATCGCGGTTGACATCGCGAAGAGGTTACCGCGATGCCAATGAAGTTGACATCTCTAAACTGGTTGACAGCGTTAATCAAGTCAAGTCAAAATCGGAAATAATTTCAGATAGCAAGTCGAACTCGCAATCGAAGAAGATTTCTTGAAAGTTTTGCGGATATGAGCATCCAGCCCGAAAGAGAGATTGTCGGGCGCGGGAGAATGTGTGCAAACAGTGTAATGAAAAAAATCACTTTGCCAAGAAATGCACTAGGAAAACACCCGTTTACAACATTGAAAGCGAAGAAGAGCTTGAAGAGATCAGTTTTTTGAGGATCCAGGCCGTAAGAGAAAGAGCTGTATTCGCCGAGATGTTAGTCAAGCAGCAACCAAAACGATTCCAAATAGATCGTGGTGCAAGCGCGAATATCTTACCTCTCAGATATGCCGAAGGCGAGGAGCTCGCTACGTGTTTGCAAACTCTGGTTATGTAGAATTGTACCAAGGTTAAGCCCGTTGGCACCTGTGCTATGTTAGTCGTGAATCCCAGGAACAATGAGAAGTTCCAGGTCAGGTTCTTGATCGTTAAAGAAAATCTGACACCTTTGCTTGGTTTAAACACCACGGAGAAGATGAAGTTGTTGGCTATTCACAAGGAGAATTTCGTACATGTTGTGGAGAAGGTGAGCGGCGGTTCATAGAAAAGTATCCAGATGTTTTCGATAAGGCGGGCCTCATACAATACAATACAATACAATACAATACAATACAATACAATACAATACAATACAATATTTATTTTGCCATATACACAACATTTACAGATGGAAAGAAAATTGAAGAAAATTGATGAAGGAAAATAAATGGCGAGAAAACCAGAAAGAAACCACTAGGCTTATAACAAGTTAGGCTTTCATACTTAAAATAACTTGGAACACTTCCTGGAAAAGGGCGTCGCCAAGTTGATCCTGACGCTAAGCCTGTAATTCCTCCGGCCCGGAAAAGTGCCTGTGTCTATAGAGTGTGTGCGCGACGGCCATGTTGGAGGACCGAAACAATAGAATGATTTTCCTTTGGGAAATAAATTCTATTTTTATGCAACTATCTTCTATTGTTTTGGTCCTCCAACATGGCCGACGTGCACACACTCTATTTGGGAGAAGTTTAAGGAGGAGCTGAAAAGGCTGGAAGGTCTCAAGGTTATTGCTTCTGTAGAAGAACCGACCGAGTGGGTTAGCCAGATAGCGGTTGCTGTAAAGAAGTCTGGTGAGCTGCGTTTATGCATCGATCCGAAACCTCTAAATGTTGCTTTGAAGAGAGAACACTACCAAATCCCTGTCATTGATGATCTGCTGCCTGATCTCACAGATGCAAGTGGCGGTTCACTAAAGTCGATTTAGCGTCAGCCTTTTGGCATTTGGAGCTAGATCATGAATCTAGCATGCCCACAACTCTCGCTACACCATATGGGAGGTATCGCTGGCTTCGTTTACCCTTTGGTCTCAGCGTTTCGGGTGAGATATTTCAGAAGCGTCTCCACCAAGAGCTAAACGGTCTTCCTGGTGTTAAGTGCATCGCAGATGATTTTCTGATCCATGGTACGAATGAGGCCGTGACAGCAATCTGGAGGTGTTCATGAGCAGGTGTCAGCAGATGGGCATCAAGCTCAACAGTCAGAAGCTGGAATTTAAGTGTAAGGAGGTTCCATTCCATGGACATTTGCTAACCACCGTGGGCCTCAAACCAGATCCTGGGAAAGTAAGGGCGACCGTGGATATGCCACGGATATTTATGCCATGGATTGACTGAGCTGAATCTTCGTACGGTCAACAGCAACTTACCACGTGGTGTCAAGATGGCCGCGAGTAATCATGGCAGCGAAATGCTTAAACAAGAGGAAATATCTTCCCTAACAGTCAAACAACAACGCGAAGGCTTAACGAAAAGGGTTTGCCGACGACTGGAAAGAAGAAGGTCTTATTTGAACGGATAGTAAACGCTCAATATGTTTTGCACTCGAATGTTGATGTTAAGCCAGAATTGCAAGAGAGCTCGAATTTCACTGAGGTTTCGAAAGAGTCTCCTTGACCGGTTAATGAGGAACAAGCCCAGGAAATAAGTTCCATTAAACGAAAGGCTAAGACATTGCAAACGGATGTGGACGATTTGATTCGTGACATTGTAGAACTAATTTAAAACGCCAATAACAAGATTAAAGTACAGCTCAGAATCGAAAGATTAACCCAGTATCGAGAGAGAGCTATCTTCAGTTGAGAAATGAGATAATCGCTTTGATCGCAGATGAGAATGTTGAAGAAGAGCTTCGCAGTTGGAAGGGTCTTTTGGATGTCATAGATAAAGCTGTTGATTCCGCCCATGAGTAAGGAAAGTAAGGAAAGCAAAGTAAAAGATCAAAGCTTCCAAGAAAGTGTACATACTGAAAGTCGCCAATCATCAAACCTGAAATTGCCCAGGATTGAGCTACCAAAGTTTATTTGTGATGTGTTGAAATTCCAAAACTTCTGGGATCAGTTTGAAGCTGCAGTGCACAACAATGATGACTTGCCAAACGTTCAAAAGTTTACCTATCTGCGTTTAGTGCTGACTGGTAATGCCTTGCAAACTGTAGAAGGGTTTGAGGTGACAGGAGCAAACTATCAACCAGCGGTTGAATGTCTCAAGCACAGATATAGAAGAAAGCGAAATGTGAAATCTGTCATTAAGATGCATGCCAAGTCTAGTGTTAGTGCATCTTCAATCCGAGATCTCTATGATACACTAAAGAACAGAACTAGAGCTTTAGAAGTTCTCGGGGAAACCCAGTGAGCCTCTGATTTATCCTATTGCCAATGTTCGAGACAAAATTACCCCCTGTGTTACTGGAAAAGTGGGAGTTAGAGCTTGCAGACACCCCTGAGGACGAAATTGACCTCGATTTGTTCTTTAAATTTCTTAATCGACAAGTTGTGTCCAAAGAGGCAGGAGAGAGAGGCCTTCACAGAAACACTTAGCCAAATAATCGTAGTTCCAGTAAGGGTAGAAATGAAAGCAAGAAGTCAGCGTACACTCATACAAGTGACCGTGAACGAGTGTCAACTGCTTCTGCTTTGTTCAGTGAAGCACGACCACCATTAAATAATCCAAGTTGTAGTTTTTGTAAAGCAGATCATGGTTCACCAAACTGTCCATTATTTAATGGGAAGTCAGTGGAAGAAAGATGGAAACTAGTCCAGGAAAGCAAGCTGTGTTACAATTGTTTAAAGCCTAGCAACTACAAGCCTTTCTCCAAAATTTCCAAGTGTTCAGTTGCAAATTGTAGTCGACATCATCACAAGTTTATTGCATTGCCAGCCCCTAGCGACCACACCCCAGTACTCAATTACCTCTACACTTCAGCATGTACCCAGTACTTTACCCCAGCACGTGACCAATAGCACCCTCAGTGGATTGGCCTCAACCCAAACTACCTCGCATGTGAAGGAGACACTTCTTCAGACAGCGGTAGCAAGGTTATCTGTGAATGGTCAGGAAATGACAGTTCGTATTCTTTTAGATTCTGGAAGTCAACGCTCGTACCTACGCAAGAACATTGCAGAGTCTCTTGGCTTGCAAGGTCCCACAGAGTTATTGAGTGTCACAACATTAGGTGGGGAAACCAGTGAAACCAAGAGATTACAAATAGTACGATTCGCTCTCTTACCAATTAAGGGAGAACGAACAGAAGCTGTAAAAATGGAAGCCCTTACCATACCCAAGATCTGCAACCCCCTTGGTCCTGTCAGGTTAAATCTTCAGAACAATCCTCACTTACTAGGTTTAACTCTTGCTGACTCCTACCCTCGTAATTCAGTCCAAGTAGATGTTCTCATTGGTGCAGATTACTATTACTCATTTGTAACTGGGATACACAAGAGAGGATCAACTGCTGATTCGTTGATTGCCGTAAAATCTCACCTTGGCTGGATTCTTACTGGACCCATTGATTGCTTTTAATTATATTCAAAGTACTCAACATCTATGTTGACAGTGATAGAGAACAATAAAGTCACTGCGAGTTTAAAACGGTTCTGGGGACAAGAATCAATTGGCATTACTGAAGCTGAAAACCCAACCATGTCTCAAGAGGAAGAATATGCAGTTGCTGAGGTCAACAAAGGACTGAAATTTGATGGACAAAACTATGAAGTTCAACTGCCCTGGAGGAAGGATCACCCCAGACTGGAGAACAATTATGCACAAGCTGTGAGACGACTCGAAAGCATCGAAAGGAGGCTGAAACGAGATCCTGTTAAAGCTGAATCTTACCGTGCCACAATCAGCCAATATGTAGAGAAAGGTTTTGAAGAAGAAGTATCTGAGCAGAGAAATGAAGATGGTATTGCCGTTACTTACCACACCATGCAGTGTTCCGCGCAGACAAAAGAACAGCAAAGTGCAGAATTGTATTTGACTGTTCTGCACGAGAAGAGGGTGGAGTTTCTCTCAATGATTGCGTCCTTCCTGGTCCTGCATTACAGCCTAACCTGGCATCTGTTCTCATCCGTTTTCGTACCCACAGAATCGGCCTAATGGCAGATGTTGAGAAGATGTTTCTTCAAGTGAAGCTTGCGCCAGAGGATCAAGATGTACACCGGTACCTATGGAGAGATTTGCAGATCAATGAACCACCCAAAGTCTACAGAATGCAAAGACTGACATTTGGAGTGAACTCTAGTCCATTTCTTGCAATTGCAACTGTCCATAATCACGCCAAGAAGTATGCAGAGACATTCCCTGATGCTGCAAGGGAAATCCTACCAAACATGTATGTGGACGACTGCTTAACAGGAGCCGAGACAGACTGCTCTGCCTTGAAACTCCAACAGGAGATGTCAGAAATCATGTTTACAGCAGCGTTTAACTTGACAAAGTGGGCAAGCAACTCAGAGCTTGTAATGGATAGCATAGATCCAGCTAAGAGAGCCTCGTCGCCACTAGTAATGTTTGATACAATTGAGCCACTCAAGGCACTTGGTGTGTAGTGGGACTTAACCTCTGACTGCTTAGATTCCTGGCACCAAACGGCATCATCTCATGTCATGACCCAATGACGAAGAGAAGCGTACTGAGCCTAGCATCGAAAATGTTTGACCCAAAGGGAATGATATCGCCCTTCACTGTAAGAGGAAAAGTCCTTTTTCAAGAGCTGTGGCGGAAGGGACTACAATGGGATGACCCATTGGACAGTGACACCAAAGAGAAGTGGTCATCATGTAAATCAGATATGTAACAGTTGAAAGACGTTACCATTCCCCGTTGCTTTGGAAATGGTGTCACCCCTGACCATAGGATCGAACTACACGGTTTCGGAGATGCTTCCCCGAAGGCGTACGGAGCCACAGAGTACATTCGAATAACCGATAACCAAGGTCAGGTGTCATCACCGCTAGTTATGTCAATATCCAGAGTTGCACCTGTCAAGACAGTGTCGCTTCCAAGATTAGAGCTTCTAGCGGCAGTAGTGAATGCCAGATTGTTGAAATATGTTGCAGAGACTTTGCCAATCAAGATGGATAGCGTTGTTTGTTGGACAGATAGCATGGTACCTCTTCATTGGATCTGAGGACGGAGTTCTTGTTGGAAGCCATTCGTAGCAAACCGAGTAGCAGAAATACAGTCAACATGGAACCCTGAATACTGGAAGTATTGTCCTAGCAAAGAGAATCCTGCAGATTTGTTGACACGCAGATTGACCTGTGGTGATATGATTTCAAGCACGCTTCGGTGGAATGGACCCCCATGGCTGTTGCATCCTTGTGCGTCTCAACCTACTCAGCCGCGAAGTCAAGATACCGTTCCTGAATCTTACGAAGAGGAAAGAAGAGTTACCCATGGTTGTGCCGCAGTTGTAGTAGAGCCATTGCTTGATATGTTACGGTATGGAACGTGGATGAAGTTGATCAGAGTAACCGCTTACGTACTGAGAGCCGTAAAGTTTTTCAAGGTAAAACTGAGGTCTGAAGAGACCGAATTGTCAGCTGAGGAGATAAAACAGGCAGAGTTGAAGTGCTGTATGTGGATTCAAGAAGAGGTCTATAAAGAAGACTACGAGAAGTTGAAAGCCGGAAAAACGTTACCCAACAGTAGCCGCCTCCTAAAGCTAGACCCTTATTATGACAAAGGAGATAAAGTGATTAGAGTAGGTGGAAGACTACAGTTCACCGACCTTCCTGAAGAGAACAAGCACCAAATAATCTTGCCGCATGAACATCCAGCAGTTGCAAGGTTGATACAAGATGTACACAGACAGATGTTGCATGCAGGTCCAGAAACTGCATTATCAGTCTTACGATAGACGATTTGGCTTACATAAGGACGACGTGATGTCAAACGTGTTATTAAAAGATGTGTGCCTTGCCAGAGACAGCGAGTCGGACCTTGCACACAGAAGATGGGATCACTACCCGAGGAAAGAGTGTCAACCTCCTTACCATTTGTACACATTGATACTGACTTTGCTGGACCCTTATATGAAAAGAGGGCTCAAGTGTCAAGAAAGCATATGTATGTGTGTTTACATGTGCATCGTCGCGTATGGTTCACTTGGAGCTTACAAATGGCCTAACGACAAATGAATTTCTGCAAGCCTTCAGTCGCATGACAAATCGCAGAGGTCTTTGCCATACAGTGTGGTCAGACAATGCAAAAACCTTCAAAGCCGCAAGCAGAGAGATTAAGAAGTTGTATGACCAGCCAAAGTCACAGAGCTAGTCGCTGTGGAACACTTTGGATCAAGACAAGATCGAATCAAGTCAGAGTTATCAGCTAAAGGGATTAAGTGGAGATGATTCATCACAGAACCCTCACCATGGAGAGGTGGATGGTGGGAAAGATTTTGTAGAGCAGTTAAGGAACCACTGCGCAAAGTTGTTGGAAGAGCACTTCTCTCCTCCAGCGAGCTGAATACACTTTTCATCAAGATAGAAAGTGTAATCAACTCCAGACCTCTGACCGCAGTAAGTGAGGACAACAGAGATCCATTACCAATCACACCTGCTCATCTTGCCATTGGCAGATCACTTAAACAGTTACCTGACGCTGAAGATGATCAATTGGAATAGTCTAGTAAGCGAATAATGGAAAGATATCTCTATCTCCAACGATTGCTTAACCACTACTGGAGAAGGTGGAAGCAAGAGTACCTTTATCAGCTTACAGTGAAAAACAAGTGGCAGAAGGAAACAGCACCCATTCAAGTAGGAGATATTGTGCTGGTCTCTGAAGATAACGTTTCTCGTGGAAAATGGCCACTAGGTAGAGTTGAAAAGGTCCACCATGGCAAAGACAGACTTGTACGAACTGCAACAGTGAGAGTACAAAAGAGCATCCTAACTAGGCCTGTACAACGTCTGCATAGATTGGAAATAGAATCTGCCACCCTACAAACCAGTCAAGAAGAGGAAGTTCCTTTACATGGTGGGGAAAAACTGCAGTCGAATGTTGTTCCCGATCAGAATGTTCCTGTTCCTGAACCGAGACTCAGTGTTGTCCTCCCCGAAGGAGGACAAGGTGGGGAGGATGTTACAGCCCGTCGCACCAGATCAGGAAGGGTGGTCAAGAAACGTGAAAGACTGGACTTATGACTACCCTACCCTACCCTAGTAAATTAGCTTTCTAAGTCGCGTGCCCTTGTTCATCTCGCTCGTATATCGAAAGTGTTGTAATGTCGCTAGATCGGACGTCAAAAGGTTGTACATCAATGTCTAATAAGCATTAAACGTTGTGTTCAAGAGGAAAGCTGTGTTGGTCGAGTTTCCTAACACTGCTAGAGGCGAACTACTCAGGAGGATTCACAACTCACACCTGGGAGTTAATGGTTGCCTTAATAGAGCGCGCGAGTGTCTTTATTGGCCTGGTATGACAGGTGACATTAAGAATCATGTGTCGACCTGCGAAGCCTGTAGGGAGTACGAGCGAGACCAGACCAAGGAAATACTCAGGAGTCACGAAACGCCAAGTCAGCCCTGGCAGTACGTTGTAGCTGACCTTTTTGAGTTAGAAGGAAAGAGCTACCTGGTGACGTCTGACTATTTCAGTGATTTTTTCGAACTTGATCACCTCAGAAGCACATCGTCAGTGCATATAATCAGGAAGCTAAAAGCCCACTACGCAAGCCACGGTATTCCAGAACAGCTTGTCACTGACAACGGACCGCAGTTTGTGTTTCGCGATTTCCTGAAATTCTCAAAAGAGTGGGATTTTGATCATCGTACTAACAGTCCTCGTCACAGTCAGTCCAATGGAAAAGCAGAAAGTGCTGTAAAGGAGGCAAAGACGATCCTCGTGAAATGCAAGAAGGCTGGCTCAGATGCGTTTCTTGCTGTACTTGACCATAGGAATACACCGCCTACAGGAATTCAGATCAGCCCAGCTCAGCGTCTTCTTAACAGAAGGACAAGAAGTCTTCTACCCATGTCTGCTGGTTTGCTAAGGCCGTCAATTGCTGATGACCTGTACCAAGCTTCGCACACGCCAGCAACAGCAAGCTCGTTATTACAACAGAGGCGCCCGCGACCTAGATCCTTTGGAGAAAAGCGATCCTGTAAGGGTTAAGCCTTGGCAGTTTGGAAAGAAGAAATGGCAGAAAGGTGTGGTTAAAAAGCGTTTGGACGAAAGGTCGTATGAAGTGGAACGTCCCCAAGGAGGTCTGCGAAGGAACAGGATTCATCTTACGAGGACCTACGAATCTGCTCCTGCTGCAGCTGACACTCGAGATGCGCTGCCTAACGAGCCACAGCCTCAAGGCCTCGTGTCTGAAACCAATGAGTTGCCGTCCCAAACTACGACCGAAGCACCGTCTCAAGTTGCGACTGAAGTTCATCCGCCCGCTGCTCCTTTGGAAGCATCTGAGCTAAGAAGATCTCAGCGCGTCCGCCGAGTCCCAAAACACCTCGAGGACTATGTTTTGGCCTAAGTGCCTAAGTCGTGAACTGCTAGAGCTTTAGGACTCTCTTTCGTTATTTTACGTGTATAATTTCTTTTCTTTCATGAAAGAGAGAGTGTCATAATGTGTTAAGTTCCTTCGCGTGCATGCTTCAATGTAATTTATGCAGTTTCAATTTAATTATTATTCTGGAAAGGTGTTATAGCGTCAGTTGTAAGACGTAGGATCCTAGACAACATCTCAAGTATTAAAACGCTTTTCTTCCGAGTTTACAACGTTTTCCTGTGCTGTTATAACACCCACCTCTCTCTTTTTCGTGTTTGCTCGATAGCTGTCGCCGACTGGGTGGAGATAAGCTTAAACCAAAAAAGCTTCCCTGTTTTTCATCAAAGAGAAAATTTTAGCCTGGCGTTTGCCGTTTGCCGTAAACGCGATGCTAAATCTCTCTATTGCATTGTTATATTGAGGCGAGTATTTGAAAGTATAATCGTTATATTTCAGCTTTAAATAGTCTTGCATAACCCCGATTATTTACTACGAGTTTTGATTTTGTCGATAATTCTCCCTTAGCGCCTTGTAATTTTTCGTGTTAAAACTGCGCGCAGAAACCGTTTAAAAGGAAAGATGAAATTTGAAGTCTCCACTTTCATTTGTGTTCGAAGTGTTTTGTAATAGATCAGTCTACTATGTCTGGCATACACATTTTTGCATTGCCTAATTCTTCAAGAAATATTCTATTAAATATTTCATTCTTCCTACATTTTCTTTACATTGTACAGCTATTTCAATTAAAGTTGTCGGATCAAAGCATAAAACTACAATACAAGACCGCAAGTTTATATGGAATTTTTTATTAATAAATTAATCAAAATCAGCTATGCCTCGCTTGTTTACTGAAGAGCTACGCTGGCGAGCCATTTGGATGAAAGAAATGCTAGGATATCAAGTGGATGAGCTGGCAGCTGCTTTAGAGCTATAAAGCGTCATATCTTAAAAGTTTTAAATTTCGAAGAAGTGAAAGCAAACACCATTGGAAGACCAATAAAAAGTGTGGCCATGCACCCGCACGTGGAATTTTTTATTATAGAAGAAGTACCTAAACAAGCCGAAGAGACATCACAGAACTCTTAAAAGCAACGACGATGGCAACGGCAACTACCGGCCAATTGCCCTACACGTGCGTTTTAAATTTTCGTACAATTTGGTCCCTGGGTAGTTCACAATTTTTGTACAAGTTGGAGGGGTTGAAATAATCGCGAAGTAGCACAAAATTAATGAAATGGAGTTATATTTTCAAGTGACGTTTTCGTTAATGAAGACGTTGTCGTTACTTATTCCCCGCTGTCAGTCTGTGTATACTGCGACTCGCTGTTTTTCGCTTTAAAACACGCAAACAAACGTTTATATTGTTTTCTTTCATCCTACTTGTCGCGCCTCCAAAAATATATTGAGAACTACCTATATAACCTTCCGCCCTTGTTGCGACAACGTCAATTGAAATAGCGTATACATTTTGCGTTCAAGGTTTAAGCTACTGCATATAACATTCGTAAGCTCAAGTGTCCCAAATTTCTAGCGATGTGTTCTATGGTATTTCTGTTTTAATTTTTCGTTTTACCTGCTTGGCATTGAACATTACTTGAGGCCAGACGTGCACTTTCCTGTAACTGCAAATTTGCTAAGCCACACAGGAAGTTTCTGATGAACTCTCTTACCCTAAATGGAATGCACTGAAATGCTGTTCTCTGAGCATAACTTTCCTTCAGAGGTTCTTTGTTTTGATTTTTTTTTTTGATCATTTTTTCTCGACATTAAACATTGCTTGAGGCCCAATGGGGAAATCTCTTGAAACTCCACGTTAACGTAGAAATGGGCAGGGAATACGCTTGTTTAATGTTAACCAGGTACTTCTGTGTTCTACCATACCATTCCTATCGTCCGTAGAATTCTAATGAAATAAGCGCCTTACTCAGTCTAAACAAATAAACCCAGGCGCTCAACCTCAAAAAGAAACGCTACAGAAAGTTCTGCTAAGAGAACACCTCTTTCTCATTTCCATTCCCTTTGGGCCAGAGAAAAGCACGTCCACTGTTCCAATTTCTATTTTAGCAGCCAATATGCAAACTCAGTCAGTCACCACGACAAAATATCCATTATAATTCTGTTCCCTAGTAGAGTAGTTTAGAACAAAACTAAACCACATGTAAATTAAAACCTCCCGTGAGCCAACTGGTGAATGCAGAAGTAAATAATGGCATGGTATAAAACATTGAAAATTGCTTGTGTCTTTGGTTGGCCAAGGACTCGAAATATAAACCGTTAAGGCTTACTGAAGGGGCCTTAGGGGCATTTGATTCCGCATCCTACGCCGCTTAGACTATTTGCCGTCCTTTCAGCAAGATTGAGCTCCTTGAATAGTTTTGTATTTAAAATAAAAAGTTTTAATTTTGAAAATTATTTGGAGCCTTTAGGGGTGGTTGGCTTTTAAAGGTGTTTCTGTGAAGGGGGCACAATCAATACAATATCTAGTGTTTCTTGAGCGTGCGTTAGAATTTGTTCTCAGAGATGCGTTTATGATCCTTTTGTAGACCAGAGCACATCTATCGATATATACTTCATTGTAACTGAAGGGAAGCCAATTAAGGTGATTGATTTTTGTTACCGTTCACTCTATGAATTTGCCCTTATCTTAAATCCTCCAGTGTCTCTGCCGTATCAAATAATCTTTAGACTGACTCTGCTTTCCTGTGGTTTGACTTGATTCGGATCATCTGGCATCTTTATTGCGTCCATATTGGAGTTTATACTGCCCAACTTTTTGTACTGGCTTCTTCCCGACATCGTTGATTTTAATTCTTTGGCTAAATCCCCTGCATGGAAGAAAGAGAATATTCTAAGTTTGTATTCATTTTTTTTTAATCATTGTGGCTAACCGGTTAAAGGAAGCTTCTACACCATCGATCCTTCTACATGTTTCTAAGCTGCCGTGTTGCTTAGATAGAATGCAAATAAGAAGTCAGTGTTCTCGGAGTAGTATCACTTCCTTTGTTTTGTTTGGCGCCTTTTTTATTTGTTTTGACTTCTTAAAACAATGGTTTGGCAGGAATAGAAGCACGTATTTATGGCAATGCAAGGATGGGAATTGTTCAAATCGAAAAAAATAGTTGCAGTGAGCCGAAGGTTCCCACAAAAAAAAAAAAAAAAAACATTACTTACATTACAATGAATGTTTTGTCCTTGTGACTTACTTTTAAGCTCAAAGGCTTGCATATTGGCTGGTAAACTAGAAATTGGAACAGCGACGTGCTTTTCTCTGGCCCTTAGGAAATGGAAATGAGAAAGTGCCGTTCTCTGAGCAGAACTTTCTTGAGCGTTTCTTTGTGAGATTTAGCGCTTGGTTTTGTTCGTTTAGACTGAGTATGGCGCTTGTTTCAGTTAAATTTTACGGACGATAGCAATGGTATGCCAGAAACAGAATCACGCGGTTGACATTAAACAAGTGTTTTCCCTATATATTTTTCATTCCTGTATACACATTTTAACGATCGCATTCGGTTTTACGATAATCGTTGATTATAAACTAAGAGTTTTGATTTTGTCGATAATTCTCCCTCTACGCCATGTAATGTGGTTTATGTTAAAACTGCTCGTAGAAACCGTTCAAAATGAAAGATGAAATTTGAAGTCTCCACTTTCATTTGTGTACGAAGTGTTTTGTAATAGATCAGTCTACTATGTCTGGCATACACATTTTTACATTTCCTTATTCTTTCAAAAAATATTGTTAAATATTTCATTCTTCATACATTTTCATTACACTGCACAGCTATTTTCAATTAAGGTTGTTGGATCAAAGCATAAAACTACAAGACAAGACCGCAAGGTTATATGAAATTTTTTATTAATAAATTATCAAAATCAGCTATGCCTCGCTTGTTTACTGAAGATCTACGCTGGCGAGCCATTTGGATGAAAGAAATATTAGGATATCAAGTGGTTGAGGTGGCAGCTGCTTTAGGATGCCACCAAGACCTATAAAACATTATGTCTCAAAAGTTTTAAATTCGGACAAGTGAAAACAAACACCATTGGAAGACCGATAAAAAGTGTGGCCATGCACCCGCACGTGGAATTTTTTTTTATGGAAGAAGTGCCTAAACACCCCGAAAAGACATCACAGAACTTTTAAAACAAAGACGATGGCAACGGCAACTACCGGCCAATTGCCCTACGCGTGCGTTTTAAATTTTCGTACATTTCCTTGCGTCCTCTGCAAAACAACAAAGTGAAATGACCAAATTCAAGGTTCTGTGGAGAACGTGAACATACGACGGTGAATTTTTCATTCTTTTTCCTAATGCATCAGTCAATTCTAGCGATGCCCATCCCCCCTCCCCCCGGGCAACCCCGGGGCATTTGCTTACGTTGCCAGTCCCGGGGTTTGGGCATTCGCAATTTTATTGCGGCCCGGGGGCTGGGCGTTTGCCTACCCCGTGGCGACCCCCGGGCATTTTACACATGTGTTTTCGAAAGTGCCATGGAGGAATTCATCGGCAAAGACGAGGCGTTTGTTGAGGATTGGCTTGTCCGTCAGGGACTATACAAACTTGTGGATGTTTTTAAGGGTATGTTTTCTCAATTTTAGATATTTCTCCTTTTTGTAAACCACTTTTTAGTGAAAAAGTTTCCTCATTAAAGATTGTTATTATTATTATTATTATTATTAGTTGTAAGCATATAAATATAAAAAGCAACAACTTGAACTATATTTTGTTTATCGCATATCGAAAAATTGGAAACAATCAACGTGAACACGACCACAGCTTTATTTCGCATTTTGCATTCAAAACTAGCCTAGCATTTTTAAATTCACGAAAGTCAACCTAGAGTGCACTTTAAGATACTTTAGGTTTGCGAATTCAGATGATGCGATCTTCAAGACAGATCTTAAAATGCAATGCATCATAAATAAAAACGAAGCCTGCGAAAACAGGTGCCTATCATCGCTCGCGGCAGGAGGGACGTCCTGCAGTGGTGTTCGAAGGCGACGATCCCGGGGGCGGGGCATTTGCCCTCTTCATTCATCCCCACCCCGGGGCATTTACACAGCTTATGTGTCCCCACCCCGGGGAATTTGCCCATTTTTTTAAAAAAATGCTAATGCCCGGGGGTTAGCCCGGGGGAGGGGATGAGCACTGCTGGAATTGACTGACGCATAACTCGCATGACACGCCTACCAATTTGGTTCCTGGGTAGTTCACAATTTTTGTAATGAAATGGAGTAATATTTTCAAGTGACGTTTTCGTTAATGTCAGCGTTGTCGTTACTTATTCCCCGCTGTCAGTCTGTGTATACTGCGAGTGTTTGTTTTTCACTTGCAAACACGCAAACAAACGTTTATAGGGTTTCCTTTCATCCTACTTGTCGCGCCTCCAAAAATATATTAAGAACTACCTATATCACCTTTCGGCCTTGTCTTTAAGCTTGAAACTTTGATCCGACAACGTTAATTGAAATAGCGTGTACATTTTGCGTTCAAGGCTAAGGCTACTGTATATAACATTCGCGGGGTCAAATGTCTCGAATTTCTAGCGATGTGTTCTATGGTATTTCTGTTTTAATTTTTCGTTTTTCCGGCTTGACATTGAACATTGCTTGAGGCCAGCCGTGCACTTTCCTGTAACTCCAAATTTGCTAAGCCACACAGGAAGTTTCTGATGAACTCTCTTACTCTAAATAGAATGCAGTGAAATGCTGTTCTCTGAGCAGAACTTTCCTTCAGCGCTTTTTTGTTTTGATTTTGTTTTTATCATTTTTTCTCGACATTAAACATTGCTTGAGGCCTAATGGTGAATTCTCTTGAAACTCCACGTTAACGTAGAAACGGGTAGGGAAAACACTTGTTTAATGTTAACCAGGTACTTCTGTGTTCTACCATACCATTCCTATCGTACGTAGAATTCTACTGAAATAAGCGCCTTACTCAGTCTAAACAAATAAACCCAGGCGCTAAACCTCAAAAAGAAACGCTTAAGAAAGTTATGCTCAGAGAACACCTCTTTCTCATTTCCATTCCCTTCGGGCCAGAGAAAAGCACGTCCACTGTTCCAATTTCTATTTTAGCAGCCAATATGCAAACTTAAGTCAGTCACAATGACAAAACATTCTTTATAATTCTGTTCCCCCAGTAGAGTAGTTTTAAATAAAACTAAACCACATGTAAATTAAAACCTCCTGTGAGCCAACTCTTGAATGCAGAAGTAAATAATGGCAAGGTATAAAACATTGAACATTGCTTGTGTGTTTGGCTGGCCAAGGACTCGAAATATAAACCGTTAAGGCTTACTGAAGGGGCCTTAGGGGCATTTGATTCCGCATCCTACGCCGCTTAGACTATTTGCCGTCCTTTCAGCAAGATTGAGCTCCTTGAATAGTTTTGTATTTGAAAAACAAAAAGTTTTAATTTTGAAAATTATTTGGAACCTTTGGGGTGGTTGGCTTTTAAAGGTGTTTCTGTGAAGGGGCACAATCAATACAATATCTAGTGTTTCTTGAGCGTGCGTTAGAATTTGTTCTCAGAGATGCGTTTATGATCCTTTTGTAGACCAGAGCACATCGATCGATATATACTTCATTGTAACTGAAGGGAAGCCAATTAAGGTGATTGATTATTGTTACCGTTCACTCTATGAATTTGCCCTTATCTTAAATCTTCCATGCAGTGTCTCTGCCGTATCGAATAATGTTTAAACCGACTCTGCTTTCCCGTGGTTTGACTTGATTCGGATCATCTGGCATCTTTATTGCGTCCATTTTGGAGTTTATACTGCACAATTTTTTTAACTGGCTTCTTCCCGACATCGTTGATTTTAATTCTTTGGCTAAATCCCCTGCATGGAAGAGAGAGAATATTCTAAGTTTGCATTCATTTTTTTAATCATTGTGGCTAACCGGTTAAAGGAAGCTTCTACACCATCGATCCTTCAACATGATGTTTCTAAGCTGCCGTGGTGCTTAGATAGAATGCAATTAAGAAGTCGGTGTTCTCGGAGTAGTATTACTTCCTTTGTTTTGTTTGGCGCCTTTTTTATTTGTTTTGATTTCTTATAACAATGGATTAACAGAAATAGAAACACTCAGCTATGGCATGGATGGGAATTGTTCAAATTCAAAAAAGGAGTTGAGCCGAAGGTTCCCACATAAAAGAACATTACGTAGTTTACAATGAATGTTTTGTTCTTGTGACTTACTTTTAAGCTCAAAAGCTTGCATATTGGCTGGTAAAATAGAAATTGGAACAGTGCATGTGCTTTTCTCTGGCCCTTGGGAATGGAAATGAGAAACTGCCGTTCTCTGAGCAGAACTTTCTTGAGCGTTTCTTTGTGAGGTTTAGCGCTTGGCTTTGCTCGCTTAGACTGAGTTTGGCGCTTGTTTCAGTTGAATTTTATGGACGATAGCAATGGTATGCCAGAAACAGAAGCACGCGGTTAACATTAACCCGGGCATTAAACAAGTGTTTTCCCGATACGTTGCTACGTAAACGTGGAGTTACAAGAGAATGCAATGTCAAGGGAAAATGATAAAAACAAAGAAGCGCTAAAGAAAGTTCTGCTCAGAGAACAGCATTTTTCATTTGAATTCCATTAGGGTGAGAGAATTCATCAGAAAGTTCTTGTGTTGCTTAGCAAAATTGGACGTACAAAAAAATGCGCGGCTGTCCTCAAACAAAGTTCAATGTCAAGGGAAAACGAAAAATTAAAACAGAAATTCCAAAGAACGAAGTAAAGGCTGATGCCATGGATACTGAGAGACATAAAGTGGATAACATCTTTGCTTTGAGCGATCTTATTGCAGAGGACTGCAGAGGATACGGAGATTAAAAACCCGACACCAAGAAGCAGTTACTACAGATCAAGACTTCGTCCTTCGTCAAAGTGAGCTTTTTTTTTATTTATTTTTTTTTTTTATAAATTTTGAGGTATAAAGGTTTAGCTATTTAGGTTTTAATACAATTTTGTTGACCAAGTTGATCACTTTCGGGGCTCTATAAAGTCCACGTTTTCTCATTGTTGCCAGTTATGTAACCGATTGTCCTTTCAAAACAGTTTTTGTTTCCAGCTAGTTTTCCGTTAGCTTCTGTGCATGGGGTTTATCAGCTGAGAAGTTTGCTTTCCTAAACCGTTCGGGTTTCTCGCTGTTCCTACCAGTTTCTTTCAATTCCTGAGAAGATAGGAATCTTACCAGATTTGGTGTGTCTGGTGATGGCCACGAAAACATGGAAACTAACTTATTACTAGCGCAAGTGAGGGCCGTATTTTGCCTATTCGTTTTCTAATTTCAGATTTCATGTTATTGGTTTTTTTATTTTATTTTGTTTTTTTTTTTCACGGGGTTGCCAATTCCTATCTTCTCAGGAATTGAAAGAAACTTGTAACACTGGCTTATTGATTTGAGCCGTCGCTGCTAAGAACGATCACTCAAAACAACACGGCAGGAACAAAGTCACGCGTTTTTCTCCATTTTACTGATCGACTGCTTCATTTAAGAAGATAAAGGAGCTGTAAAGTTTGATTTGCACTACTTTTGCCTGCGATCTCGAAATGATATGCAAATTTGCTGCACAGGTTTCGTAGGCTAATTGACCGGAATAAATATATATTTTTAGAGCAGAATAGGAAAGAAATCTGGGATCGAAAGACATTGAATGGCTGTCTTCAGTCAGTCTGATTAGTTTTAGGGCCCAATGTGTGATTTTTGTAAAGATTCACGGGCTCCAGATGTCAAATGTTTGTGAATCGGTTTTGATCTCATAATTCGTGACGTGAATTGAGAGCCGTAAGTATCGCACGCTTATTCGATATTCCCTGAGTGGGAAAGAGTTTGAATCAGTTGTTTTTTAAGAAACATTTTTATTTTAATGAAAAAAAGAATTAGTTTCAAGGCCATTTCAAGTAGCGTGCAAAAAAACCTGCATGCTTTAGATAGTACCCAGCGAGTTTGAAATGTTTATTGTATTAATTATCTTGTTGGATGGTTGTTCTTGGTTTGTGTAAAGTTTAAATTTCATTGGGTTATTTTTCACCTTGATCTGAGTGGAAAAGACAACGGATTTATGAAAGTAGTCTTTTCATGTCTTCTTTTAATACCACTGAGTTACTCTAAGACAATCCTTTCAACGTACTTTAAATTGAGTGAAACGTGAGTGTCGAGAATCGTGGTGTATTTAAATCCCCTTGCTACTGTGTATTCTTGGCCGTTCGCTAAACATGACTACCTTTACAAAACTTTTACTTTTCATTTAGAATAAGTTAATAACGACCTTCGTAACTGTTTTCTACACACTTGTTAGTACCCATGCAAGTTCATGGCATACAGTTGACCAGGTGCAAACGGGATTCTCCTAATTACCATAGAGGTAGATGATTTCACCTAACCAGCCCAAATGTATACTTATAACTATAAAATGGCCCTAAAAACGTTTAACCGGAAAAAATAATTCTTAATCAACTCGTTGTTGTCTTCCTTGGTAAGAAAATAAGTGATAAAAATATACATTTATATGCAACCCTTTGGACTGAGAAGAAAGGCTGAAATAAAAGCTCGATAAGTTAAATCCATCTTGTAACCTACTTGACAAGCGAGTGCTTTCCTTACTTATTCAAAGACATTATTTAGAACCATCGCTATCTGTCGGAGTCTTACTCAATTTTGTGACCAAAATGCCGTTTTCCCGCCACAAAATAAAACAAATTAACTATGAAACCTACAAGACAACATTAAAGGAGAGAACTCAGATGGCTTAAGCAAAAATATTTGCCATCTTGTCTCCATTTGATGAAATCACCTGTGTAATTTCCGTTTGTCTCATCAAGTAGCACAATTGATAAAAAAAAAAGGACCTTCCCCTTACACTAACCTGAATGGTTGCATTTCTTGCATTTGATGAACTTACGTGTGAAATTGCCGTTTGTCTTATCAAATAACTCAATTGGTAAAAAAGTTCAATTCTCATAAATTAACCTGAGATAGTCATATTACAAGCTTTTCCGCGGCAAGAAAGTTTGCGTTTAAAAAATTGGTGCTGCTACCTTAAAAAGGCACCGATTCGTCACAAATGCACTCACTCTTTTCGTTTTCCTATGCTACAGAAAAATGCTCCTCTTTGAAGAATATCAATGCGCCATGAGTGGTAATGTTTATAGACATGCATGAGGAAAAAAAAGCCAGCATGAACATTCTCGTTTAGTTCTCAGGGTTTTTGCTCTTCACATGAGCAAACATTCAGCACCCCTAAGAGGGCTTCAAGAAGAAATCCAAGCAGTTGCTATGAAACATGTATTCAGCAATATCTATCAAGAATTGAAAATTGTTGCGTACATTTAAATTCACAAAAGTTATATTTTATTGCAAGGTTTAGAACGTTGTAAAATTGTTTTAAGTGTTCATCATTTAACAGTCCTGCCACAAGGTATTTTTAGGCCGGCAAAACATTCCATTTGATTGTTTTTATACAGGTTAAGGCGTCAAATAGACTACATAAGATATATCTCTAAATAATTATTAAGGACCTCTTAGACTCCTAAAAATACAGTCCAGAAATGTCAGTTACACATATCCTTCTCTCAACCCTTTGAAAAAGTGAAGAAATTAAGTCAGTGATTGGATATTATCTCGACACAAATTAAAATGCTACGTTTATGATATTGTTCACAAATAAACCGAATCAATAAAGCCATCAGTTTAATTTCGGCTAAAGGAGTGTATATTTTTGTTTTGTCGACCTAAACAAGTTGAAAGGACAACCAAGTAAGTTCTTCATTTTCGAAAAGGAATACTGTAATCGGAAGTCTGTAAAGAAATTTCTTTTAATTTTGTTTCGGGTGATTGGCTATTAAACGGGTATAAAATTACAGAGGCGTTCTTTCTGCCCGATTTCAACATAATACAAATTTAGAGACAAAATCCTCAGTCCAAAAGATTTAAATACCTGTATTGGGCGAATTAAAACCGCTGGTAGATTTTACCAAAAAAGGGCAACCATCGTGAAAATAATAATAATTCTTGCATAAAAAGAAAAGAAAAACAATACAAATTTCAAGAATGTTGAATTCAGGAGAAATCTGAAAGGTTCATTTCGATGCACATCGATCTGTTTTGAAAGACATTAATCACCTGGGAAAATTCGGATTTTGTATTACACCTTCTGAACTCACATGCCTCTCAAATTCAATGAACGCTCAGATATTTCTCAAATATGGCAGTAGCGACTTTGGAACTTCACATAATTCCCAAAACACAGCCAGATCAACCGTTGACGCTTCAGCCAGGAGTAGAGAGAAGTAATGTCTTTGACAAGAGTCGATTTTCAGTGAATTTGTGCTCGGACCAAGGTTTTCCTCCCTCAGTATCAGACATTGTTTTCTCCCAATGAGAAATGAGATGGTGCATGAGGAGACTTAGGAAAATATGGACACATTGTGCGTTTAAAGTAGGATTGTGTGCCTCTCCTTATCTGGTCAAAAATGGAGCTATTTGGTTAATTGAAGAAAGGGACTGGGGCCGAAAATAACACCATAGCAACGTTAAACACATGGTTGTCATTTTGTTCCTTACCTGGCGTATATTATTGGTGCCAAGTTTGAGCAGCATCAATCCAATATTTGCTGAGATATTCTTGATTTTGTGATTCATCTTTACCGAAACGATTTGTGACTTCATCAATTTTGAACAAAAACTTAAATATCTCTGGAACGAGAGAAGATATTCAAAAGAAGTAAATGCCATTCTTGTTCTCTTTGAAAGGCCTTTCAAATAACCTTAAGTTATTTTTTTACTTCATAGGCTCTTTAAATTACTCTGATATCTATATAAGCCCTCATGACGATTGTCCGAACATTTTTTTTTCTAAGAGTGATAGCTTTTCGTCAGAAACTGGTAATCACGGGGATATACAATAAAGGCGCGATTAGTTTTATGTATTTGTCAATCTTTCTTTTCGAAGTGGAAGTGAAGTGGCTACATTGGTTGTATCAAACATTTCAGTTAAACAGCTTTTAGATGAATTTGCTTTAAACAAATACCATGTCAAATCAGTATTTTGAAAGTATAAAAGAATACACATTTTGCCATGAGATAAGATTCGTTTCCGCTACTACATCATCCAAAATCATCAACATGTAAACCTTTTAATCTGTTTTCAAAAACTTATGTGAACACCGCGGAAATAAGCTGGCGAAGCTAATTCATTGGTGCCTGATCATTCATTTGCAGCAAGACGATTTTCCTGGTGATTGAAAAGCTGATCATGGCTAGCTTGCGTGGCGTCTGGAGCCTAGTTTATGCTCTGCTAGTGTTATCCACACTTGGTGCTCCCGAAACTCCCACAAAGTGTAAGGGAGTGTACGAGGCCGCCCAGGCACTACTTCAGGAAGTAGAGAACAAACTCGGGGAGCTAACAGAGGAAATCAAGTGTCTTAAAGGTATCTAAAACTTTGTTTCTAAGTTGACTAGTTACCGACGTTTGCCGTGTGTATGTATGTGTGTGTGTGTTTTTTTAAAGAAATTTTATAGACCGAGGCAAGCTCAGTTTACAGTTAAATACGTTAATGTTGCCTACTGCACCTGACATTATTTATTTACTTCGTTCATGTTGATACCGAAACAAAACTAACCTACAATATCTTTTATTATTTTAATATGCACTAACAAATATGTGTATTTATATTGTATTTTAGTTTACAAGAGCTGCTCTGAACTCTACAAAGCTGGTAAACGAACCAGCGGTGTTTACACGATCAAACCCGACAATTGTGATGCCTTTGATGTTTACTGTGACCAAACAACAGCCGGTGGGGGATGGACAGTGATTCAAAAGAGATTGGACGGCTCGGTTGATTTCTACCTCGACTGGGACGACTACAAACAAGGCTTTGGGAATCTCACTGGGGAATTTTGGCTCGGATTGGACAAGATTCATCGCCTGACAAAAAATCCAAGCAAGCTTCGAGTGGATCTTGAAGACTTCAGTGGCAATACAGCATATGCTGAGTACAGTTCCTTTGGTGTTGGTGATAAGGGAAGCAAATACAAGCTGAGTCTTGGTTCATACTCTGGTAAGAATACTATAATAATTGGATGATAAGATAGAAAGCTCTATTCAATAAGCGTTATTTGTAAGTTTTGTTTAAAAATGTGTAACTATACTAATTTATGAGAACGTTCATTAATTCAAAATATTGGGGGAAAATTCAAACTCTTAACAGATACAAGAATTAAAGATAGCAATGTTACGTACATTAAAAAGTGATCATAGACAGTATTCTTGATACCTCTCTAAATTTTTGTTTTTAATTAACATTAACTGTCTGTTCAGTATTCATTTTATTTTACAGCGTAAGTAAATCTGACTCTTTGATACATTGATTGTTACTTTTTTTCTCAATTCGGAATAAGCTCTTTGTGTAGCAAATTCAACATAAAATAAGAATAAGCATATGAAATATAATACATTCTGCTGCGAATGAAAGACATGGTAGCCCAATTCACAGTTATGTACGCAACGCATGCAGTTGCAAAAAGAAAGTCTGGGAAACTTCGGGCTTGAATGGGATTGATACCCATGACTTGGAGTGGAGGATAAATAAATAAATGTAAAATATATGAAATATCCGGTATATTGAATTGCTGATGAGAGATGTAAAGACTACTTATATGCTGCGACATTTTTAAAGCCTTATTTGTCTTCTCTGGTGTGTTTTTCTAGGAACTGCTGGTGACTCGCTTTCTTGGCATCGTGGCATGGCGTTCAGCACAAAAGATCGCGACAACGACATATCTGACGGGAATTGTGCCACGCGATACACGGGAGCCTGGTGGTACAAGGACTGTCACCAGTCCAACCTGAACGGCCGCTATCTTGAGGGCCAACACTCTTCTTTTGCTGACGGTGTAAACTGGAAGCACTGGAAGGGTTATTACTACTCCTTAAAACGAGCTGAGATGAAAATCAAACCAGTTAATGCTTAATTAAAACTCACCGCGCTTTCAGTTTTTGTGTTGGTTTTGTAGTACGCAGTTCAGAACACAGCATTATTTGGCTTGTCAGTATCTTCAGTTTTTTCTTCTTGCTTTTTTTTCATATATACATGGAAGGGTTATAACGTATCGACTGAAATCTAAAATCAAATCAGTTTTGGAAACGTAAGGTTCCTTGCTTAGGTGACGTGGGATGTTAATGGCTTTCCCAAAAAAGTGTAACAGTGACAAGAAGACGTTAATAAAGGGTTTTGGTATTCAGTTATTTACCGCGTTTATCATTCAATCCTGCTTCTCAGTCTCTACTGGAACGTATAAAATGCTTACATCCTTAAATTGCCGGTCTTCGAATACACTTGTTATGAGGTGAGCTCAAAAGATCAGTGGGTCATATATTAGGACTCAGAAAGTTTTTAACAAAAGTTGAGGCAACAATTGAACGAACTTAGAATACATGCTTTAATGAGAAGAATGGAAACCAATTAACAAATTAAATATAACTGCTCTCGCCCCCAAACTAATCTTCCAACATTGACGAAAAACTTTATCCTTACTTTATAACCGCAGGACAAAGGTAGAAAATGACAAAGAGTGTCTCAAAAAAGAATTACAGGCCTCCTTAATCTGCTGAAGCCTAACCATATAGCTTGATGTTGATGCATTTTGTTCCCTCGACCGCTCTAAACTTGGGAGTGCCGCGGTAACCACCCGCCTACGGTTCGTGGTTCCAGATTATCTTTAAACATTTTGCCACGTCATTTTATGGTCTATATTATGCTTTTATGATCCAAAAAAATATATAAAGAAAGAAAGAAAATAAAATAAAAATATAAAGCCTGGTTTTCACTAGCGACGCAGGCAGATGCGCAAGCACTAGCATAAGAGCCTCATGTCAAGTGAAAAATAACGCGACACAAGCACACGACAAGGAAAAATTTTGATCCTAGTCCTTGTGCTGCGCTTGTGCGTATGCTTGCGTCGCTAATGAAAGCCAGGAT
Organism: Pavona decussata; assembly: GCF_977016875.1. Lineage (NCBI taxonomy): Eukaryota > Metazoa > Cnidaria > Anthozoa > Scleractinia > Agariciidae > Pavona > Pavona decussata. The sequence goes on from NW_028145499.1 coordinate 358,236, forward strand.
TAAGAATATACACTATAGAAAACTGCCTTCAATTTTTTAATTTTATTATAACTGTCAAAATTTTTCGCGTGCTACTTTGGCGTAGCTATTGTGTTTAAGAGTAAAATTGCGTCAGATGTAACGCTCGCGCTTTCCCAACCAAAAATAGAGCCAATTCTGCTCGTACTTTTTCCATGTTACTGTAAAAACAAAATCGACGTTAATTTTTTTTATGGTTTATAATGCTACTGTTCCCAAAACCAAAACAATGATAACCAGACCAGAACTAGGAACAATTTTTGGACTGTATTTCCAAATTAGCACTTATGGCAGTATACTGAAAACCATCCATAATACAAGAACCAAACCAAAATAACCATGTACTTACAAACGGGTTTTGACCAAATGTTAGTTTTATTTAAACGTCACTGAAATGTCACATTTATACCCCCGTGTTCGTCTACATCGGTTGGACGAACAGTCTTCCAAAAGGGCCAGTTTCGCCACAGGGCGTTTCAATTCTCCAAACTTTGTCTTCACTTCAGCTGATCAAACAACATTGTCAGAACAAGGGAAAACTTTCACACTCCTGCCAAGAGGCCAGCTGGGGCCCGTTTCTTGAAAGTCCCGGTGACTTACCGGGCCCGATAACTAAATGTTTTTCCGCCGATTACACAGTGATTACAGACATGTTACTTGGCCAATAAGTTAAAAGGGTTCAAAATTTAATGTTCAAATCCAACAAAAATTGACTTCTGTTAAGACGCTCATCGGGCCCGTTAAGTTACCGGGATTTTCGAGAAACAGGTCCCAGGACCATCTTGGAGTTCCATAGTCAACTACAAGCATCGGGTCACCAATCTTCACGTTAGGTACAACTTTGAAACATTTATTGCGGAAAGTTAAGCCAAGTAAGTACACATAACCATCTTTTCCAAATGTGAGTGGTAATAACGTGCGCTTGTCGCCAACACTTTTGGCATGATATCTCCTTGTCAATGAATATTCAAGGTGGAAGATTAGGTGTCGCTTTCCCAACGATAAAATGATTATGAGTTATCGCTTCAAGATCATCTGCATTTGAACTCACGTCAGCTAAAGGACGACTGTCGTCAAGGGATTCAACTTCCACAATAGTTGTTAACAACACTTCATCGGTCAGAACTTGATTCTGCAGGAAAACAATGAAAACCTGTAGGATCTCACCAAACGTTCCCATACTCCCCCCATGTGGGTTGCGGCAGGAGGGTTGAATACCCATTAAATTTTCTTTTTCCTTTTACTGCTGGTTGGAGGATTCAAGCTTAAAATTTCCTTTAGGCCATCTTTCTTCTAAGAGGCTTAAAAAGATAGGACCATTCAGCCATCTACTCTCTGATGTGATAGCTGTAACTGGAAGTCCTCTGCTACCATTCCACTGACATTCCACTGGCTTGGTTCTGTCAGCTGTGTCCGGAATCTCACCAACTCGGTTCGCATTAAAGGCACGGTGACGCTTAGATTCGCCACGAATCCACTTGAACACAGTGCTACTGTTAATCGACAGGTAGGAAAAATCTACCTTGTAATCATGTTCCTTGACTACGACACTAGATAACCTTGCACTTAAATCTGCAGATTGCAGCTCTAGGGATGCTCAAAGGTTACTTGGGCGCAAGACGCGTTTTTGCTAACGTTTAATGCTTATATTGCGCTTTTTACATCTACAGTGTAAATATGATCAAAAGCGCATCACAGTAATAAAATTACACATACTAATCTAATAATAAATAAATAAATAAATAAATAAATAAATAACGACTATGTAAGTACTGAAACCCTTACAATATTACAATATATCCATCTTATAAATACTTACAAAGAAAGGAAAAAGCTACTAACCAAACTTCTATAACATACTATTAAACGCCTCATTACAGTAATAAGTCTTCAACATGGTTTTGAAGGTGTTGAACTCAGTCTGACTTCTAATGTTTGCCGGCAGGGCATTCCAAGTCCTAAGGGGCAGACGCTGAAAAAACCCTATCTCCTAATGTACACTTTTAAAAAATCTTAATGAAGGATCTTGCAGCAATACCTCTAAATCAATTGAGCGTAATGAATAGCGCTCGCTATGTCTAAATTGTATAAGATTACACAAATATGCTGGTGTAGAAAAACGAATTACCTTGAATTACAAAGGCACACCTGACGGCACCATGAGCATAAATGAATCTGACATAGACTACAGAACAAAATGCCTGTTCACTCACGTCCCCAAACACATGCAGCTGTATAACTGACGGTAGAATTGAGGGACTAAGAATCTGAAAGACCATCCAACTCTTTCTCCCATTTCGACCACTCCAATAGGAATCCTTGTAAAGGCTTCTAATCCCAGCCAATACCAAATTGCTACACTTGTTGCAGGAAAAGTTTTGCTCTCACCAGGAATGGGGCCAGCCGGGAAATCAGTTGGATCAAACAATGACGCTATCAAACTCGGGTTCTTACGCCGCGTGTCTGCTAAATCTCTTTTCACCACTTTTTCAACAAAACAGTCAGATTCTGTGTCCCAAATGACACCAAGGGCACGTCCCACAGGCATAACAATTTTTTCTTCTAGCACCTTGATAGACTCTTTCTGATTCTGGGATGCGTTTTGTCACCTCTTTCACGTTCGAAACCCAGTTGGTCAAGATAAATCCAGCACGTTTCAGCATCGCAACAAGCTGCTGTTGCACTTCCAGTGCTTCAACGTACTGTCGTTTAAAAAAGAACAAATCGTCCATATAAAACTTGCGCTTTAGAACTCAAGCCCAAATAAGGTTTTCCCTATTAAGCGGAAATGGAAAGACTTTTTCCGCTATGCCACTTATTGGATACAGTGGTGTTTACGCGATGCAATTTCAAGTATTCATTGTCTACGATTAGATTAAATTTAGATTAGATTAAAGATTAGATTAAACAAATATTTGCGCAATAGCGGAACTACGTAAAACTTAAGTCATTGACCGTATAAAAGATGAAGCAAATGAAATAATAATAACAAAAAATAACAAAATAATAAAAGGAAAAAAGCTAGTAAATTTCTTCGCGAATATTGAGGCCATGTGGAAGACGTGTTCTGCCTTTTGAGATTAAAAAGGCTTCCCTGGTCTTAAGGATTGAATCTCGGTTAGAATAGACTTTTTCTATGGGGATTAATTGCATGTAGTTAGCGGTGTGGTTAGGAGCGGTGAGGAAGTGCCCTTCGGCTATGGTGGGTTTAGATTTACAGGTCAGGTTAGATTTGATAGGGCGTGTTTCACCGGCGTTAAAAAGGCGTAGTTAGTGAGACCATCGCAAATGTGTGGGCAAGTGGCGCAATTTTTACCGCAACGATAGGAGCCGGAAGGGAGTTGTAGGTGGGGAATAGCCGAGTTAGAAGAAAGTTTAGCCGAAACCAATAAGTCACGTAGGTTAGAAAAATCGTCTGAAGGCCACAACAGGTAAATTTGGAAAAACCTTTTTGCAGCGGTCAGACGAGAGCAGTAAATGGTAATGTTTTTTAATGATGTTGGAAATGTGAGGAAGTGATGGGTTAAAAGTCGTTATGAAAGGTACACGGTCTTGTAGGTTTGTTCACGTCTTTAGTTTGTAAAGCGAGTCTGCGTGGGATGTTGGCGGCACGTTGAATTTGTTAAGTGACAAAGTTTCGTTTGTAGCCTCGTTTGAGTAGGTATGTAGTAAGTTGAGCAGTGCGTATATTAAACGTTTCGTCAGTATAACAAATGCGTCGTAAGCGGAGTGCTAGACTGAAAGGAATAGCGTTTTTGGTATGTAGAGGATGGCAAGATGAATACAATTAGATGTTGGTGTTTGTCTGTAGGTTTAGTGTATAGGTCAGTACTGATGTTACCGTCGTTAGTTAGAGAAACATTAACATCAAGGAAAGATACGTTAGTAGAAGAGTGTGAGCTAGTGAATTTAATGGTAGGGTGAATGTTGTTAAGATAATCGATGAAGATTTTTAAATTATCCAGACCTTCAGTCCAGATCATAAAAATATCATCAATATAACGAAACCACGTGTGAGGGTGAAATGGGGCATTTTTCAAAGCATTCGCTTCGAAATGACCAAGAAAAAGGTTAGCAAAAGAGGGGGCCATTTTAGCACCCATGGCTGTTCCGTGGATCTGAAGGTAGTGGTTATCGTTAAAAGAAAAATTATTCATGGTAAGAATCATGCGAATGAGGTCACAGAGTGTGCTAGTGGGAATGTTATTATGAGGGCGAGTACGCAGGAAATGGTCACAAGCATTAATACCTTCGTTATATGTGGGATATTAGTGTATAAAGATAAGACATCAAGTGTGACTAACAATGAATTAGAGGGTAGCTTTCCGATGGTAAGGGGTTTGTTAAGGAAGTCATTAGTGTCTTTAACAAAGGATGGTAATTTGTGAACTAAAGGTTGACGGTGGTAGTCGACAACTCGTCCTGGGTTACCGGGTTTGTTTATTTTGGGTAGTATGTAGAAGTGTCCTGGTTTTACATCAGTTTGTATGAGGTATTTTCTAGTTTTCTCGTTGATAAGTCTGTCTTGATACATCCTGTTAACATAACAAATATTACACGTTTTTGTATGTCAGCAGTTATGTCTTCGTTCAAGCGTACATCACACCACAGTTCTTTTAAAAGATAGAGGTCTTCGTAGAGACGGACACGCGCCCAGGAGGTAGTAAAGCATGCCACGAAGAAGTTTAAATTTTGGGGAGACAGGATCGTCTTCAACTTGATTCTTGTAATGAATTTCCACCCATTTCCCTGTCACCTAAGGTCATGGCGGTCACTTTTGTGAAACTCATGGAATTTGACTGGGTCGATGAATTCGACGACTTGGGTCTTGTTGGTTTTTTTTGTCCGAAGTTGCCCCACGTGGGACACATGAACAGAGACCAGGACATCACCCACACGACCAAAAGGACCAATCAGAAGACTGGATCCATCTTGCTGTCTACTTCTTCCTTTTCCTCTTCCTCTTCTTCATCAGGGACCTGAGGCTTCTCGAAGTCTGTTCGACAAAATTTTCCTTTTATCCCCGGCTGCTTCCGCAGCTTCTTCATAACCCATAGTTTAGATTAGATAGATGTTAGTTCTTGCTGTTAGGTGATACCTGCGAAACCAGATTTGAGGCGAAGAGAAAGTAATACCCATACTAGCATATCCCTAAAATTCCTCCTCTTGTTATAAAGGAAAATCTATCAACAGCTATGGTTAAAAATAATTTATTACATTATTTTTTCCAGTTTTAAATTATGATGTCATGTATCCAAAAACAACTTCAGAAACCGGTCAAACCGGTGATACCGAACATGACGGACAACAGATAAAAATAGAGCATGACATCGTTGATAAACCTGTCAAACCGGTTAATAACCTGTTGATAAGGCTAAAATATAACATGACATCATCCTATTATAATGAATGTAAAAAATATGTTCTGATATTTCAGTAGCCATTCTGTGTTATTCGATAATCGCCACGAGAAAAAAAAACCATCGGCTTACACTAACATACTTTTACGCTATTAGAGGCTATTGTTTAGGTGAGAAAACTAAAAAACAACTCTAAATCTACGTACAGTATGTTTGATGAACTGTATCTCCAGGCTTAAAAATGCCGACATAAGTGAAGGTTTTAATTGGTGTGGGAAAACTAAAGGTAACGATTGCAGTTTCTTTTTATATACGATCCAATGGACTTCTGAGTGGAAAGTATTTAATCACGTTGCCCTCTAATACAGAGGTATAATTGTACAGTTTATGACTATGCGGGAAAAGATCTTAGCAAAGGCTATTGGGTCACGATTTTATAAGGGATAATTTTCGTAACAATAATTTTAAAAAGCTTAACGGTACATAACAATGGGTGGACGTTTTCTCCAAATTGAACCTTAATCGTCTCAAAAAATAGAAATGAGGGCTGTAAGTAATCGTCATATCAAAACCCCCAAAACACAAAATACAATAATAAACACCGCGGCGCCTGTTCAGGCAAATACAGTATTTAAACATAGCGACATTAGTTTCTTTGTACTGACACTGGAGCAATAAATATGCCGGTTTATCTAACAGAAAAAATATCTTTATTTTATTGGGCATAATGCGAGATGTACAGTGTTTAAGTGGAAATCAAAGTAAAAAGGTCTCAGCGATGTATTGTGGTCATAACCCCGGTGAAGCTGATTTTCGTTTCGTCTCAAACTCTATCACCTATAAAGACAAAATATAAGTTTCAAAATATAACCGCAGTTTTCTAAGGTCTATACTCCTATAGACCATAAAATGGCGTCGTAAAATGTTCAAAACTCAAGTTCGTGGTTTCACTGCCAAGTTTTGGAACGCCCTGAAAAAGTACGAGCGGAATTGGCTTTATTTCCGTTGAGAAGGCGCGCGCGTTACATCTGACGTCATTCTTATTGTCTGTACTCTTATAGACAAAGGCTCCGAGCCAATCAGCGCGTGGGAATTTTGACAGTTATTGTCAATTTACGATAGTGAGATAACGTTCCCTAACAACATAAAGGGTAACCAATAGCTTCGAGGACACGAGCTCCTTTAATTCTTTCTTGCCCTCTTCTTGCAACAATCGTTCGCAGTTATTCAATAATCAGTGAGACCACGTGACTTAGCTGCTCTTCAAGGAAGCGGATAGAGGACCCATTGATGGAGAATGTAAACTACGGCTTTACATGGAATTATTGCTCATATACCTGTTGAACGTTACTCTTTGCGAGTCTTTTCATCTCTTCGTTTAAACCATGAGAAGATCGAAGATCCTGATGGAAAGAAGCAGCAAATTCAGTTTAGAAATGATGAACTAATTGGACGGGAATAATATTGAGCGGAGCCGAATAGCTTATTTTTCGCCTGGAATCTGATTAACATTTGAATTAGGTTGGAGTTAGACATTTAAGGATAAAAAATAGCGAGAAAACACAACGTTTTGATGTCGCCATAACATCACGGTGCATGGCATGTCTCAAACAAATGAGTCCGCGTTATCGCTTCCTAGGTTTCCAACTAAAGCGATAACACGCTTAAATGGCCTTAAATCAGCAAAAGAAGCAAACAGACAGTAAGAAATACAGCGTAGAAGCAAGGTATCTCATTTTTATTTAGAACTTCCCAGTATTTCTATCTCCTAAACCCGATCGGTGAATATTCCCATACAAACTCTTATATATGCGCCGTGACCGCTAGTACGCTTACAGCTTGGCTTCGGCCACCTGTGCTGTATCGGACTCCCACACGGCAAATATATAAACCAGTTAATGGTATTATGTTCTCTATCGTAAATACTAATATTTTACCATGTGTAAATGATTTGTTGTTGTTGTTGTTGTTGTTGTTGTTGAGCGAAGGAGAACAACTCACCTTAAGGAAGCTCTTACACAGAGAATATAATCTGTCTGAGCATGATTGGTAGAATTCGTGATTACAGTCAATACCGTTGTCTTGAAGCGTTTTCTGTACAACTTGACGTAGGCGCTGCAAAATGGCAAAGGCGAAAGTGTGGTCATCTAAAACGACTTCTGCCCTCCAAACTATCGACTGTTCAAACGTAACGTTACGTTCGTGGCATTTCTAGTATAAATATTATCGGACACCAAAGCTCCCTATAAGGAAACAGTTCGCTAGGAGACTTCTAAGCAAGAGCTATAGAAGTAACCGCCCAACTGAAAATAGCATATCGACTTAAGAGTTAGGCACAGCTCGTCCGAAAACCAACTTGTTGAAGTCTACTACTGTCGATAATAAAGTTTTAAATTTTATTATAGACAACCCAAACTGAGTGATCTCGCATAGCTTCATTGGGAAAGTTCCTGTGTTCCCTCCGAGCCAAGCAGATTGAGCAGCTTAATGTAATCGATGAGAAAGGGATTGATGTTCAACTACGCATTCCCTCCTCCCCTCCCCGCCCCCCCTCCCCCCCCCCCCTCCCGAAATCGCTGCTAATCGAAAGTTGAGGCTTGTTACGCTTGCTAATCCCGAGTGGCATTAGCAGTTCTTCCCCATCACTGCTCATGCCAGTCCTTTCCGGTCAGAAATTACAACATCTTGAGCCTTTAAGATTCAACGAAGTAATGTACAGCAACTCTTTAAGCTAGTGATCGACTTCTTTGCCTTTCATTATGTGTTGACGAAATATAGTAAAAAATAAGGGACCATGCGACAACTACTTCATGTACTTACCCTCTTGTGTCTTTCGGATCGAGTTTCCTTTTGTGCGACTTCTGCCCCACTGAGTTTGGTTTCTATAATAAAACAAGACAGTACTTACCAAGGAAAAGATACGACCGTAAAACATTACCTTGGCTACACAACCGTTACTTTGTGGCATTCGTTTTTTCAGCATTGCGTGACCAGGCGGACTGAAAAATACTGAGGAAGCAGTAGTATAATGCACTGTAAAATGGTCAACAAACCTTCCACAGTTGGCTCCTCTCGTTTTCGTTTAATAGCAGCAGACGGCTTTTTCACTAATGGAGATTTCCTCTTAAGTGGCCTTCAAGGAAACAAGATAAAAGTATTACCACCACAAATCAATGTCCATCACAATTTCACGGCAATTTTCAATCTATTTTATTTAGAAGTTGTAAAACTCAAGCTATAAAGATAGTAATCTGGCCAACGTTCATCACTTAGAGACGAACTCAGAACTAACAGGTATTAAGCGCGGGAAAACACGCGTGCAACTCATGACTGATTCTGTTCCGATCAACACCAACTTTCTCCTTACACTGCAATCACATTTGATCAAAGATACAAGTCATGAGAAAAAAATTCTGATCATCACAGATGAAATGTCTTAACGTTTGCACATATTCTCTCAACGAGTATCACAATAATGAGGAGAATTTACTTGTTGATATTGGAGTTTTAACGGTGGACGGTTGAAAAAGTGTGTTTACTTTTGGCTGATTAGATCTTTCACAGATCCTGTGTTCTTGCAGCATTTTCGTCCGCGGTCTTTTGTAGTTAGGTATTCTTACACTTGAAAACATCTACAAATTTAAGGTGGCCCTTTTCACACATAAAATTATTAACAATACTACTAATATTCCTAACATTTTCAAAGGAACCCTAACTCTTGCTTCTGAAGTTCATAGCTATAACACCAGTTTTGTATCAAACCTTAATTTTCATCGGCCGAGGATAATGAATAACTACGGAGCTGCCACTTTAGCATTTGCTGGGTCAAAAATTTGGGAAAAAATTCCCACTAAATTAAAAAAGCTCTCATATAATAGCTTCTACAAGCAGTACAAATTGTACCTTTTAAATGCCCAATGAATATTAAGTATTTAAAAGGTATTGCCCTCACTATTAATTATCATTCCGATTGTTTTTTATGTAAAAATTGTAGTATGTTTCTATTATTGCACTTTTATTATTCTTTAATTTTTTTGCTGTTTAGTTGCACGTTATACGCCAGTTAATTGCACGTGGCAGTGACCAACTCGAAAGCCTAAGCTCCTTTGGTCACTGCGCACATTTTACTTTTTACATTTATGTAATTTAATGCTATCTTTATATTACTTTCCTTATATATTGTAATTTCCTTTTGTTGTGAGCCATTAAAATAGTGCACAATAATAAAAAACCTTAAAAAACCTTTATTCTTTGCAAGAACAGGCACGTGGAATTAGGGTCTAGTAGAAATTGAAAGCGCTCTCAGACAACAAGACGCGCGGACCCTCGGACATAAACAAATTTATAGCAGATATACGCTAAGTTGAACAGCTAGTTTACAGCTATTATAAGAGAGAGAAACAGATCGGGTGGCTTTTACAACCTCGTTTCTTTTTCTTATGACGAAAAAAACGTTAAAAATACTTTAGGTGATTGCCATTTAACAATTACTCCCCGATTTACGTGAAAAAGAAAAGCTTTATTTATTTGTTTCTCTAGAACTTAAGTTGTAAATTTGTTTACCGAAATCTAACTATTTTTATTGATTATCCTGAGATAACGTTTTCTTCGAATCACACATCGTATCACAAATGTGCCTTTTGGTTCATTCGTCTTACCTTGCTAAAACAGCAGGTTTTCCAGATTTTGCGACTACTTTTGTTCTAACAAGTGGCACGTTAAGCTTCATCAAATTGTGTTTTTGCTCGGCTTTTTTCGAGGCTCTGGTCACAGCCCTTGCGGGGCGGCTTTCCACTGCTTTGTGATCTCTCGCTACATACGATGATAAAGTCTCTAGTTTAACATGTGAACACTGAAGAGATGCGAGATGGGAATCTTTAATAAGGGACCCACGATCATCCAGGCAGTACCTTAAACAAAACACAAACATTTTCTACGTTAATGTACACCTGGATGTATCCTGTTTAATCGAGGAGGCTAAATAAGTCATAAGTCCTGTATAGTTTCCTTTAAGATTCCTTGGCACAGTGAAAAAAAAATTCTATGAAATGAGCTGTTAACTATTCTCTTCAGAAATTTTAATTAAAATTCCTGTTTTTGGCAAATGTTCCATAGTCCTATTTGTTCAAAAATACATAAATTACCATATTTCAATTCTTCGTTTCTAAAGAACGAGCATGGTGACCCCCTCTTTTTATTTCAATTTTGGAGCAAACATATTTAGATTGGTAGCTTGATGAAATATGACCAGAACACAGAGAAATCTTGGTTCTATGTTGCGGCTATACCAAAATGACACACTTTTGTAATCTCTGGGTGTCCGTGCTGGATCGATTCTTAGTAGGAATAGGTTTACCATAAACATATTAATGTGGTATGGCTGTTCGTAATGTACTTCTTGACAAAAATTATCTCGCAGCCAAGGGTTCCTTTTATCAATTCTAGCCTTATAACTCTCCCTGTAAATACACTCGTAAATGTTCCACACCTCACAACGGAATTAAAGTGAACACCAAAAGCGATAGCCTCCCTCGCGGACGCTCTTTTTGCTCGTCACGCAATCTTTCCTCCCCAACCAGGAAAGATTGCGTGACAAGCCAAAACTCCCAAAAGAGCATCTACGAGGAAGGCTACTATAACAGGGACCAAAGGAAAGCCATAAACACATTTTCGCGGCGTAATTGTTTAATGCGAAGAAGAGAAAATACTAAAAATCAAGAAGAGGTATATACTTACTCAATGCCGTGATATGACGCCGCAAGGGCCTCTGGGTAATTGTCTCCCCTTATGTCATCGACACCTAGAGAGATGATGGACAAGGGAGAGAATTCTTAATATTCTACCTAAATTGCTCTACGAAGCTCTTTAGTCTTGCAGAAATGTTTGAGACTGTGAAGAACAACAATTGCTCACATTTCTACAAAGATTTGTACAGTAAACTACTGACCAATGAAACAGGGAATTGTCAAAGTTGACCTGTAAGTTCTGGAACTTAATCAGCATGACTTTACGTATTGTGAATAAACACAAAAGGTTATTTAAGACGCTTCGGCGGCGACGGCAACGAAAACGTCACAAAAATAATAGGACTTATTTTAACGAGAAAAATAATCGTCTTGTGCGTGCATTGCCATACTCGGCCAAACAACAACGTGAAATGACCAAATTTAAGGTTTGCGGAGAACGTGAGCACACTACGGTAAATTTTTCATTCTCAGTCTCAACTTGAACGCCGTTTCAACCTGTTCTGTTACTGGATTGTTCGGCCACATTGTACAAGTTGAACGAATTGGGATAATTGCGAAGTAGTACAAGTAACGAGAACTTGTATTTTTTAATTGACGTATTTGTTGGCGTTGCCGTCGTGGTTTTTTAAGTTCCCCAAATAACCAACAAGTTCAACAAAACACTTACTTCTCGACGTATTCACTTGAATATGTCTGTCTTGCAAACTTTGTTTCTAAATGGTAAGAAGGCTAAAGTCATTTTTCTTTCAATCAGATTAGTTACAACTTAGAGTTAGAAGCTTGTAACCATAGAAAGATTGAGAAGGAAAACTCGCCAAGAGATGCGTGTTTTAACCTTTCTGAATAACAGCAAAACGTACTTATACTTACAATAGGCTGCACTGGACAAAGGTCACGTGTCACAGGAGTCCCATCCAAACGGAATTTCTCCACGATATCCTGAATACTCAGCGCTGATACTTGAAAGCAGAAGAGAATCGCTAAGACACGTTACAAAGGATAAGCAAAACAAACAAGAAATATATCGCTTACCTGAAGTTGATAACGGAAATTGCGTTGTGCCGCCTACAGTCGCACTGTTTGCTCTGTTAAATCAGACAAGGGAGAAATAAAAATACGCACAATAACAGCAAGTTTAAGGTGGCTCACAATGGTTTCTAGCACTTCCCAGAACTTATAATTTGATGAATCCTTATTACTACTTTGTATCGGTTGATACTACAATAATGGTATTAGACAAATGTCTCAACATTAATGAGCGAGCGAGGATCACTTTTTTCGACTTCATAGGTTACGATATCAACAATAATATAACCTGTTAAAATCAGCCCCTCATAAATGAGCACTTGAGGTGACCACCGCTTTTATCGAATAACGATCAACGTGATAAGACGTAGCTTTTGGCAAAGTTTAAAAATTTTGTAGGGAGGGGTTCAGAGCCGACAACCCCACACTGAATGAATTTTACAGCTGATCTTGGTACGCAAAACCACCGGTTGAGAAGGGAAGACTGAAACTCCGTCCTCCAAATTAGTGGCTACATGCATGTTAGTCTGTCCAATTGCAGAACTACTACAGGTTTTCCCAACTTCTCGACGTCCAAGGATTGAACATAAACTAGTGAAATGGAAAGCCTTACTTCCCCTAATCAATAATTCCAACTGTTGTGAGGCTACTGTAAGTTACATACAGGGGAGGAGGCCGTTAGTAGAGGTTAAACCCGTCGTAAGTCTCTTTTTCCATGCTAAGGTGTTCTGTGTGAACTACATTGTAAGAGAATCGAATTTCTTCACTTACCTTGCACTTGGATCGTTTCTAATTAACCAAGCTCTCTCTGGCCATCTGCTTGGAGACATCAATAAATCTGTGAATGCATCACAAACACAAGCCAGCAAAATTACTGGTCAAAATTTAATTGTTGAAGGGTGTAAATTAGAACGGCTTGTTAAAATACTGTAATCTATATCAAAGAGTTAAAGGGAAAATACGATAACAATACATTAAATTTTGGCAGCCATTAGAAAACTACAAATAGCTAAAGGTTTGAGTCGAATTTGTTGTTTTTCTTTTTGTCATTACCTGGTTTTTTGTGAAGTAAAGTTTCTCGTTTCACAACTTCAAGTTCAAATTCCTTTCCGGCTCGTAACAGCTTTTCTCTGTAATAAAGAAAGATACGCTGATTTTACGTTCTGCCAAAACTGAACATCTCTTAGGGTTCGTTCGATTGACCCTATTCCGGAATAGGAATACATACAATGATTACTAGAAATCCTTCATGAGAGGTTTTTGGAGTTACTAAAACAAAAAATGGCTCTTAAATTATCGTGAATCGCCAAAAGTTTGTGAATACGTCTTTCCTAATTTACCTAACATAAGAAATCTAACAGCTATTCCGTCTATTCTTATTCCTGAGTACGGTCAGTCGAACGCAAACTCAGTTAACAGCTTTCTAAGGGCTTATGAATTCGTGAAAGTCACGTGACATTAACAAAACCTGAGATTAATACAAAATTTCCAGCCATGAAATAAGTACTACTGATAACGACCTATACAATTTTCAAAACAACAGCTAACAGTGAGAGAAAGTACCACTCAATACTCTGTATTCAGGTAAATAAATGAGTAGGTAGAGCCAAAGTATTCATTCTGGCCAATCACAACAAATGTAAACAGCCCAATAAACCAATCAGAACTCGAAGCAAATACACGTAACAACACCAAGCGCGGGAAATACCGTGCGAGCGAATCACGATTGGTTATGGCTTTGCATCTTATTGGCTGAGAAAATGGCGTGAGTTTTGTTAACCAATCACAGATCTAGAAATGCAAAACCAAACAAAACTTCTCTAAAGTACGAGATCAAGAAACAGCTCAACAAGGTACCTTTCCTCTTGCAATAATTTCCACTTTGTTGAAACTAACTGATCCAAAAGTTGAGGATCCAATCTATAGGGATCAGGACAATTGCCTGAAACAAACAATTTTTAACATTAATTTATAGTTACAAAAAAAATATTTAAGTGCGTCGACGTCTGACCGGGACTATTTCATCAGAAAGAACATCAGATTTACTTCCATAAGCCACGATGACGTTCAAAAACGTTGCTTTGATTATAGTTCAACAAAACGTTCCCTAAAAGCAAAGCTCCAAAGAAACAGCAAACGGAAAATGGTTCGTTTCGGTTAATAACTGTTCGGAAAGACATTATCCGCCTTAGAAATTTGGATTAAATTGTGGGGAAAAAACTACGTTTTCTTTAGCGAAAGGTCACCTGAAACATAATTTTTTCTGAAAAAAACAAAAAAAAACACGTCCTCCAAAATGAGAAAATAAAAAAAAGGCCAGCTAGATGTAGCTCTTAAATTCGGGAAATAACATTCCGTTCCCTAAAATTTTCGGAAATTTAAATTTTTAGCTAAAGGATTCGAACGTATCAAACTGGGACTGAAAAAATTTGTCTTTTAAAAGGCCGTAAAATGACGTGGGAATGTAGGAAACAAAATTGTAAATACACTGTTTTAATGTTCTTGTTGGGTTCCCTGCTACAATCTACCTCCTTTCTTACATTAGGGAGCTTAAGCAACGACGACGGCGACAGCAACGACAACGCCGCAAAACAAAAGATTTAATAAGCAAAAAACAATCGCTCTGCACGTGCGTTTTACATTTTGGTATTTTTTTGCCGTCCTCTGCAAAACAACAACGTGAAACGACCACATTTAAGGTTTTGTAGAGAACGAGAGAACACGACGGTGAATTTTTCATTTTCTTTCTTAACTTGTACGCCACTGCAACCAATTTGGTTCCTGGATAGTTCGCCATTAATCGCGAAGTAGCACAAATGAAATAACGATATATTTTCGGGTGACGTTTTCGTTGCCGTTACCGTCGTCGTTGCTTAAGCTCCCTACTAATATCCCCGCACAAGACGCTATTCACATAACTGATCCGCGCAGTATGCAGGACGCAAGTCACATATTAACTTAGTAAACGGCCAAGCTCGCCACCACTCTCCCAGTATCTTAGTGGGTATAGCATCTGACCGGTGTATGAAAAGTCCTGGGTGCAACTCCCGTGTTCACATTTCATCCCTCTTATTTCTTCTGTTAAGAGTGGGAAAACGTTTAGCCACTTCTGCAAGCTCTTTGCTGGTTCTGGTCATACAACATTCTTGTCTTCAAATGATCAAGTATGATGGACTGGGGAATGCATGTAAATTGTTCACAATCGCATCACCTGTAATGCCTTTCACCATCCTTGCGAATAAATACAGCGTAGATAAGGGTATAATGATGGGAGAGTCCAAATAAAATACAACAGCGAGGGGGGGGGGGGGGGGGTCATTTTAGTGAGAAGATAGGGGAATAGGTAAACGCCTGGTGCAAAAACGCAGGCCTGGTGCCTCATAGATACCGTAACACTTTCAACCACCACATCAATTGACGTGCAAAAACTATTCTCCGAGAAAGGGAAAAGTTAAGTACATTGAAATAACTCACTAAGTTCTTTCTGCAGCCTGCACAGAAGGACTTCATTAATGTTCTGTTCTGTTTTTACGAAGCTATCTGTGAGATCAGGAAATCTTAAAGGTCCACCCTCTGCGAAGAAATCACAAACAAGTGCTGTGAGAAAAAACTTTGATATAATCTTATATTATATATACTTATTAGCAATCACCTGACCTGATTGGTCAACTAAGTCAAGATGTTGTTATTGCTCGTTTGCTAGATAAGCCGACCAATAACATCTCGACTTCGTTGACCAATCAGGTTGACCAACAACCAGAGACGTTTATACCATCTACTCAGACGCTCCACAATTTCCTTGACTCTGAAGATGACTTCCGCTCAGTTTGTGGTTGGCACCCGGATGGTTATAATTTACGTAGTTATGAACATTGGCAACGTGATGATTTTGACTGAAGCTTTATTGGGTGATGACATTACAACAGATAAAAACAGTTAGGTACCTTCTTGATCCTTTGAAATGGGGAGAGAGGAATGCACCACAGCCAAATCATGCTGTATTTTGCCATTCAAATGTTCAGATCCTCTCAGAACAAACAAACTGAGTTCTTTCTCAGTTGAACCACATATGAGACAGATGCGTCTATGGGAGTCAAGGTCGTCATCTTCAGTCTTAGAATCTACAGTTGTATCTGAAATACCGGAACAAAAACATACACCATCATCACTAGGACCAGTTCATCCAAGCTCGATGGGATTTTGCTCAACCACTTTCAGCTGGATTTATACCAAACGAAACCAGTGCAAGTGGTTAAAAAATTGATCAAATAATCAGAAAACGAATGTCTTGCAAACTAAGCAATCCATACCTGAGAAAGTTTCCGTTTTGACAAAGTCGAACCATGCTTCTTTAGTTTTTTCCTTCAAGCAGTTTGAAGAGGGTGCAATGAGTTTAATACTTCCAATCAATGCAATATCCTTCAAGGAAAAATGTATAATTTAAATCACATGGTACAAACAAAAATAGTTAACATGAGGTAATGTATCAGTAAAATAATTATGTCAATCGTGAACAGTAAATATGGGGGCGGGTCGAAATGGTACTCTACATAAATTCACATAAATTATACAACTAAAACACATGATTCTTGTTAAACAACTGATAAAGAATGACAGAAATGTAGGAATTCATGGAAGTTACGGACTAAAATTAATACAGTGACTTAAGCTGTTGAAAGTTATAACTTTGCGTTAAAGTGTTTTAAAAATAATAATGTTGTACAACAAACAATGTAGCATGTTCTGAAACTGACCTCATTATTTGCCTCAGAAAGCCATTCCACAAGCCTTACTGACAGTTTGGTTGACAAACCAGTTAGGTTACTGAGCAGGGAACAAACATCAGTTAAGGAATAAAGTCTTGCATTACCTCTTTAGGTCAATTCATTTGATTAAAATAAAAATTCAATCATCTGGTAAATTTATTGAGTCATAACAAGCTCCTTGGCTAATACCCTTTATTTACATCACTCTTTCCAAAGTTTGCTGAACTGTTCAAAATCTTAATGAAACCCCTACAAGCAAACACAGGTGTATTTCCAGCTGTAGAAACAACAGCTGGAAATACAAAAAATGTCTTCGTTCACAGGCTGTAATTAATATACAAAATTCAAATACTTAAGGTCCAATCATCCATATGCATCATCCTCAAGACAATTTGGTCAGTGTTGTTTCACCTGAAGGAATTTAATCTGTGAAATGACCTCATAGGGCTGAGGTTTATGTCTTGTGATTTGCATTGTTCCCTGAACACAGTTTGAGCTGATTTTTGTGGATTGTTTGTACTATTCTGTCCTGCTTGTTATTATTATTATGTTTCCACTAAATTGCTACAGTATTATATGGTGCCTGTTGGTAAGCTGCTAGGTTCCCACCCACAGTGTTGCTATGGTTACTTCTGTCCTGTGCTTGGACTGTGTCAGCAAGCTCATCTATAGAACCTGGCTATAATATTTTATTATATCTCTCAGTTAGTACATGTGGTGTAACTGGTGAATTTTGTGGGCAGCATTTCACAGTACGGCCTGCTAAATTTGAAAGTTTTAATCAATCTCAAAGATATGCTAAATATCTTACTAACCTCGTTTTCTCTGTTTGTAAGTACTGCAAGTTACAGACCCTCGTTTTTTCCCGTTAAGTTGTGGCTTGGGTGTTTCACGTTTGGGCCAGGAATCAATGGGGAAAAACTCAGACCGTAACTTAGAGTATGACCTCGAACTCAGTATATACACTGTACTGGCCATTTTAATTAATTACACTCACCACTATAATCCTTGTAAGTATATATTAATAAAAGAAACAACAATAAGGATACAGCCCAAGTTTTACAGGAACAAACATGAAAAAAGGAACTGTGGACTTGTGAACCTTGCACAAGATAGTTATCTCTGATCCAATGCAGAGATCAAAGCTCATGACTTCAATGGAATCTTTTTTCGGTCTGATCACAAAAAAAGAATGTAATAAGATTAGTGAACAATATTTAACTACCTGTAATTGAACGTAAAAGTACTGTCAAACAAGCTATGTATTAATTAAAAGTGCCTATGAAGCGAAAATTGTTTTTAGGTACAGTGTAGTTATAAAATTTACCCCTTCAAACACGCGATTCAGTTCAAGATTGCTGGGGTAAAAATTGCCGATTTTGTGAGCGTTCAAAGTTGGGCTATTTTACCCTCAAAAATTGTATTCAAATCGTGCGGCCAAAATGCCACATGACAATAACCGCTGACGACATGTTGGTGCCAAGAATTGCAATTCATCATGGCGGAAGAGAAGAAAGAATATTTCTTCATCGTTGCTGCTTGATGTGTCAGAGAAGCTGCTCATTTCAGAATCGCTAGACATGCTTTTCCCTTTCTACAATCCTCTTTGGCGGCAAGAACGGAATGAGAGTAAACAAACTTTTGGCACCAACGTGATGTCACAACTTGGAATTCAGCATAAAACTCGACCCAGTCCTCTGACCATTTTTTAACCCAGCACTCTAAAACTTTGGAATCATATATTTCAAAGTGCAAATACAAAACAATTTTCGCTTCTTAGGCACTTTAAGTTCCTCACTTTTTTTTTAACATAAAATTATTTTGGGTGACACAAGATACAAAAATTGGTACAAAAATTGAAAATTAAGCGTTTTATTATTTAAACCTCACTGGGATTATTTACCAGTACATGTATGTAAAAAAATTTAATGAGAAAAGAAAACTACAGCGAATTACAGTGTACAGTAGTTGTACACTGTAGTAAAATGCATGGCGCTATTTCATTATTATTATTATTATTATTATTATTATTATTATTATTATTATTATTATTATTATTATTATTAATGATGCTGCCTATTATAATAATATTATGTCGTAATAAAATTAAGGTTACCATATACATGTACCTTTAGAGGTGCGGCTCGCGTTTAAGCGATGTAGCACGTTTGGTTTAAACTGTAGATACCTAAACCCCTATATCAAATTAAAGCTTATAGAACTGGCCATCAAACTATACCAAGAATTTTGAAATAAAATGAATTGTCAAATTTCTTGGCGCTGTTATTTCAATTCAATTTTTTCACTTGAAGTGGACACTTTAAAGAGCTAAAACTCAAAGGGAATTTATTTGTTCGCCTTCAAATTTGGACAGTTTCTAGTTTAACATATAAACAACAAAAAGGTGTCTGTGAATTTTTTCATTTGGAATATTTTTTCTTTGAGAGCGATTTTTGTACGATCACTCCACATTTTTAAATCCTATTTCAAAAATATTCTGTAACTTTTCATTGCAATTGAATATGGCAAAATGCATGCAGACACTTTTTTTTTTTTTAAGAGCAATTCTCCAGGAAAGTGAAGCAAAGTTGGAAATGAAAATTTTTAACCCGCCTTCATTTTTTGTGTGGAGGTAGGTTACCTGGAGGGATGAACAAAAACAGCCATATTTGGATCGGCAGGTGCGTCGTTGCCATGGAAACCGCACTTGATCACGTCGGCCTGAGGTCTATGTTTTGACCGAAAAATTCACTCTCAAATAGTAAAAATAAACGAGTCTGGTTCTCAAGTACATGTGAGCCAATTCAAATGAAATTTAAACAGCTGGTAGAACCACTCTCCCAGTTTATAAAATTTGCTGTTAGAGTATTTTGGGTTCTATAATCAAGAAGACCTTGGTCGTATTACTATGTTGCCTGTCAGCCATTTTGACAAGAAGGAAAAACAAGCACAACCATATTCGTTATTTCTCCGAAAGTACTCCTTCCACATAAACCAAATTAGCAGCAGGGCTTACATAGATATTGAAGTTTATAAATATTATAAAATCTATTTGGGGAAAATTATATTCTGGCCATGGGTGTTGAAGACATCCGAGGCAAGTTGCAAAAAATTGCAAAATTGGAAATGTTGAGGGCTCCAGTATTTGGTTCAAACAGGCTTTAGATAGAGAATATCGGCTTCAGAGGTTTCTTCATTCATCTGATCTGTTATCTACATTTGATTGATTAGGTTTTGGCGAACGAATTTGATGAAATATAAATTAAAACAAAGCCTACATGTACCTTGCAACTTTTGGGAATTTCTTTAGGATGCTTTTGTCGTATAGGATGGGTCTCTCCTCACTTCGCTCGCTCCATTTTTTTGACCAAATCTTGCACAGACTCTAGCGGAAAGGACAAATCTAACTGCCTAGCCTCGCCGAACATCTACTTTTAGACCAAAGATGATGATGCATTAACCCAAATAAAGAACAGTCGAACAGGTCAAACACAGTCGTGTGTCGAGTATCGAAATAATTCATCAATACAATCCATCCAGGAAGTTACATAGATGCATCAAGATCACAGCTGAGCAAATGCATGTCTGCGACGATTCTGAATAACGTCTTTGGCTAAATCGAGCCATACATTCCGTGGTGCATGGTTGAGAAGCGAAGAAATCATTGTTTACGACCTGTTTACGACCAAACGTATGTAGACCGGAAATGCCAGTAGCAAAACTGCGGACCGGATGTAGTTTTAAATGCGATATACGCGCTTTTTGTTTGTTTGTTTTTGTAGCTTCGGCTAATTGTCGCAATGGCATTATCTCTTCTAGCCTCGCCGAACATCTACTTTTAGACCAAAGATGATGATGCATTAACCCAAATAAAGAACAGTCGAACAGGTCAAACACAGTTGTGTGTCGAGTATCGAAATAATTCATCAATACAATCCATCCAGGAAGTTACATAGATGCATCAAGATCACAGCTGAGCAAATGCATGTCTGCGACGATGCTGAATAACGTCTTTGGCTAAATCGAGCTGTACATTCCGTGGTGCATGGTTGAGAAGCGAAGAAATCGTTGTTTACGACCTGTTTACGACCAAACGTATGTAGACTGGAAATGCCAGTAGCAAAACTGCGGACCGGATGTAGTTTTAAATGCGATATACGCGCTTTTTGTTTGTTTGTTTTTGTAGCTTCGGCTAATTGTCGCAATGGCATTATCTCTTCTTTAGATATTTTTGGTACAACATATCATTGACAGGGGGATAAAAGGACGACTTTTGATCTGCTTTTATGACTGTTTTAAAGTGCTGAATAAAGAGGACAAAATAAAAGCGCTTCACCAGTCGTTTTACGCAACCACATAAGCCGCCCATGTTTCCTGGGTTTGTTTTTTAATTCATTGCTTATTGGATGTTAAGGATGGCCTGCATGTAAGATACGTCGCTGATCTGGGGCATTAGCGTACAGATTAGAAGTTACACATTCAAATTTTGGCATTCTTTCTGTTTATTTATTTTTTGCTGTTGTTTTTTTGGTGGGGGGAGGGGTGACCGGACGTAAATTTGTGCCGTCGATCAAAAACACTGTGAGGGAAATTTGCATATCGTCACACTGTATCGTCGTGCAAAGGAAAATATCCTGGTCGGGACAATGAAAAGTTGGTCTCTTTCAAATCCCAAAAGGGACGTTTCAGTTTGTGAGTGCAGTGGAAACAATATAAAACTCAGTCAATGTCAAAGGGATATTTCCAGGCACGTGCAAGCCTGCGGACTTAGTATAAACCGTGATGAAATCAGCAACGAAATGGATCTTATTCTTTGTCGTGCAGGTAAATAATTATAACATTTCCCGCGCAAATTTTTCATTCTCTTGTCACGAATAGTTTATCATAACTGAATTTGTAATTGCATTTTCACAGTCTAAAGCGCAATATAAATATTTTTTTCTTTTTTTTTTTTTTGGGGGGGGGGGGGGGGGTGTGCGGCTGTTATGATCATGCGTTCAATTTTCACCCAAGCTTCAGTTCAGCTTCATTTCCTTTGTTTTAATTTTCATTCAGTTATTCCGTTTTTTTTTTTTTTGGCTTTCTTCACCATTGCCATAGTGAAACAACCCCATTACAAGAGGATATCATTACACATACATCCGGTGTTACATCCCATTACATTGTGTTAGTCATCCGGTCAGCAGTCGTGCTTCTCGGACTTCCGGCCTATGCGTTCAGTTTATTTACCATTCTTGGCTTGTCGACTATCGCAATATCTGACTCGATTTTAGCCAAAGACGTTACTTTGGATTGTTGAAAGGCATGCATTTGCTTTGTACATCGATCTCGACACAATTACGTTACTTCCTGGCTGAATAATATTGATGAATTTAGGTGCTCGACGGCAGAAATCGCAAGCATTATGACCATGTTTTGGACTTTGTCAACTATTCTTTGTCAGGTGTATGCGGGCTACTTGTATCATCATCCCTGGTCTGAAACACAGCAAACTGGATATTCGATGGGAGTAACTGTTAGTCTGCGCTAGATTTGGTCAAAAAGACAGAACGTGCGAAGGAGAGATACAGGAGAGAACCACGCGACGAAAGCATCCTGAAGAGATTCCCAAAACCCTCAAGGTGGGTTTTGTATCAATTTATATTTCATCAAATTCGTTAGCCAAAACCTTATTTACTAAATGTAAGTAGCAGACAAGATGATAAAAGATACTTTTGAAGCTGATTTTCTCTCTCTAAAGCCTGTTTGAGCTAAATACTAGATCTCTCAAAATTACCAATTTTGCAATTTTTTGCAATTTGTCCCAGGTGTCTTCAGCACCCATGGCCAGAGTATAGTTTTCCCCAAATTGATTTTATGATATTTAAAAACGTCAATATCTATGTAATCTCTGCTGCTAATTTGGTTTATGTGGAAAGAGTACTTTCGGAGAAATAACGAATATTGTTGTGCTTGTTTTTCCTGCTTGTCTAAATGGCTGACAGGGAACATAGTAGGACGAGCATTTTCTTCTTGTTTATAACACCCAAATTATTGTAACGGAAAATTTTATAAACTGGGAGAGTGGTTCTACCATCTGTATGAATTTCATTTGAATTAGTTTACATGCACCCGAGAACCAGACTCGTTTACTTTTACTTTTTGAGAGTGGAACTTTTGCTCAAAACATGGTCCCAAGGCCGACGGCATGTAGTGCGGTTACCATGGCAACGATACATCTGCCAATCCAAATATGGTTGTTTTTGTCTATCCCCCAAGGTAACCTACCTACACACAAAAATTGAAGAGGGGTTAAAATTTTTCATTCCAACTTTGCTTCACTTTCCTGGAGAATTGCTCTTAAGCGCTTTGGCTTTGGAAACTGAGGGGCAAATTAAATTAGCGAAAAACAAAATTCGCTTTGACTGGTAACTTTCAAAAGGTCATTTGGACGCTCGCATTTAGAGGTCATGAAAAATTCAACATTTCCTTTTATATCAAAATTCTTGGTATAGTTTGATAGCCAGCTCTGTAAGCTTTAATTTGATATATAGGGGTTTATAATCTACAGTTTAAACCAGACACGCTACATACATTGCTTGGATGCGAGACACCTCTACAGGTATATGGTAACCATAACGATTAACTTTAGGAAGGTACATGAAAGAACTGTATTCACAAACCTTTTGAAATGAAGTTTATTATTTTTCTTGCTTTTTTCACTGCACAAACGGAAACCAGGTAGCTTTATTCTAGAGTGATCCTGGAAATAACAGAATATTCTGATAAGCAACACACTGCAAAATGTATCACAGAATCTTACTTTTCTCAACTTTATCCATTTACATTGACACTGAAAGAGCTATTAGTATGAAGATCAAAAACTAATTTCAATTATTAAAATACAGTACATGTACCTCATTTAAGACCAGAGAACCTTGCCAAACAACTGATGGACTGATAAGGTTCAAAGCTGCATCACTTCCACTGAGATGTGTTATGGATATTTTCAGACCCTTCTGCCAGGATTTCAAAAAGGAACTTCTATAGCTACAACATAAAAAGATGTTGTACTCTTTACATACCTGGTAAGCTTTTTCCAAGTCAATTTTACTTTAATTAGTAACAGAATGAATGAACTGAGTCAAATCAACTGAGTGAACATACAAGATAAAAGTGCATAACATTATTCTTTGCTACATATTCCCAGCCAAAGCTTTTACTGTTTTGTGAATCACCCTGCAATTACAATGTACCTGCAGTTTGCTCAGTTCGCTTTATAAAGTAATCGCGCCTCGCACTGCAACATTTTCCCCCATCGCATGATAACATTAATTTATGACGTCATCGCTTGAAAAAAAAAAGCCATTAGACTCACCTGCTAAATTAACACAAGACTGATATGCGACCGACAGTTCACCGATATACCACCAACAGCTGACCAATATAATTATTACCAACAGTTGACCGATATATCACTGACAGTTCACCGATATACCCCTGACAGTTGACTGATGTACCACCGACATATGACCGTTACTCGGTCGAGGTGAGTCTACAAATTATTGACCGATACTCGGCCGATAGCCTATCGCTTTCTCAACCGATTATCGACCGACTATCGACCAATTTTCAACCGCTACATGTATATCGGTCGACACTTCACCTGTACCTATAGTAAACATGATCCCTTATTTTTGTCCAAAATTTTACACTGATTGGATCTCTAATTAACATTTGACAAAGTGAGAGAAGCTTTCCTGTCTTCAGTAGCTTTAGGTTTCATTAATTTTGAGGTACAAGCATTAAAACTGCAACATTGTTGAATAATAACGTCCTTGCCTTTGCTCCCCCTGAGCTCCAGGTTATTTTGAACCTCTTCCCTAAATATCCTCACAAAGTTCAAGATAACATAACTCTACAGTAATGTTGATGGCAGTACATACAGGTAATATTAGTAAAATATAAAAGAAAACTTGCCTATCAGGGTCACTTCTATAAAGAACAGTAATGTTGGCATTATGCCACAGCTGCAGCCTCTTCAATGCTCCAAACAGATTCAAATGACACCTAAATTAATTATCAATTTATTAATCAAAAAATTATTTACAATAATACTGATTCACAGCTGAACAATTATTTTAATTTGTTTCATCCTTCTTTAGATGATATGATTTAATCAATTAAAGTGTATATGACAGATTTTTTTTATTTGCTTGATCGAATCTTCTTGTTGTTCTCGTATGAAAATCGAAAAAATAAATTCGCTATTGATTTTTTCCCCCTTGTTTGAGGCGGTCAAAGACATGAAATTTCACTTCCGGTTGTGTACAAAACCGCGCAAGGCGGGAGACTAGGGATAGTGGACCTGTGACATCAATACAAGAACGCTGCTTTCGCGGATTCTCTGTTTCAGTGTTTTTCTTTATGCAAAGGAAGAAAGATGGTGCTGCGGTGTGTTGTTTACGGCTGCAGCAATACGAAAGACGTAAAAAGAGCGAAACAGAGAATCGGCGAATGCAGCGTTCTTGTATTGACGTCACAGGTCCACTATCCCTAGTCTCCTGCCTTGCGCGGTTTTGTACACACCAGGAAGTGAAATTTCACGTCTTTGACCGCCTCAAGCGAGGGGAAGAAAAATCGATAGCAAATTTATTTTTTTGATTTTCATACGAGAACAACAAGAAGATTTGATCAAGCAAATAAAAAAAATCTGTCATCTACACTTTAAAGGGTTTCCAGTGAAAAGAGCCTTATATCACTTTTTTGGCCATTAAGAGTTGACCAGAAAATACTCCAAACTTGTTCAGTCTTAGCATGAAAGGAAATTTTGTGTCCTCAATGCGATACATACACTGTATTTTACATTTTCCCTAAAGGTTAAATTTTGAAGGATATTTTGCATTATAACATGAAACTGCCAAAACGTATTTAGCTTGCATTTGGCACATGGTGCACCACACTCAAGGCAAATAAGGAAGGCATCTGTAGACATGAATGCATATCTATGCACCTCCCTCTTTAAATAAAGTCATTGCATTAAATAATGTATTGACAAAGCAAGATGCTTATTTGATATTTAATAAATATTTGAGTTGACTATTTCAATTAAAAACTAACACTGGAGCTAATTATGCAGATTTAATTTACGTAAATGAAAATGTAACTGACTGGACTATCGAACTTAATTTAATCTCTTTAACTCAAGAAGCTCTTCCTGTTCACCTGATAGGCATGTTGTTTCTTCCACACATAAACCAAAAGACATCAACAGGAACCCCAGCTTTAAAAATACAATTATAATAATATTATTAAACCATAAATCCAGATCTACACATGGAGTTACATGCATCCATTTATAACGTTTAATTTACCAATAACCTACGTAAACCCCAACTGTGGCACACTATTATATTCTCAGCCTTGTTGAACCATGTAAATTATAAATAGAAACGTACATACATGTAATCATACATTTTAAAGATCTAACTTCATCAAAATTTTGATGTTGCAACAGTAGAAAAATACAGCTAAATACAAGTCAGACATGCACAAATGGAAAAAGTAGACAGCCAGAGCTCAACCAGTTCTAAAACAAAAATTATTAATAAATATAATTTTTTTAATTATTAATTTACTATGATGGAAAAGAGAAGGTATACAATGATGTTTACCTTGATGTGGTAAATTATCTACAAGTTCATGTAGCTTTTCTGAAATTTCAATATCCTTGTCAGACCTATTTTAGAAAAGAGAATAATGACTGTGTAAGAAACATCATTTAGCTGTACGTATAAATAATGCAGTTGCTACAAAACCTACATGTAAGACTATACCTGCCAACTTTCATGCCTTAGGCGTGAGTCTTGCGTCTGCAGGTTGAAAACTTTGATCTCACGCCAACACATGATTATGCGTCGGACCAATTTCTCATACCTGTTTGGAAAATGTGAGCTATTACATGCTTAACTGACACACTCTCCACAAACCAACGTGGGAAAATGAAAAGTCCACGTAAAATAAGTATTACTGTAAAATAAAGATACTTTCCTTGAAATCTCTGATTTTTGAAGGTTCGTATGGAGAATTATTCAGAACGTCTTCAGACGGAAATCTTCGGATGTACACTGTACTTGCATTGTCTTCGAAAATCATGGCACTCCCAGGATAAAAATCTCACGCCTTTGAGTCAGAAAAAGTTGGCAGGTATATACATGTAAGGCCCCTGATAACTAAGACCCAGGCCTAAGACAATTTTCTTTAAGACCTGGGCCTTATACATCATTTTTGTTTTAATCAGGGTCTTAGTTTTTTCGTTTTTGCAAAACCTTAGACCCTCTAAATAAAATAATTTTCTTCTCTTTTTCCATCTGCTCACACCAATTTTCCCCAAGACCTCTTTGGACCTACAGTACATGCAGCTCTTTGTACACCTGTTATAATAAATATTACTTATTACTTCTAAACTAGAGCATGTAGAGAGGATTGACTTACAATATCTTTAGACTAATATTAGTAAAAAAAAAATGTACCTTATTCCATTGGCATCTTTGTTCTGGTTTTGAACAATTCCCTTTTCAAGCTTACTTAACACTTCCACAAGATGTTCTCCTTTCTGCCACTTTGAAGAAAGCTAAAAAAAAACAAATAATAAGTGAAGTTCTTACTTTCACAATGTAAGGAACATGACTCATGCTCTAATGCCTTGAAAAATTTCTGACATTTTGAGAAATTATAAACTACAGAACTAAACTGTACGTAACACAGATCTCTAGCAGTCACTCATTTTGTACCTACAGTGTAAGGCTATCCTTTTGCCAAACTTTCTCCCTACACCTCTCCACATTCCACAATGATGTATAATTTATACTTAAAATAATAATTTTTTTACAGTATTGTCAGATCCAGTTGTAAGTAAAGGCTCTTTAGCCTGACATATTTACCTTGTTTCTCTATATAATACCCTTTACACGCCATTACTAACAGTCTGTACTTTTAGAATCAATCCAAATACAATGCACATTCAACAAATTTATCAAGTCAATGTGACGGAACAAACTGCCATGAAAATAAAAGCTATCAATTTAAGATCAACTTTTCTGTGTTGTTAAGGATTTTAAGCAAATATGGCTGACATTTTTATATTCTTTTGTCTGCATTCAAGTTACAGTACAGTACATGTAGCCCTACTAGACTCATTCTAAGCAAAATAATTTATCCTTTTGATTCTTGAACTCAAGGACGAGGCTAACAGAGCCAATTTGAATGTAAAAAAAATTATTAAAATGTCAGTATTTTGCATAGGGTCAGTATAAGCTGGAGTCATTTTTAGGGGAGTTAAATTATGATACATGTAGGAGGGTAATATGACACTGCTAATTAATATTTGGGAGGCTATAATGATGTTGCTAAATTGCTCTTTACAATATAAATCATTAATTTTGGAAAATTAAATTTATTCAGACCTTTAGATGCTGTCAGGAAATGAAAAGTTTAATGGCACTTGTATTACGTCCACACTAATTAATCCTTTTAACAGATCAACTCCAAAGAGCAGTGGTTGAAGATGAAGATGACTTCCACTGCATTTGTCAAAATGTCAGTCAATAATCCACCTGAAACAGTCCTTCTCAGGATGACATTCACACGGATGATCATAATTTACATATATACATGTATTAATGACCACAGCTACTGCACTGCATCCCAGAACTTTGAAAAATAATTACATGTAGATACCTCAGGGACATGTTGATCTGAAAACAGACTGTCCTCCACAATACTGAAGTAAACTGTAGGCGTTGCATCTTTTAATGCCAAAAAAGGATCTAAGATAAAAAGAAAATGGTCAACTTGAACTTACGGTATACCAATTGTGAAGAGTGCTTCTAGCAGAGAAGCATGAAACTAGGCCTCAACATTTAGTTTTCATTGTATTCTGTATTGTTGGTCAGTTTGACTTACAGCTTACTAAAACTTGATGTAATCTGACTGACTGCTGAACACTTTATATCACCCAATCAATCAATGATTCATTTGCTCTCATGAACAACTATCTTTAATAAAATTATAGTTTTATTTTTCACCACTGATTACATAATCTTTATTATTCAACGAAGCAATGTCAGATTTCACTCAGATAATTTCAAGGTCTTTGAGTTTCACACTTACAACACACTAAAATCTCACTAAACCATTACCCCAAGAACTAACAAAATAATCTGTAAAACATAATCTTCATTTGCGTGCAGTTAAGCCAAAGAATGGCCATAAAAATAAGTTAACAACAGTAAACTCACCAAATGATAGATAATGACTGTTCTGAAGATCTTCACAAGTGTTTTTATCCTGAATACAGAGCTCATGAATATTTTTAGCCAAACTCTGTAGATTGGGAATCACATCTCTGGGGCATTGGCAATCTTTGTGATAAACAAAATCAGATAAGAATTTGCTAACATTCAAGAATATTAACATGAAGCATTACTACTGCAGTAGGAGTGTACAGGTATAATTATATGTGACCGTGCACGGGAAAACGTACCTTAACGCTTATCCGTTAAACGGGCAAAAGCGTTAAGCATCCGTTAGTCATCCGTTAGAAAGTTTTCTTAAGAACGTTAGAGGCGTAAGCCCAACCGTTAGACATTAGCATCGGGCCGTTAGAATGGATAGTGTAGCTGTTAGCAAAAGACATGTATCCGTTAGCCGTTAGCATCAGACCGTTAGACTGGACAGCATAACCTTTAGCAAACAATCTGTATCCGTTAGCACGGCTAGAGAAGGCGTTAGGATCCGTTAGATAAACCAGCACCCGTTAAACGGGTAACGATTCCGTTAGAATGGCAAGACACGCGTTGAAGTAGAATGTGGTCGCCTAAACACAGTGTGAAATGAGAGCCTAACGGAGGGTGGCTCTTGTAGTTGGCTTCCATTTAGTTCAAAAAAATCATGAGATGTAGCTAGGAACGCGGGAACTACCTTTACCGCGAAATCAGACAGTTTTGTAAACCAGGAACGGAAGATATCGTAGCTCCGGATCCATGAAATTAAGTCACAAAAATAAATTATGATCCGGAATAAAATCAGTAAACTCAACAGACTTCTCTCCTCCAGCGCACTTCGGTTCATGAGCTGGTTCACACTGGTGATAAAATCAGAAGCGTAAGAAACCTTCCATTCCAGGCAGTGTGAATTATAGAAAAATGGACACCGAATCACAATCACTTTTATTATTTTTAGTGAATTATCTCATTTTCAGTTTCCATATAATTATGTTTATATGTATGTTCATTAATTTATTTCGTTCTTTTTCAATTTTGATGTTCCAGGATGTTCTGGAATGTTCCCAGACGTTCCCAGAGTGCAGTTTAAAAAAATGTTAATTTCTTTGCTTCTGGGCTTTAATTATTTTACTCAAATAAAAGCTTATTCATGCCAAACTAATTAGTCTCAGATAAGTCCTATTTGTCAGTATTGTGGCAGTGGCTGACATAGACATACTGTAGTCAATCTAGTTAATCTAGAATGTTGATGAATTTATCACTGAAATGAAGCAACAGTCAGTATACAACATAAGTGGTTTGCATTGCTGCCAGCCTGCCATGTTGGTGGACAAAAAAAAAAAACCAGGAAATTTGTTTACAAAGTTTGCATAAAAATGGCAGTAAACTCCCAGAGGAAAAAAATCTTATTGTTGATTGCACTTTTCATGGCCGCCATGACATTACATGCAAACCATCAATTGTGAGGTGAAAATCATGAGGCTGTCAAATTTACAGGGGTAGGCTAATTCCCACCCCCCCCCACCCCTCCAACCGTCAATGTTTAAAATCTGGCACGAGGGGGGGAGGGGGGGTGGTGGGGGGGGGGGGGGGGGGGACTGCTGGCCCCAAACCGTCTGATTATCGATACTCATCAATTATCTTGACTAATCGATTGACAATTATTATTGAGTAATATCGATTAATAAGGTTTTCGATGATCGTTTGCGGTGGATTTGTTTCATCCCGTTTTGAAAAGCCCGGTTGAAAAGCTGTCCTATCAACGAAAGCACAAGTTAATTAAAGCACTATCAGTGATCTTGATGTTTTATCGCTTACGCCTCAGTATGCTTGGTGAAAACCAGGCTTAAAATGGATTCAAACGCTTAGCAGTTCATGTAAGCTTAACAACTTTAGACCACGAAGACTAGCTTTATCATCCTTCATGAACAAGATGAGTATACATGTACAAGCTAATTAAGTCTTAATTATTAACAGCGAAACTTTTCACCAATAAAGATATTGGTAAACCACATGTAAATCTTACCTTCTCGCTTTACATCACCATGTACAACAAGAAACACAAAATATCGCTCCATATTAACATTCTGCAAGATGAAATTGCGATGGAAGCGCTCCTGCGTCAATTTCGCGGGCTTCTCAGTTATCCGCTGACCGCTAACATTTGCAGTGTTCCCGTGTAGCAACCGAGTTAGCCTGGGTCGAGCGGGTGTACCGTAATTCCTCTCAAAATGGCGGTGACCTCTCTTGTCTTCTCGGCTGAGAAAACTTCGTTTGATCCCCAAGCGAAAGGATGTTTGATTATTGGACAGCCTCGTCACCTTCAGTCTGTCTCATTTGATGATTTTGCTGAAAAGCTATCGCCAAGAGTCGACGCTTCGGTAAGAAAACGACTTATTTATTTAATTCGATTCCATTTGTATTTTATTTTCGATTTTATTTTATTGTCAGCTCAGAATAAGTCAGGAATCTTCAGCATATCTGTCATCGTGTAATTTGCAAAACTTCACATATATACTATCGTTATTTCTAAATTTATGCCTATGAATTAAGGTGCTTTAAACCTAAATTGATGTTTGCTAGCCGTAATTGAAACTTCGTTCAAATTTGGCTACTTGGTATTTTTAATCAGTTAAATATTTTACACTTTAATAAGCTTATTGTTTATGAGATTTAAACCCCTTGGACCGATTTTACTCGACCAGGCACTCAGTTACTTTCAATTTTTCTTCTTGCGAAAAAAATCAATGTCACAAGCGTCAAGTTAGACCCTTTTTTTTGGTTAAAGAGTAAAACAAATTTCCTGATTCAAGGCAATACAATACTTATTTAAAACATGACAACCTTGAGAGGAGTTACATGGAAACTTGTTTGACAAAATTAATGTTGACAAGTGTGTGTTCTGTCAGTCAGTCAGTCAGTCAGTCAGTCATTGATAAGATAAGATAAGATAAGATAAGGTAAGGTAAGGTAAGGTAAGGTAAGGTAAGGTAAGGTAAGGTAAGGTAAGGTAAGGTAAGGTAAGGTAAGGTAAGGTAAGGTAAGGTAAGGTAAGGTAAGGTAAGGTAAGGTAAGGTAAGGTAAGGTAAGGTAAGGTAAGGTAAGGTAAGGTAAGGTAAGGTAAGGTAAGGTAAGGTAAGGTAAGGTAAGGTAAGGTAAGGTAAGGTAAGGTAAGGTAAGGTAAGGTAAGGTAAGGTAAGGTAAGGTAAGGTAAGGTAAGGTAAGGTAAGGTAAGGTAAGGTAAGGTAAGGTAAGGTAAGGTAAGGTAAGGTAAGGTAAGGTAAGGTAAGGTAAGGTAAGGTAAGGTAAGGTAAGGTAAGGTAAGGTAAGGTAAGGTAAGGTAAGGTAAGGTAAGGTAAGGTAAGGTAAGGTAAGGTAAGGTAAGGTAAGGTAAGGTAAGGTAAGGTAAGGTAAGGTAAGGTAAGGTAAGGTAAGGTAAGGTAAGATGAGATAACTTTATTATATCACATTCAGGATATCTAACAAAAAAAAAAACTATTTACAAAATTATCACAGTCACAGGTAAAAAATAAAAATATATCAGTGTAAGCTAAGAAGATCTATAGGCTATAAAAAACAAGAAAGTGATAGAATTAAAACAAGATATTTTGCCACATGGTAACATCGCAATTAGCCAATAAGTAGTATTTACATGTTCACTTTTGTTGCTTATTCTATTAAAAATTTGTTCCGACAGTTCCCAGGTGATTCAGGCTTAGATAACTTAAAGCTGTTGAGTATTGCACACATAATGGTAACTGGTTCCAATATTTAATAACTCTATTATTAAAGAAGTCATGCGCTGATCTTAAAGGATGATGCGAAGTGACTATAAGATAACGAGTTTGATAAGCTGTATAATCCCAAACATGTGGTGACTTTGATTTTGAAAGACTCAATCAAGTCACCATGCATTCAATGTTTCAGTGACGTTGTTTATCTAACCTTCGACGATAAGGGAGTTAAGTTAAGGTCCAGAGAACATCCATCTCTACCCCTCCTTGTAAGGATTTTTTTAAGAGTCTCCCTTTCTCTGAGGGAAATTGTTATTTAGTATGCATTTATCATATTTAGCATTCATTTATCCTTGGTTTAAATTTCATCTTTTTCAAAAGCGTTCTTGGGTATGGTAATATAATGATGACGTTCACTATGAGTTTGAAAGAATGGAAAATAAGATTTAAACCATGGATAAAATTGAACCACAACATGTACATGATGTATATATGTACATGATGTATTTAATTTTTTGGCCTTAAAAATCTCCCATTCCTGTGGAATTTTAAATCCTTCTGTATAGAGAGGGGTATGGATATTTCCTGGAACCACACACACCTTCGTTCATTCATCCAGTCATTCATTCATTCACTCACTCACTCACTCACTCACTCACTCACTCACTCACTCACTCACTCACTCACTCACTCACTCACTCACTCACTCACTCACTCACTCACTCACTCACTCACTCACTCACTCACTCACTCACTCACT
Organism: Pavona decussata; assembly: GCF_977016875.1. NCBI lineage: Eukaryota > Metazoa > Cnidaria > Anthozoa > Scleractinia > Agariciidae > Pavona > Pavona decussata. The sequence goes on from NW_028145499.1 coordinate 391,910, forward strand.
CACTCACTCACTCACTCACTCACTCACTCACTCACTCACTCACTCACTCACTCACTCACTCATTCATTCATTCAGTCAGTCAGTCAGTCAGTCAGTCATTCATTCAGTCAGTGAGTCATTCTTTCGTTCGCTTGTTGTTTGTTCGTTCATTCATACATACATCCATTTATTTCTTCATTATCTGTTTGCTCTTTAACAGCTTTGCGTGTTAAAGCAACCATCATCTAAATGAGCCTTTAATAAGACTGCCTTCAAACAGACGTTGGAGTGATAACAGCTCATTGTAAAGTGGCATGAGGACATAACTAAGGATCACTTGGAATGCTAACTTATTTGTTGATATTTCTTTCCATTTAACTATTTTCCACTATGCATCAAAGATAAAATTTCATACAGAGTGAAAAATCACCAAATTATCACATGATTTTCTAAATTTTATCAGACTTTCAATCTTGTCCTTCACACCATGGCCGGGTCAGATGCTTGTCCAGTATGGTTAAATCAAGTGGTTATTGGTGCCTTGCCTGTCTCATTCAGTCGACACAACTCCCCTGCCCACCCTCATTTCCTCAACAAACTTGTTTGCAGTCATCTACCAGGTGGTGATGCCTGTATTGTGGTGAGTGTCATTAACAATAATATTATATCATTAAGATGTTTATAGCAATAAATTATTATTCTTGTTTAATATTATTTTGTTTTATTGGTACAGCTGTAGTTCCGATCATATTTCCATACACCATGATAACCTCATACATTTTTGATAATTTACCGTTATTATAATAGTCATTACGAGTGTTTTCATGGCAGCTATATTGGTAGAGTGAAACAATACATGCAGATTGATTTTCCTTCAGAAAATAAATTTTATTTTTCTGCAAATACATGTACAGTATATAATTTTTTTGTTGTTGTTCAGTGCGTCCAGTATGGCCACCATTAAATCACTCTATATACATGTATATGCCAGGCTTTTAAAAATAAACACCATCTTGATCAGGCCATGTTTAGTTTACTAAATTAGACAACAAGTGAGAACCTTTATTTCTTCTCTCAAAGGATTTTGTGAACAGCCCTTAAGGCTGGTTGACACTGGCGATGGAATAGGAATCATAGAATTCGTTTTTCATTCGGATCTGTCGTCTGTGGAAGGATTTACCGCGTAGTTTAAGAGAATCAAATACCTTGTCAATTTTCCGTAAGAATTTGATGAACTTTTATTATGACAAGTTTAAAGTTGATTTCTTTTTTACTTTACATTGTATTTTACCTGAGTGATCCATTTGTGTAACTTTCAAGATAATTTTATTACTTGATTAATTCTATAGATTTGTTTATGACGTAATAATAGGTGGCTTATTTTTAAGGGGTCTGGTACTCTGTTTTAAGCCTACCTCAGATTGATTTGATTTGATTGTAATCTGAAACTTGATTAAATAAATAAATAAAATAAATAGTCAGAATCAGAAGTGTAAGGAACCTTTCATTTCAGAGTGAATAAAAAAACCAAAACAGAATTTACAATCGCAAGGATCAGAACATTTCCTTTTTCATCCAATAGCGCTTCTAATTAGGTCGCTTGCAATCAAGTGTGAATTGGTTGATCAAAATCGTAAGCACAAGTAGAAGAATCAACCAATCACATAGTTCCTTCCCAATCCCTTTGTGTGCAATTCAGAACAGAAAACGTGGCAGCCTTCCACCATTTCGAAAGTGACGCTTCTGTTTCTGCTTCCAGAATATCAATATTATTCACACTAGGTCAAAAGATACTTCTGATTCCAACTCTGTTTCCAAATTCGTTTCTATTGCTTCTGTCACTAGTCTGAACCAGGCCTTAGGCCAGGACAATATTAACTTGCATGTTCTCCTCATTGTTCTCTTGATAGTACTGTATATCATTCTTATCTTTTGTGATCATTTCCTTGAGGAGAAATGAGATGTTCGTCACTGTTGGGGCTTAAACAGGAAGTTTGGGTATAAAAGGGGCCTGGCCTGGCCATTCTCACCCTCAGTTGTCAATCAACCATCAGAGTGTAAACAACTGACAAACAACATGTGTCTTTTCTACGGCCCTTACCGATAAAATTGGCTTCGTTTTCAGAATAAACCCTGTTAAACAAATTAGAACTTGATATCTCGTAATGCTGTGGTGATATTATCAAATTTTGAGGCATACATGTATTTTTTCAGAGGATGCTTGAGTCAACAATTTGCCAAGACTGAGCGGCATCTTAATTGCATCTCACGCCCACAAAGGAGTGAAATGAAGGAGGGGCTTTGCCTTTTATAGCAGAACTTCTTGTTTAAAGGGAGTTGGAACCCAGTTACACTGACTAGCCATAAATGGGATTTTGTTTGCCTGCGTTGGGAATCTCAACCAAGCTTTTTCTTATGAAAGATTTAAGCTCAAAATATTTCCCCAACTGCAAAAATCAATCGCCATTCTCCTACATGCAGAAACCTTATTGAAACCCCTGCTTCAGGATAAATTCTTGTTTGTTTGTGCTAAGTACTAGTAATAAATTAATTCTTATTTATTTAGTTATTTTTTGTAACAATTTTTTTCATCACCATTGTACTGCACATTTGGTCATATTTACATGTACATTATGTCTATTTTATTGAATAACTTTTCAGTTTACAATTTCTTCTGAAACCTGCTGCGGACAGTGTCTAGGCAACAGTTCTTAGACTATTATTATTATTATTATTATTATTATTATTATTATTATTATTATTATTATTATTATTATTATTAGAAATAACAACGTGATAAGTTTTTGCATCAAATGGAAACTAAAAAAAATCTGAGCTCCAGATGGGATTTGAACCCACAACCCTCCGTGATCTACTGTAGTTGGATGCTCTAACCACTGAGCTACTATGATAACAAATAATTATAATGGTTTATTGATTTGAAGAATAAAATTATAATTGTTATTAATGATTAATTTTGTCTTCTTCCTGAAGGTTGTCTGTGAAAGGAGTAAAGCTTTTGCCTCTGCCTGTGCAATTGCAAGAGCCTTTCCAACATTTTCCAGAAAATCCTCCAAGGCCAAATTGCCATCAAAAACAGTAACTGTTGAGTTTGTTCTCATTGGAGATGATAATACACCAATTTCAAGTGAAGATGCCAAATGTATGTCAACAGTTGCAGACAGCATTCGGCTCAGTGCCCGACTGGTTGACATGCCATGCCAGGATATGCACACAAGTGCATTTGTTGAGGTGACAAATTATCACTTAACTATTAGTTTTGTAGCTCAGTTATTAGTTGTGGTTACACACACCTTGGGTTTGGGGCTTTCCAGAGGGTAAATGGCTTGGGTTCGGTTTAGCTCAGGTTTCATGTTTCCCTTGGGGATGCGGTTACACAGTGAAAGAACTCCCCTCGGGGTAAAATATAATTACATATGATTTCACAATGACCATGCAGTTTGGCGGGAAACGTAAAAGGAAACATGGATGACACGAATCGAGATCTTGTAAGCTTAATTTCAGTGATTCTCCTGATAATTATTCGACAATCCTCAATAAATATAGCAATCCAACAGTTTTTTGCGAGAAGACAGCGAAGAAGGCGCTTCCAACTACGTTACCTGCAAGGTTTGTCGGTGTTTTATTTATCTTTACGAGTTCGTCGAGAACTTGCTCGTCAGCCAAGAAGGGCTTGGGTATTTCCACGACCACAGAATTGGTTTGAGCAGCTTCTAAATAACAATGCACTCTATCACTGGTGGAAAGAAAACTTTAGAGTTTCTCGCGATACATTTGAATATATATGTCAGCTCGTTGGACCGGCGCTTCAGCGACAGAACACTAGGATGCGAGATACCATTCCAGTTCCAAAGAGCGTTGGTGCAAGTCTCTGGCGACTAGCGACTGGCGAGTGTTACCGCTCGTGCGGACTGATGGTTGGGTTGGAAAAACCGACTGTCGTAAAATGTTGCCATGAATTTGTCCAAGAAATCTGCCGACATCAAGACGAGTTTATCAAGTTTCCATCTACTACAGCAGAGATAGCTAAAAAAATTGAAGGTTTTGACAATAAAAGTAAAATACCTAATGTAGTTGGAGCAATAGACGGAAGCCATGTTCCTATTAAGGCCCCGAAAGTTAACCACGAAGATTACTTTAACCGTAAACATTTCTACAGTTTTTTAGTACAGGGAATAGTTGATGCCTCTGGCTTATATTTATCCGTTGCAACCGGTTTTCCTGGAAGCCTACATGATGCTCGGATGCTACGTTTAACTGACTTTTATTGGGCTGCTGAAGATGAGAATATCCTAATGGCACCCACATTTGACTTAGGCGGAACTGTAGTGCGCCCACTTATCGTGGGAGACACTGCTTATCCAAATAAAACCTGGCTTATCCGACCATTTAAGGATAATGGTGGTATTACGCGAGACCAGAGGAAGTTTAATCGAGAGGTATCTAAGGCGAGAATAGTATCCGAACACGCATTTGGTATGACCAAGGGAAGATGGAGGGTTTTACTTAAGCGCCTAGACGAAGACAGCGACAGAATACCCGACACTATCATTGCATGCTGTGTGCTGCATAACATTTGTATTTTACGAGGAGATGAAGTCGACATAGATGATAGTGATGATGATGACAGTGACGATGATGATAACGACAGTGGCCCCCCCTCCCAGGCCGCTGCTGCGGTTCTACAAGCCCTTGTTCGATACGTTGCAAATCAATAGACAGTACCCTCTTGATTTTGTTCTCGTTGCGTTCTAAATTATAGAAGGTTGCAAAATAAGTATATATTTTTGATTTGCAATTTATTTAAACAATTATATATTTGATCGGATTGATCCGAACTTGAAAGTAACAGGAGATTGAATATATAGTACTGTGATATAAAATCAACGAAAATAGCGTAAAATGTACAGTCACGGGATAATTACAGGAAATCAGGCTTGTTAAAAACTGAAACGCATGTTATACTAAAGAAACAGCAGATGTATAATTTTAGAACCTTATTGTGCTCTGTCTTTCGATTGTAATCATTTCACAGCACTCTGTGTTTCAGTGTCCACTGAATGATATTCAAGATCAATTAAAATTTCTTAATACAACAATCAATAAACTGTTCTTTTTTTTCCTTTGAATGAAAACTTTAAGTTAGAAGCTATTTTTTGGAAGCAAATATGTCCCCAAGTTTTCCTAATACAGACACAACAAATTCTTGGTGTTGTCGTCGCGCTTCTGACTGAGATTTGAGAAGAGCTTCTAAAACTCTCTCGTCGTTCTCCTCTGATTTTTTAATGGCTTCTTGCTGAGCCTTCATCATGTCAAGGATTCCTAGCTCCATGTCATCGCCGCTAAGCCTTTTCTTCTTCTTTTTGGGTCCTTTCTCCTCCTTTTGCCCAGTTTTTCCAGTTTTCTCTGCATCCACACTTTCGCTTTCAGCTGTGGTGGCTGGCCGTTTCTCTGGTTTCTTACCACAATCTTGATTTCCGGTCGATAAAATGTCGTCGGTATCCTCAGAGTTATAATTTGTTTCCTTGACAAATCTTGGATTGACTTTGTCTGACGAAGCCATAAATTCGTCTATGTCCTCGTAGTGTGTGAAAGTTTTCCGTTCCCTTCCCGTCCGATTGTTGTGGTCGCATACATTTTTGTATTTATCCAAGAGCGCCCGCCACTTCTCCTTTAGCTGTGCTAATGACTTTTCCGACTCCACACCATTGCTCAAGCACATACTTTGAAACTGTTTCAAGATATCTTCCCATATGTTTTTCTTGCCTTGACTGCTTTTTGTAGACTTAAGTCTACCGTAGTACTCCTTATAGGCGGCAATTAAGCATCTCTCTTCGGTTAACGACCAGCTACTGCGCTTGTTGCGATCGTTCGAGGTTTCACTTGGACTTGGACTATCACTGTCCATGTCTGGTTCAAACATGCTAGCACTGGGCAACGGGTTCTGGTATATGGGGTACGGATTTACCATGGCTGGATAGTGCGGATAGTGCGGTAGAGGCAGATCATCGTACAGGGGATTACCGGTAAGATTTCCCTGCTGCCTTGTTTGGTTTCTTGATTGAAATAAATACCCGTTGTAGTACGGATCTCCGTTTTGACTAGCGTTCCTATAACAGATAAACAAAAAGATTACAACTTGATCAACTTCGAAACTGATAGTCTGAAGAGAAAACTCGTGAAAATAGAGAAATCAATACTCACAGTGATGCGCGAAACCCTGCCATGTCGCGTTGTGGTACCAGTGAGCGCGAAATTAGCCAAGCGTATCAGAGGTCAACTTAGAGCATAGCAGGCGACTTCCTGTGTTAGCTACGTTCTGCATGATGATTGGCCAAGCCACCTCAGGGAGCAGATAAACCGTACTTTTCAGTTCGGGAACTGTCATGGGAAGTTCTTTTGTTCTCTTTGACGTATCCATGGAAATAACCCAAAGGCAGTTTCGGTTTGGGAAAAGCGGTTACACACAAAAACATTCTTACCTGTGGGAAAATGCTAGTTACCCACGGGTAAAAAGGCTAGTGTAACCACAACTATTGAATCTGTTCTTTTCTAGACCAGACAGCATAATTCATCACATCAATTCAACACTTTACTCCAGTTTGCAGTCATGCAATTGATTGAACCAAAATTTTCAATTAACAAATCAAATGTGGTTTAGCGTTGTCTGCACTCTTATCGACAACGATATTCGTCATCACAGTGGTCAAAATTTGTTCTGGACTCACGAGGCGCACACAACATTTTGACCACTGTGATGACAAATATTGTTGTTGATAAGAGTACAGACAACGCTAAACCACATTTGATTTGTTTTTTACCACAATGTCAATGTCAAAGAAAATTTTTACAATAACTGTCAAAATTTCCGTGCGCTGATTGACGTGAGCAGCGTTGTCTAGACTCTTATCGACAACGGAAAATTAGCCAATCAGATTGCGAGATTATAAACAATTGTGGTACAAATGGGATTACCAAATTTTGTCTGGAGAGTTTTTCATTCAGTTTGATCCAGAAGATTACAAAACCAGGAATTTGTTCAGTAGAATGGCAAATTATTAGTTGGTAATTATACATGTACATCTGCATCCCCACGTAATGCTGCTCCTTCAAGCTGCCTGCTTTTAATGTTATTTGCTCTGTAATCAAACCTTGATTTCTGCTTGCCCATTAACAGATGTATTAAAATTTGTTGTACTCTGTGCCCTTTATTACCTCTACTTTTTAGGAAATAACTAAAGTTGGTGAAGAGCTGGGTATCGTACCAGTGATAATCAGGGGAGATGAGCTTGATCAAAAGGGGTTTGGAGGTGTGTTAATTTTTTACACTTATTTTCAGAAGGAATGAAATTTAGAATTAAGCTTATTCTATCTCAAATTCTGTCTTGATATACATGTATTCAATGATTATTTTTGACATTAAAGAGATTTAGAATCGTTTACAGCAAAAGGCAGAAATGACCCGCTATTTTCAGTTTCTCAATAAATTGAGTAGCTAATGCAATTAATAATTTTTGCACTATTCTCATCTGTATACTATGTTTTTCAAGAAAACATAAACACATGCACTGTATCTCACATTTGCCATTTGCCGTAAACACAATTCTAAATCTGTCTATTTTCTTGCACTAAATGCAACATCAGAACTTACTTTTCTGTGGCCAGTAAAGTAGATCATAAGCCAAATTTTGTGGCTTTTTTTCTTTCTTGTTGTCTTAATTTGTTGTTTGTTCAGGACTCTTCGGAGTTGGAAAAGCTGCAGACAATCCTCCAGCGCTCGTAGTGTTAAGCCATACACCAATGTCAGCCACACGGACAATAGCATGGGTTGGTAAAGGCATTGTATACGACACTGGAGGGCTGTGTATCAAGGCTAAGGTACAATATATTTTGTTATTTTAAAAAAGAATTGCCATTACTGTAAGTGTCACCAAACACTTGTCACTCGAAAACTCATTTCATGTGGTCCAAATATGCTTACTTACCCAGCTATTTTCTTTTTTTTGGGGGGGGGGGAGGGGGGGTGGGGGGGGCGGTGCACAAAATCAGAAAAGTCAGAAATTGGCTGGGATTGAAACTATATCAGAATTTCAAAGGTTTTGCTCATGGAAGCTAGATTTTTTACTTTTTTTATTTTTTGTATTTTCTAAGAAATGGTGTGGAACATTGATGTGTTCTTTAAAATGCTTCTTAGACTCGATACTTTGGCTGAAAAGGAATGAACCTTAATATAATAATTAATTAATCGTCTTGCTTTGAAATTTTCTTAAGCTCCTCTGACTAATACATGTACATGTAGTTTAATATTAAAGTTAATATTATTTTATTCTGAATACATTTTGTTATTGACTATTATATTTTTGTACTTACAGACTTCAATGCTTGGAATGAAGAGAGATTGTGGAGGGGCAGCAGGAATTCTTGGAGGCTTTAGAGCTGCTGTCAAACAGGTTAGATATCTGTCAACATCCATGACAGTCCTAAAATGTTTGTCGTCATGTAGCACAAGCCACATGTATGATCACAGCTGTGCCATGACTATTATCGAAAAGTGCTCAGAGATCAACATAATGATTGCATACTGTACAAACCATGCTGTGTCTTAGTCATATATTATTATAACAACAGTTCATCTGTAATTGCTATCATTTCTCAAATACAAACAGTTTGCCATGTTTTGGCGCAATCATGTCAACAAATCTAAGAATTTTTTTTCACCAGTTGCAGGGGCCGCAGTACTAATTAAGATGGAAAACCTGCACAACATGGTTATACACAGTTAACAAACCTTTACATTTGTTCTCATTTGCAACCAAACTTCAGTCATACACTGTATTCAAATATTTAACAATTTTTAATTTAATGATTGATAAGAAATAGTTTTTGTTCATGAAGAATGCATATGAACCACTTCTATAGAACCAAAGTAATTTGAAATTTCATTACCAAATTACCATAGACTCATGATCAGGAAACATACATGTAGTGCTGTCTTTTTTCACTGACTTAAATTCAAAAAATTCTCAGCTAATTAAATTAGTTGAACTAACAAAAACTGATAGACTAATTCTTGAAAAATAGTGTTAATTTCTTGAAAGATCAAATTTTAAGCTAAATATGGAACTGTGATGATTCTAACATGATCATCCACCTGTATACCAAACTAGAACTTGTTTGAAGCAATTTGTATTTCACATCCAAATTTCCACTGAGCATATTCATCAACTTGGCTTGTGCCGCTGATGGAATCAACCGGCGCCAGTAAAAACTGTCTGCAAATTAGCACCAAAATCCTCTTGCTAGGCCCCCAACGAAAGGAAACGAAAATACTGAAAACACTTTTGAAATTGAACAATGATCTTCAAACTGCAAAGGCGAATTGCAGCGTGTACTCAGATGCTGGTACCCTGTTGGGGGTCAATAAGGATTTGGATGCTATTTCACAGACGATATTTACGGTCCCAGCGGTTGATTCTGTCTGAGGTGTAGGCTATCATCAACCATGCTCTTCATTTGTGTCTTGCTGTGCAGGGCTTCAGTGAGAACCTTCATGCTGTGTTTTGTATGGCTGAGAATGCTGTTGGTCCTAAGGCTACAAGACCTGATGATATACTGACGTTGTATTCAGGAAAGTAAGTACATCCGTCATTTTGTATTAATTTGAAGGCAACTTGGATTGTAATGAATTTGTTTGCTTTCCTGCAATTTGTCTCATTCGTATTTTTTATGTACTGGACAGTGCATTTTCAATGAATGACATCATAAGCCACAGAAAGTTCTCTTACTGTATCCCTTCTTCGTAAAATTTCGCAATAATAAAGGTGGAAGATTGTTAGCCCAATCACAAACCTAATTAGCTTGCGTTAGCCAATGGGCGTGCTCTTTTGTTATAGATCATAATTGACGTAATAAGAGCCGTGTAAATCATCGCTATGACGACTTTTGAAAACTGAACGTTTCTAGTTTTGTGCGGGATTCTATTTTGCTGTGGGTCTGTACTCTGATAACGCACAGAGGACGTCAAAACGTGGTAAGAACATCAGTCACGCTACTCGCCTGCTGCTCCTCGCGTCGTTCTTTGCTCCTACAAGGTTTTGAGGTCATCTGTCCATTATCAGAGTACAGACGCACGGCAAAATGAAACCCATTTGTTTATTTTATGAAATGGAGAGGAGCAGAGGTTTGGGAAGCTTGGAAGAGACTGTTATGAGAAGTGTAAAGTCTTCTATCACGCCTCGTCCTCCATTGTCAAAATGACCACACTTTTTTTCCATATTACAGTCTAGCATGTCATGTTGAGACGTAAAAAATGTTGCTACCAGAAAGGCAGTTGGCATAGTTTGTTTGTCTTCTGATCGATATAGTTATGAACACATTGCAGCTATTTTTGTGTCACTATAATTAGCTTGTCTTTTATTTGTTGTTAGAACTGTTGAAGTTAACAATACAGATGCTGAAGGTCGTTTAGTACTTGGAGACGGGGTAAGACAGTTTGTAGGCATTTGAATGACTCACGCTTTTCACCCCTCCCCAGTGGGGCAGAAGATGTACAAAGGCCAAATGGAATGTCATCAATTAACTGGCCACAGAAATTCATGAAAACGGGGAAGCGCCAAGTTGTTATTGCGTGCAAAATTCTTAAAGACAAAAAAAATCAACATAGAAGGCAGCATGAATTAGAAGGTGTAATAAGTTACAGACTGATTTAAAACTAAAGATATCTATGGAAAAGAATGTTTGGTTTTGTCAGCAGTCGAATCTCTTTACGGTGGCTAAAATACCGAGTATCAACTCTTGACAAAACCAAACATTTGTTTCCAATCCTCATCGACGCAGCACCACTAACCACCTTATCTAAAGATAACTGTGGTTTGGCTATATATGTTGGTTCTATCGTGGGAGCCACTGTGTATTTCTAATCAATCGCTATTCATGGATTAAATTGACACTGAAGCACTCCAAGCTGCCTCAGTTACGAGTTGTTAGTTACGCTACAAAACAATCCTTTTTGTCCCCTTATATACATCAACGCCTGATCAACAAATGGCTTCCGAAATCGCGGTAAAATGCAGACTATTTTGCAGTGTCACACATGGTGAAGCGTTTTCTTTGACACGCTTCTCAGTATATTTTATTTACATATTTCATCAAAAGGTTGCATATGCAAAAAAAGACCTGCATGCTGACGTCATTCTAGACATGGCCACTTTGACTGGTGCCCAGGGTGTCGCCACTGGAAGATACCACGCGTCTCTTTTAACCAATGATGAGGACTGGGAACCGGTTTGTGCTGTGGCAGGAAAAGCCAGCGGAGACCTGGTGGTGAGTGGTTGGCATGGGTCTTCCTGAATTATATATTTTACGAGCGTATTGAGTTTCGTATTGAGAGACATTGAAAGAGAAAAGGACAGACCGTATGGCCTCAAGATTGCGAGGACATTTTTTGAGGTCTTGCCTGTGGACCGACGTGTTGCTTTACTAGAGAAAAAAAATTAAATTGAACATTCCCCGTGCCTTTTTTGTCAAACCACGCAAATGGTCAATGAAATGTTATGCTAGGAACGTTTGTTTACATTGTTTCGCATCAAAATAGTTGTACAAGAACTTTTTGTAGCGTAACATCCCCTTCAATGGGCAATCTCTCGTTTACATATATTCTTGTTGCCGCATTTGTTTGACAACGTAAAAGCTATTTCTATTCTCACACCACTGACGTCCGTCGCAAAACGTGGGAAATGGCCGTTGCAGAATGTGTTGCGCGAAACATTAAGAGCGTTGCCAGGTGGAACATTCATGTTCCTTGAAACGACAAAATGTTTGCTATACAAACCGGTTTCATAGAGAAGAATCGTGTTGTTCTTTCTTATAGTAATATGTAGAATCACAGGAATTTTATCCAGTCCGGATACTTTGAAGCCAAAATAGACAACAACAACATCAACCTTAATGACCTCAATAAGACAAGTATCTCTGTATTAATTCTGTCACCGCCCTAACTAATTATGATGTTTTCTAAAACTTTACAGTTTCCCGTGCCTTACTGCCCTGAGCTTCATTTCTCTGAATTTTCAAGTGCCTTAGCAGATATGAAGAATTCCGTTCAGGTTTGTTGTACATTTCTTTCTCTTGCATGTATTTTTCTTCAGTAATTCACGTTTGCTTGTCCAAACTAATCGTGTTTTTCCCTTTTTTTTTTTCTTTTCTCTGGCCCGTACTGCTACGACAGTAATCGGCTATTATCACCATAAATCACCAACGTATTTTCAAAAAGCAGCAATAACCGCAAACTATAGAAAATGACTTTTTTTGTACCGTTCGACCTTTTCTGTCCATTTAGTTGAAAATGCTCGTGTCACGTGCTCTCACTAGCCAATCAGAGCAAACATCTTGGCTTGGCATGTTTTCTCCGAGCTGTGGTCATTCCAGTTAGTCAGACTTCTCAGACTTAAGACATTTTTCAAATAAACCCTGACGTCATTCTCCTTGAAATAAGGGCAAACAATTGTATAGTTTTGTGTATAAACTGTAGTTGCAAAGTGCATCAATAATTTTTCCGGATTCCCGCGACATGTTGCGCCGATTTCATGTTTCCTCACCCTTGGTACCTGTTGCTTGTCCAAATGATATTTTCGGTCTTCCAGCAGCCTTAATATGACCTTTGATTCTGTAATTATCAGCTCAACACCCAACAAATAAAGGGAATGACTGGGACGCCATCGTCATCAATCTCGCTCGACCCAGACTCCCTATACTCGGTCGTGCAACAGAGCGGTAAGACTTTAGCAGGACATAGAAAATGAGGGATTCAAGCGAATCTAAAAAATGTCTCGAAGAAATACTTTGAATAACAAATAGATTTATTTGAGCTGAAAAAAGTTGGGTGTTAGGTGCACTTAAAACAATCTTTATCAAAAATGTAACTAAAAGTGCATTGCTTTCTTTATAGAACCGTGATAATGCTCAAGTTTCCTGTGCTGGCCTGTTTATTGGTACGTAGTCATTGGTGTATTGGGGGCTGTATATATGGGTATCGGTGAAAAGGTTTTGGGGATAACCCTGCGGCGGACTAGCATTTCATCTAGGGAGAATAGTAGTTGCTCCAATCGTGTGGTCGGCCTCCTTTACGCCAAGGGCGACTGATGTTCCTGCAGTTCATGCTCGTATACTAAGGATCGTTCACACGGTGGATGCAGTCTTAATCTTTAATCTGAAAGAGTGACCACTAAAATTGACTTTGAAAAAGCCTTATCTGCACTGTGACCCTTTACTTTTGCCAAGGTCGCCTTCATTTCTTTTTGCTGTTGTTGTTGTTGTTGTTGTTGTTGTTGTTTCGTTTTTTTTTTTTAATTCTCCTCTTTAACCTCTGTCGCATACAGTCATGCAGCTCAGTTAACCATAACCTGCCCCTTGCAGTGGTGTCTGTTGCACAAAACAGCTTGCTAGTCGAGCACAAACTTTCCCTTACATTATACTCATGCCTGGATGGAGAGGAACAATGTGAGCCAAGTGTGTTGGCCTGAGATCAGACTAGAATCCTAAGAACTGTCCCTCAGATCCGATAGCCAACTCACTACACCATCAGCTGTCCTTATTTCTTTACAAGCATCAGAGTATTCCTCTTGCTTATCAAACCTTGACTCGTCCCACAGTTAGGTTTGGTAGCCATTTCTTTGACCTACTTTCTTTTAATCTTTTTATCATCACCCAATGTTTCTTTTGCCCATTTTGTTGCCTTTTTAGGTTCTCATTTAGGATTTGATTTCCCTGGAACTTGGCTTCATGTTGACATGGCCGCTCCAGTCCACATGGTAAGATATTAAGACATTTAAGAAGCTACTACAGAGTGAGCGCATAACGGTAAATTTTCCATTCTCAGTCTCAACTGGAACGCCGTTCCCACTTGATCTGTTACTGGATAGTTGACGGGCATATTGTGCAAGTTGAACGAATTGGAATAATCGCTATAAAGTAGTACAAGTAACGCGAACTTATATTTTGAGGTGACGTTTTCGTTGGCGTTGCCGTCGTGGCTTCTTAAAAGTTATCTTAAGCAGCGACGTCGACGACGCAAGCGAAAACTTCAGAAACTTTAGTTTTAACTGCAAAAGCAACGTGGTTGACAAAATTCAAGGTTTGCAGAGAAGGTAAACACACGAGGTGTATTTTCCTTTCTCTGTCTGAACTTGAAAGCTGCCCCCAGGAATTCATTTCCTAGTTAGGTCGGCACATTACGCCAATAAAATTAGTCGGAGTAATCGCAAGTTAGTTAAAAAAATTTAATTTAATTAATTTCATTTTCAACTTACGGTGACGTCGTTTGTAACGATCAGAGTGATATTTCTAAAGAAACGTTGTTGCTGCGTCGGTCGGGAGGGGAAACGAATGTTTGCGGGTTTTATCAACAGAGTAGTGATAAGGTAATTTAGTCATCGCAGAGATTCGAGTGCTGACGTTTCAAGCGTTAGATCTTCATCAGAGCGATCGTTCTCACGAAGGAGTAACGCTCGAAACGTCAGCACTGGAATCTCTTTGCGGTGGCCAACTACTCTGTTGTTAGGGAATTGGTCATAACAAGTTTGTTCGAAGAGGACCCACCTTGTCTAGGGTAGGAGGGTTATCGAAGGCACCACCTGTCTCAAGGACACTGCCGACAAAATGTTATTGGCTTTAAAATTTGAGTTGACACAGAAATAGTCAGCTTACAAGAGTCAACATAGCTGGATAAAAGAGAAAAGTGGGGTTTGAATCTCACTGTCATTTTTTACTGCTGGATAAAGGTGTAGCTATGCGATAAACACACCATCTATTGAGGTTGAGGAAAGGGGAGGGGGGGGGGGGGGTTTGCAGGCAGAGACTACCATCTATTTTGTGGTTTAGTGGGTCTTGCTCGAGTGTAGTAGTTTTGACCACTTCCCTTAAAGCCAATAATTTGTATCGCATGTGCAGAGCCATTTTTGTCATTAATCTTTTTCGTTTCCTGGCGTTGTAGTTGTTTTCGCCGTCCTCGCTGCTGAACTAGAACGCTTTGGTAGTAAAATAATTAATTCGTTAAAATGGTTCTTTGGTTGCCGTTGCAGGGTGAAAGAGCAACAGGTTATGGTGTAGCACTTCTGGTAACTTTATTTGGAAAAGCTTCCTCCAGCAAGCTTCTTCAGAGTATTTCACCAAACCTGCCGGCAAAGAACAATGGAATTATTTTCTGAACAAATTGGATTTTTCCTTGTCAACGGGCATGCGCAGAGAACATCGCTTGAGCAGACAGCAAGGAGACTAAACATACCAATTAGTCTAATATTTGGATTTAATATGAAAAAAAAATAGCATTCCATTTTAACGGAATATAATTCCAAATACTAATAGTCACTTCACCCGTGGAACTTCTTGTGTGTAGAATCTATAAACTGAAACATTAATTAACTAAGCAGTTTTAGTCAAAAACATACGGGGCGTGGTATATGACAAAGAAACAATAGCTTTTGCCAAATCAATGCCGTAGTGCAGGCTTATGAAAGAGTGTACAGCAAGTTGGTTACTCCCACGTATCCTTCGGCTCTCAAATAGACACTGACGCACATATACATGTAACAGTTAATGAGGCTCCAGCTGTACCTTGAGGACTTATAAGTCGTACTTTATTTCATCTTAAAATTGAACTACGGCATCAAAAGAAGAATCTTGAAACTTTTAGGCTTCCCCTCCCCCTTCCCCGTCACTTTTAAATAAAATTCCCAAGCATTGCCTGTTAGATTCAGCGATGGTTGATTCAGATGACATACTTCTGTCAAACCTATTTCGCCGAACAGTAATTAAAGTTACAGGGTAAACAGGGTAAGTTTGGTTTAAACTGGTTCACTTTTTTCCTAAAAAAGCAATTTTTACAGTCGAGAAATGTTTTGGATTAAACTTTTGCGTGGCGTTTTCTAATAATTTCACCCGTACTGAAAGTCCAAAGAAAATCCTGCGAAAAGCTGGCCAGCTCTAGTCTGGTGCCCAGGCAGGCTTCTTTCCTTCAGTCGAACGTGACTCGCTTGATTATCAGGCTTTTCGGGAGGTGGTTGGGGGGGGGGGGGGACGGGGGGTACTCAGGTAATTGGTGTTGTGAGGTTTCAATCCTTGAGTATTATTAGTTTGTGTAGGCATATATATCCATGAACTAAGACTCTGTATGTCTGCACAGTCCATTGTGATATACTAACCGACAATAACACGCGCTTGGATAGTTCTGTATTGGATGGAGAAGTTTCCACATCTGGTTATGTTCTCGAAAGGAAGGATCGTAATAGAGCTGGAGGTGGGGTTACAAATTCAATACATTTGTACGATTGTGTACACTTGAAAAGGAACCGCGCCGCAAATGATCCCCGACAGGCAATGATCCCCAAATTGAACCCGTGTGATCCCCTGAGTGGACGGAAAAATAATCCCAAAATTGAACTCGTGTGATCCCCAGAGTGGACAGTAAATAATCCCCAAATTGAACCCGTGTGATCCCCGGAGTGGACAGAAAATAATCCCCAAATTGAACCCGTGTGATCCCCAGAGTGGACAGCAAATTATCCCTTGAAAAAAGGAAGGAATGGCGTAGACCTTTTGTGATAGGAATGTTGGTGAGTGATAAAAAGGAACCAAAACTCAAATCGCGTATGAGTCAAAATAATATTAGGGGACATACGCCAAAGTTCGTATCTATTAAAAAAGAAAAAAAAAAAAACATTTAATTTTTCTCGAGTATATTTATAGGTGTTGCAGTATCAGTCACTCGCGAGAGCCACTGTGAAATCCGAGTCACATCCAACCCAGAAATCCATGCAGTCATAAAAGACCTAGCCCCTCGGTGAAAATGAAAAACAATGTTAACACTTTATCCGTGGTTTCATTTGTTTTTTCTTTTAATTATTTTGCCACACAAACAAATTAAAAGCAAAACATTGGACTTTATCCGTGTATATGCATTTGGAGATAATAACAAACACCCAAAAAGTGTAGGCGAAAGGAAAAACGAGGTAGAATTTGATCTTAAATAGATGTTCATCGTGGCTATTAAAGCACACGGCAGATTATAGTTGCAGAAAGCTACGCGCTTAATTTCACACATGGTGCACTGATACATCCTGAGAGATCGAGGACCCGGTCGACAATGTCTTAACGGCGGTGAATTCATAACTTGTGATCGAAAGGTTCTTTGACATGTGGCTATATAAGGTATATAAAACAAAACATTAAAATTCTAAGAAATATTTACCTTAAGGAAAGTTGGAGCTTTTTTTTTTTTTTTTTGCAAAATGTCAGCTTAGACTTTCGGAACACTCAACACTGGTGAAATAATTCCTTTTCGTTCACGAATGGGCAAATATGCCGCTAAAGTCAACTACAGTGTACCATTATTTTTCGTAAAACAAACAACAGCTCGTAAATTCAGTGAAAAAACTCCTTTTCCTAAAATTTCCTGTCATTCAAATTGTTGGCTAAAGCATCCGAACAGCTCAATCTGTGTTATTTTACCCTATTATGGCTTTAAAAGGATGCAAAACGATCTGGGAATCACAGGACATTCAACATTTTACGGATTGTAATTATTTTGCTTAAATTTTCCCGTTGGGTTCCCTGACAAATGAAATCACTATTTTTATCGCATCTACCAAGGTCCGAAGAAATGAACCGATATTTTAATAAATTAAATTTTCTCTGTCAACGTATCGGAAGGAATGTCTGATTTTCGCGGATTGCAGGTCGTGGAAAAATGTTGCGGAAAATCTCGAGCTAAATTTGAACTCATTAAATGTTTTTCCTGGTTCTTATTCTCCAGTATAACAATAACATGAAACAGTATAGCAAAACTTTAGCGGTCGAGGAAACATCAAACTGCTGGTTAGCAAACCGACATGTTAAGGAAATGTTAAATTTTCCTTCGGCAGATTAAGGAGGGCTGTAAGTTCTTTTTTCAGGCTCTCTTTATTGATTTTTTGCTTTTGTCTTGGGATTTTGAAGTAATAACAAAATTTTTCTTTTGATATTGAATGAAGGTTTATCACATAGTAGATGGGACAAATTTTACACCGGCTTTGGCGGAGATAAAGTTTGTGGGTTCTTTTATTTATAATTCTGTGTTCCATCTTCCCGTTTTTCTAACGCTGCATTAGCTGTTTGTCCAATAATTTGAACCGGCGGTAACATAAATAATCCATCTTTTTAGCACACCTCAAAACAAGTGCATGTATTCGCCAACCGGTAATTTAAGGATGTAAGCAATTTACATCGTTCTAGGACTGAGAAGCAGGATTGAATGACAAACACAGTAAATAAAACACCCGTACCTTTTATTAACGTCCCCTTGTAACTGTTACATTTGTTCAGGAAAACAATTAACATCCCACATCAACTAAGCAACGAACGTTACGTTTATAAAAACTGGTTTGATTTTAGAATTCAGCCGATTTAATAATAACCCTTCCATGTACATATGAAAACAAAAGAAAAAAAACTGCAGATAAGAAAAGCCAAATAATGCTGTGTTTAATTGAGCACAACAGAAGCATTACTGAACTGGTTTGATTTTCATCTCAGCTCGTTTAACAGAGTAGTGATAACCCTTCCAGTGATACCAGTTCACACCGTCAGCAAAAGAAGAGTGTTTGCCCTTAAGATAGCGGCCGTTCAGGTTGGAGTGGTGACACTTACTGTACCACCAGGCTCCCTTGAATTGCGTGGCACAATTCCCGCCATATCTATCGTTGTCTCGATCTTTGGTGCTGAACGCCATGCCACGTTGCCAAGCAAGCGAGTCACCAGCAGTTCCTAGGTAAACACAAAAGAGAAGTGTATGGCCTAATAAAATGTCGCAGCATATAAGTGTTCTTTAATCTTTCATCAGCAATTCAATATAACAGATTTTTCAGCTCCTCATTCACTCCTAGGTAGCTTAGTTGCACTTGCATCGCACAGCTCATAGGTTTGAATCCCACTCAAGCCTGAATTTTTTCAGACTGCTAAACGTCTTTCATTCGCAGTTCAAAAGATGATATTTCATATGCTAATTCTTATTTTGAATTAACGCTACTACACGCAGTCTTTTTTTTTTCTTTTAAAATACGAGAAATAAGTAATAATCAGTCTATTAAATAAGCAGCCTTTTGTTGCTTAATCCGCAAAATAAAGTAAATAACAGGTTTTTAATGTTAATTTAAAAAAAAAAAAACGTTCAGAGAGGCATCAGGAATACTGTCTATGGTCTATGATCATTTTTTCACGCACGGAACATTGCTGTCTTTAGTTCTTGTACCTGTAAATTTTTCCTTTAAACAAAGAGAATATTTTGAATTAATTAACGTTCTCATTAATAAGTATACATATTTTTAAACAAAACTTACAAATAACGCTGATTAAATATAGCCCTCTATCTGATTATCCAATTATTATTGTATACCTACCAGAGTATGAACCAATACTCAGCTTGTATTTGCTTCCCTCATCACCAACACCAAAGGAACTGTACTCAGCATATGCTGTATTGCCACTGAAGTCTTCAAGATCCACTCGAAGCTTGCTTGTTTCTTTTGTCAGGCGATGAATCTTGTCCAGTCCGAGCCAAAATTCCCCACTGAGATTCCCAAAGCCTCGTTTGTAGTCGCCCCAACCGCGGTAGAAATCAACCGAGCCATCCAATCTCTTTTGAATCACTGTCCATCCCCCACCGGCTGTTGTTTGGTCACAGTACACATCAAAGGCACCGCCATTGTCGGGATTGATCTTGTAAACACCGCTGGTTCGTTTACCAGCTTTGTAGAGTTCAGAGCAGCTCTTGTAAACTGAGAAATAAAGAAAATAAGGAGAAAGTTATCCGCACTGTACCGAGATTGTGTTACAAAGAGTAGTCAGGTTATTTCACGTACCTTTTAAACATTTAGTCCCATGCCCCAGTTTACTCAGCTCAAGTTTGATCTCACGAAGCAGACCTTTTACTGTGGTGTTTGATTCTACGGGGAAAAAAAGTTAAATACAGAGAAGCAACTGACTAAAAGCGACGTAAATGGTACGGAAGTTAAGAATGGTTTAACTTTTCCACAGTTTACTGTAATCTGACTGCGTAAATCCTTTACCAAGCGTTTTTCTTTTCTTTTATTTTTTTATTGTTTTTTATTTGCAAATTTTGAATTCCTTTCCGCAATTCACCGAGTTCTCTTATCAGAATATGAAATGGTGAATTGGATGGTGTCATTTGGACTTCCGCAAGAGTTTTCAAAAACTTTAAATTTTGACCGGTAAGCTAATTTCAACGATAATTAATTATTATAGACAACTAGAGAGACAGTAGTTATGGACCACTACGATTTTCAGAATTTAGGAAAAAAAATACCTGCGCTATTTCAAACCCAGCGCCTCGGTGGGATTTTACTCAGCCAAACATCTTCACCTACCTTGTCCAATTGTTTTGTTTTCTTTCAAGGATTTGATTTCATCCCTCATCTCTCGCAGTTCATTCATTACTCCATCAAGCAGTGTTTTGATCTTGTTGTTTACTGAGAAAGCAGGCGTAAAAGAAAACTTGGTTTATTAGGACTACAATAATTCTTAAGCAAAAGAAATTAAAGCGAGATCGAATATCTCATGATTTTTATGTCAGCAATAAAGCACTTTGTCATTTCTTGAATAAAATGACATTTGTGAATCCAAATCGATCAGCTAAATAAATTCTCTATACCTGTGTCGGCAGTTATGTTTTCCTTCAATGATTTGATTTCCTTCTTGATCTCGCCCAGTTCGTTCTTTATTTCAGGAAACAGGCCTTCGACCGTTTTGTTGGAGCCTGTATAACAAAGAGAAATACATCTAACAGTTTCAAGAATAACAAGCTAACGGTTAAAAAAGAGCTATTAGCAGAAGGCAAGTAATCGACAGCGATTGTGATTAAACGCCGCTACACTCGCTTTGTGCACCTTTGCAAAGTTTTGGGCTTCCATTCATTTCCTTTAGCTCATGTTTCACTTCACGAAGCAGGTTTTCGACTTTCTTGTTGAGCCCTGCGTAAAAGTTACTGTTGTAAGTGTAGGTGCTATGACATTT
Source organism: Pavona decussata (assembly GCF_977016875.1). Taxonomy (NCBI): domain Eukaryota; kingdom Metazoa; phylum Cnidaria; class Anthozoa; order Scleractinia; family Agariciidae; genus Pavona; species Pavona decussata. Next base: position 412,970 of record NW_028145499.1, read on the forward strand.
GGACACCGTCGGGCGGCCTATACCAGAGTTGTTAGAGTTGGGCGTTCGGTTAGAGTTGGCAGCGCGCACAACTATCACAAGAAACACGAATGTCAGAGTCAAGAGAGAACGTGGGCTCGCCATGTTTATCTTCACCAAATATCCCAAGCAATTTAGCGCCACTAAGAGAAGAGTCTCACTGAAACTGCGATGATAAAACTAATTTGTTTCTTTTAACGTTATTGTCGGCGTCAGGCAAGAGTTTTCACGTTTTCGAAATGAGCATTTTCAGAATGTGTTTTGCATAATATAACGCAGGAGAAATCACAGATCTAATCTGAAACAAAATATACTTTCAATTTCTGTTTTCATCAGCTCCTTTCCTATCTATCTCCTATCGAAACATTGTTTCTCTTTGTTGAAGTTTTCAGCCTCATAGAAGTTCTAAGTTGGAACCGTAAAGTTTGAGAAAGAACTGGAGTGGTTTTGGTTTAAATGGCGAGGTTTTCAACTCCTAAAACTGATCTACATTTCAATTCTCAAAACAGTATTATTGCAAAGTCGGGCGGTAGTTAGAACAAAGAAGCTCGTCATTCAAAAGATTGTGTTGATGAAACACCAAATTGACAGAACTACAAATATTATAAATGAGTGACAGCTACGTAGTAATAGGAGTTACTATTTTGAGCTTTACAATTTAGAACATGTACGTAAGAAGTCGCGGTGCGCTGAGCAAAAACTAAAATATTTTGTCCACAAATTGCTGAATTTTGTGAAATTAATTTTTTACGCAAATCATTGGGTTTGTGCCAGCACAAAATGAGAATCCCATGAGAATATTTGTTACGTTTTCTCGCATAATTGTGCGTATAGTTTCCTTTGAGAATGTTGCCGGTTTGACACTGTAATACTGTAATAGATTTGAAAAAACATTGACTAATAATTAATCTTCTTTTTTCCCGATAATTTATAGTCATACTACAGATTTTTTAAACATGACGACAATGTCTCCATCGAACTCCGATCAGTGGTAGTTTTACTGCTTCAATTAGTTCGTCCAACGCGATCTGTTTACGCTGTTTGTTGATTTCTTTTCTACTTGCTTTTGTTGTATGAAAACAGTTGTCAATGAACAAATTAGCATTGTGGAGTTCACTCATTTTGAAATGCTAATTCTAAAAAGCGATGTTTGATAGAGCTCATAGCGCGGGGGATGATTGTTTTCCGTTTTGAATAAAACATTTCTGCCCATGAAGAGAATTGGCGATCTGAACGGACATCAGTAAACTACGTATATCAGCAAGGAAAAGGAGTACTAGAACTCAAATGCCAGATCATAGCAATTTGTTACACAATTTGGTTTTGGCGTTAGAGTCGATCTACTCTCCGTTTATTTACTTACCGAACGAAGTGCCTGTGCCTACGCCTGCTGTTGGCTGTTGCGGTGGAAGCATGATTCGCACAAATGCTGAAGTATTAACTCATGTCGGCGTGGATGGAAATGTTGGAAATTCTTCTTCTTAGCAGTGCAGCCATAAATTTTTTTCTTGATGCTGAGCACAACCAGTTTTTAATGGTCGAGAGTGGCGGAAGTAGTGTTTACTTAAAATCAGACGAGAACCGTTTTCATGTTAGTAATATTAATGATCTGAGGATGAAAAATATTAGACAAACATTAAATTAGACATCAGTATATATAAACATTTAAATAACCAAGGAGTTTTCTCTGTATAGTCTGCTCAGTAAAAAGCAAAAATTTTAAAATCTTTTTACGGAAGCCAGGCTAAATTTGCGAATTGATGGCGCTTAATTTAACTGGCAAAAAATGCCTAACGAAAAACTGCCAATGATAACGTTGACATGTTTGTTATTCATTTTTCATTTCCATTGTGAGTCATAAATATGTGATATCATTGGCTCACTTGCTGGCCTTCAATAATGGTGGGAATCATTTTGGATGATTTGTACTGCGTCACTAGCTACAACCAGTGTCATAAGCAAGTAGAAAAAAAATATTTAAAAAAATTGCCGGGTGAAGCTCATCGCATGATAGCATCAGTGAAATAAACTATATAAAATATATTCGGATGAATCTGTCTCTGCGTGAAGAATGGCAAGTTAATTGCAACATCAAAATTCGTAAATTCCTAATGGTTATGTTTAAAAATGAGAATGACTTTATTGAGTGTACCACGATAATCAACAGAATAGCCATGAACGGTGCTCAAACCTATCGCTTCATTATTGTTTAATTTATCCGGTTTAATTTATTTTCTTCTTAGCTATTCTGTTATGTCTCTTCCATGCATCCTATTTTAAAATTCACGATTTTTAAGCTTGCCATGCGTAATAAAACTGTTGAATATGAGGTGAAAGATAGCCAACGAGGCGCGTAGCGCCGAGTTCGCTATAATCATCTCGTATTCAACAAGCGCGAGTTGAATAATTGTTTTATTGAAAACCGATCAAGAAATATCGCCAGATCTAGCTGAGTTTGCTTTTGCAAGAACAAATAGAAGACAATTTAATGGCCACTATTTCTCGGGCATGGTGTAATGGCTCACATACCATGGACGCGAAGCCAATCAAATCCCTGGAAATGCATTATAATGAAGATTCGCCAATCATGAACCAATCATGATATGCATATGCCTGGGTGATCTGTGGTCTATTTATCCAGCTGCGTGATTTAATTAAGCGAACACACAGTTTAGGAAGTATGAAGTTTCTGGCTAGAACTTATTTTTCCCTTTTTCCCTGCATTGTGAAATTATACGCTTGTCCCACAGGTCTTTTTAATAGAATTACATAACGTGATTACTACTTTGTAAATTATCTCTGACCAAAGTTATCTGCAAATCAAAGAGTTGGACGCCATGTTGTGGAGTCAGTGGAGGTCATTTTTGCGAGCTGTTGGAAAGGTAGGGAAACATATTGTAGTTACTGCCAAAGCCCTGCTATTCGAATTTACTGAGGCAAACGCCAACCTCACGGAACATAATGCATTTCAGACTGGTCAACATTCAGGGACCATTTTGAATTCAAGATGTTTTCATCGTCCACTTCCACTGATGTTGGTCCGAAGAAATGAACCGATATCTAATTAATTCTATCACCGATATCTAATTATATCTAATTATATATTATATATTATACACTATAATTAGATTTATGGACATTACTGAAAGGGAAAACATTGTTGACATAGGTTTGGCAATGTGTTGTTCTGATTGTTTTTTCAGTCACCACTATAGGCTCTAAGCCTGAAGCGCGCAATCAACTCGCAAAACTCTTCATTTTTATCGTTGAACATGTTGTTGATGAGCCACAAAATTCACACCACGAGAAACAAATTAAAAGTGTTGATAAGACAGTAATCCCAAGCCTAGCAATAAGTCAATGAGAAGCAAGACGTTTGACTGTCCGTAGATATCATTTTATGACATTTGCTTTTCTCTGTCAACGTCTCGGAAGGAATGCCTGATTTTCGCGGATTGCAGGTCGTGAAAAAATGTTGCGGAAAATCTCGAGCTAAATTTAAACGCATTGAATGTTTTCCTTGGTTCTTATTCTTCAGTACAACAATAATATGAAACAGTCATGTGTATATCGATGAGTATAGCAAAATGTTAGCGGTCGAGAAAACAGGTTTTTAGACTACAAGCGTTCATTGTAATTCATTACTTTGCTATAATAATTTTAGGTGTATACAGGGCCCCTCAGGATAACAGCCCCGTAGCTGATTGGGCCACCCTGTCTTAAATAAAGTTCACTTACTTACTTACTTACTCACTCACTCACTCACTCACTCACTCACTCACTCACTCACTCACTCACTCACTCACTCACTCACTCACTCACTCACTCACTTACTTACTAACATGAGCAAACTACAAGTTAGCAAAACACATGTTAAAGTTTTCTTCGTCAGATTACCGAAGGAGGGCTGTAATTTCTTTTTTCATACTCTCTTTATTTATTTTCTGATTTTGTCTTGGGATTTTGAAGTAATTATAAAGTGTCCTTCTGATGTTGGATAAGGGTTTATCACATTGTAGCTATAAGTAGATATATAGGACAAATTTTACTTCGGCTTTGGGAGATAAAGTGTGGGCTCTTTTGTACATAACTCTGTTAACTGGTTCCATCTCCCCATGTATTCTAACGTTGTATCACCTGTTTGTCCAGCAACTTCAACGGCGGTAAAAGTATTCTGAGTCGACATAAATGATCCATCTTTTTAGCACATTTCAAAACAAGTGTTTTCGCCGACCGGTAATTTAAGGATGTAAGCATTTTACACGGTTTAAGGACTGAATAGCAAGATTGAATGACAAACACGGTAAATAAAAACACCAAAACCTTTTATTAACGTCTTCTTGTAACTGTTACATTTGTTCATGAAAACAATTAACATCCCACATCAACTAAACAAGGAACGTTACGTTTACAAAAACTGGTTAGATTTAGATTTCACTCGATTTAATAATAACCCTTCCATGTATATATGAAAACAAAAGAAAAAAACTACAAATAAGAAAAGCCAAACAATGCTGTGTTTAACTGAGTACAACAAAACCAACACAAAGCTTAGTTTTAAGCATTAACTCGTTTGATTTTCATCTCAGCTCGTTTAGCAGAGTAGTGATGACCCTTCCAGTGTAACCAGTTCACACCGTCAGCATAAGAAGAATGTTTGCCTTTAAGATAGCGGCCGTTCAGGTTGGAGTGGTGACAGCCTTTGTACCACCAGGCTCCCTTGAACTGCGTGGCACAATTCCCGCCAGCTTTGTCATTGTCTCGATCTTTGGTGCTGAACGCCATGCCACGATGATCAGAAGAAAGCGAGTCACCAGCAGTTCCTAGGTAAACACAAAAGAGGAGAAGCGTATGGCGTAATAAAATTAGTGTCGTAACATATAAGTGTTCTTTTAAATCTTTGATCAGCAATTCAATATACCAGATTTTTCAGCTTCTCACATCCACGCCTAGGTAGCTTAATTGCACTTGCATCACACAGCTCATAGGTTCGAATCCTGTTCAAACCTGAATTTTTTCAGACTTCCTTTTTGAAACTGCTAAGTGTCTTGCATCCGCAGTTCAAAAGATATTTCATATGCTAACTCTTATTTTGAATTAACGTTATTACACAGTCTTTTTTTTTCTTTCAAAATACGAAAAATAAATAATAATCAGTCTATCAAATAAGCAGCTTAATCCGCAAAATAAAGTCAATAACAGACAGTAAAATTTATGTTAATTAAAGGAAAAAAAAAAAACGTTCAGAGAGGTAACAAGAATACTATCTATGGTCTATGACAATTTTTTCATCTACGAAACATTGCTATCTTTAGTTCTTGTGTCTGTTAAGAGTTTGAATTTTTCCTTTAAACAAAGTGAATATTTTGAATTAATTAACGTTCACATTAATATACATATTTTCATACAAAACTTCCAAATAACGCTGATTGAATATATCCTTCTATGTGATTATCGAATTATTATTTTTATACCTACCAGAGTATGAACCAAGGCTCAGCTTGTATTTGCTTCTTTCATCACCAACACCAAAGGAACTGTACTCAGCATATGCTGTATTGCCACTGAAGTCTTCAAGATCCACTCGAAGTTTGCTTCGTTCTTTTGTCAGGCGATGAATCTTGTCCAATCCGAGCCAAAATTCCCCATTGAGATTTCCAAAGCCTCGTTTGTAGTCGTCCCAGCCGCGGTAGAAATTAACCGAGCCGTCCAATCTCTTTTGAAACACAGTCCACCCCCCACCGGCTGTTGTTTGGTCACAGTACACATCAAAGGCACCGCCATCGTCGGGTTTGATTGTGTAAACACCGCTGGCTCGTTTACCAGCTTTGTAGAGTTCAGAGCAGCTCTTGTAAACTGAAAAACAAAAAAAACAAAAACAAAAACAAAAAAAAAATAAGGAGAGATTAAATTATCCGCACTGTACCGGGATTGTGTTACAGAGAGTTGTCAGGTTATTTTAAGTACCTTTTAAACATTTAATCCCATGCCCCAGTTTACTCAGCTCAAGTTTGAGAAGTTTGATCTCCCGAAGCAGACCTTTTACTGTGGTGTTTGATTCTACGTGGAAAAATGGAAAAAAGAAAGAAGAAATACTTAAAGCGATGCAACTTTTCAACTGTTCCTTAGTTTACTGCAATCTTACAGTGGAAAGTATTTACCGATTGTTTTCTTTTCTTTCAAAGATTGAATTCCCTGTCTTGTTCCACCACCGAGCTCTCTGATCAGAATATAAAGTGGTGAATACGACGGTGTCATTTGGCCTTGCGCAAGAGTTTTCAAGAACTATAAATTTTGACCGATATTTCAACGTTAAATAAAGTAAGTATAGACAACTAAAAAGAAAGTATTATGTATTAATGTGATCTTCAGCATTTCGGCGTAAAAAAGGTTTAAAAAAATCTTGTGCTATTTCGATCTCAGCGCTTCGGTGGGATTTTACAACGCAAAACATCACCTACCTTGTCCAGTTGTTTTGTTTTCTTTTAAGGATTTGATTTCATCCCTCATCTCGCGCAGCTCATTCATTACTCCATCAAGCAGTGTTTTGATCTTGTTGTTTTCTTAGAGGGCAGACGTACAAGATAACGTGGTTTATTTGGGCTATAATAATTCTCAAGTAAAATAAAGCGAGAACATCTCATGACTTTTATGTTAGCAATAACGTACTTTGTCATTTCTTGAATAAAATGACATTTTTGAATCCAAGTCTATCAGCTTTTATCCCGGCATTAAATTCTCTATACCTGTGTCCGCGGTTATGTTTTCCTTCAATGATTTGATTTCCTTCTTGATCTCGCCCAGTTCATTCTTTATTTCAGGAAACAGTCCTTCTATCGTTTTGTTGGAGCCTGTATCACAAAAGGAAAATATATAGTCAAGAATACTAAACAAGCGGCGAAAAAAGAGCTATTAGTGGAAGGAAAATAATCTGCGACAGCGATTCTCATTAAACATACAACAGGTCGTTTTATGCACCTTTGCAAGGTTTTGGGTTTCCATTCAGTTCCTTTAGCTCATGTTTTACTTCACGAAGCAGTTTTTCGACCTTCTTGTTGAGCCCTGCGTAAAAGTTACTGTTGTAAGTGTAGGTTCTATGACATTTGGACACCGTCGGGCGGCCTACACCAGAGTTTTTAGAGTTTGGCGTTCGGTTAGAGTTGGCAGCACGCACAACTATCACAAGAAAAACGAATATCAGAGTCAAGAGAAAACGTGGGCTCGCCATGTTTATCTTCACAAAATATCCCAAGCAATATAGCGTCACTAACTGGACGGTCTTACTGAAATTGCGATGATAAAACTAATTTGTTTCTTTTAACATTTTTGTCGGCTTCAGGCAAGAGTTTTCACGTTTTCGAAATGAGTATTTTCAGAATGTGTTTTGCATAATATAACGTACAGCGGAAGAAATCACGAATTCAATCTATTCCAAAAAATACATTCTATTTGTGTTTTACCTCAGCTCATTTCTTGTCTAGCTCCTAAGTAGTGGCCATTTTGTGGATTTTGACTCACTCAGTATTTTAGTTCAGCAATTCATCAATTCAGTTATAGAAACACAGGACACAGACAAGTCACGCACATAAAATATGCTTATAAAGGGCTTCGTGTGCCACTCTTTCAGTAATTCAGTCGTAACAAAATTGAAAAAGAGATTTAAAAATATACAAATGGACAAAATTGAAAACATGGTAGAAGTGTTGCCGACGAATCTCCACAGGATCACCATTGTTTAGTAGAAGAATCTTGCGATCAAAGACGAACGGATTCAAAGGTAGTCTCTGCAAGGCTGAACAAATCAGGCCTTGTCAAATTTTTGCAACAAACGTCATCACGACGGGAACATTGAGACAAAATCACAGCAACATATAAACACTAAAGCGATAAATTTTGATACTCTTTATACCTGCAAGATCACATGCAGTTGATCGCTCTTGCAAGAAAAGAAGGAGTGAAACATTGCGAATACAAAGCAAGGGACATGTAATGCGTGGGAGACTGTCGAGAGAAACTCGTTTTAAAACCTTCAGCATTGCGCGGAGATTCTTTCGAACTTACGCGTTCAGGTTAACAGATTTACATACCTGGAAAAACATGGGGAAATCGATCTTGATGGCGTTGTTTACATCTCGCCACAAATTCCGAAACTCTTGACATGTCAATCTGATTGTTTTTAGCCAACGCGCTACTCACGCGGAGAGAGAAGCAGTGGCGAAGTCTGACCTCTAAATGGTCTAAAATCGAGATTTTATATTCCATTTGAAATTAAATCACTCCTTGAAGTAGAAATTTTTGATGTGAATTAACATCTTTGGTTTGTCAAAATGCGTCCGGAATCGGCCTCGCAATCGCAATTTTTTAAGTTTATGTCGGCCGTGTGAAACATGTGAGCACGTTTCAACCGACATCAAGCGAATTCAACCGAAATTAGGCGAATTTGAGCGAATTAAAGTCAGATTCGAAGCAAAATATATTCTGTGTGGATTGTATTATTCAATGAAGCGTTGCACATCTCATTTGATCAATATTGTTGAAAAAACAATGGGTATGCATTCATGAAGCGTGATTTTATTTTATTTTATTTTTTTATTATTATTTGTCTTTTTTTGAAATATGGTTTACCACATGTGCGAGAAAAGCACAATTGTGTGAAATATAATATGTGATAAAAGTTCTTGGGTGTAAGGTTAGCCATCCTTTGATCCCGTTTATTTCCAGTATATGGCCGTATATTTCCTCGGGTGAGCCCGCCGGGCCCTAGTGGATAAACACAAATTAGTTTTCCAAAACAGAAATCAATTTCCTGACGCACAAGTCAATTTTGGACACAAATCCATATTGTTAAAAAGTAAGAGCCTCGAAACCAAAGGTGCTATAAAATCGTTTCCAGGGTTTTCCGCTTTCAACATGGCGACTGTTGTTCCATGTGGTTACTTGAATTGTGTAGCTTGTTGGCGTACTTCTCCTCGTTTATTTGGTAAAGTAACCATACAGACGCACGTATCTCGGACTGTAGTTCTTCTTCGCAAAAGTTCGCAATAATTAAGGTAGAAGATTGTTAGCCCAATCATTAGCCAATAGGCGTGCTCTTTTGTTGAAGATCATAAAGGACGTAGTAGAAGCCAAATTTGTCAAGTTAATACGATCCGTGAATATCATCACTATGACGAGTTTTGAAAACGTTTTTATTTTGTGCAAGATAACTGACATCAAAGTTATGTATAAAACAAATAGATTCCATTTTGTCGTGGGTCTGTACTCTGAGAACGCCAAAACGTGGTAAGAACATCAGTCACGCTATTTGCCTTCAGCTTGTAGCGTACATGTATTTCTTTGTCTCTACCGCGTTTTGACTTCAAACTTACGGCCAAATGAAATCTTACCAGAAATTTTGTTAACTTTATGAAATGAAGAGGAACAGAGGTGTGGGAAGCTTGGAAGAGACTGTTATGAGAAGTAAGGCCCGGTTCATACGTCGAACTTTACATGAGCCGAACCTAATCATTTGGTTCGGCGCATGTAAAGATCGACGTATGAATCAGTTAGGATCGACAGATTTGTATTTGGGTCGACCCGCCGTTCTATTCGACTGCACCAGTCGAATAGAACGGCAAAAGTTCGACTTCGATTCAGACGTCGAACTTTTCATGTGCCGAACTGTGCATTCCATCAACTTGGCATGTGCGCAAAGGACTTCATTCTGAACAAGATGGCGGGAAAAGAGGAATGTGCTTGTTCTTCTTGTTTCGAAACAACTAAATATACTTGTCTGAGATGCGAAAGATAAAAAAAATCTATTCTTGATGTGCACACGCACTTCTAACCGACAGAAACTTTCCAATACAGGCTATATCAAAGGCGAAGCGTCAAGACTTCTCAGAACAAAATCTTCAAAACCAACATTTGAAGAAAACATTACTCTATTCAAACAGAGATTACGCAACAGAGGTTACCTCGATAACCTTATAATAAAACTCTTTCAGAAGTCAACCTCCGCGAAAGAATGTCGGCACTACAAAACAAACTAAAAACCCGCAAAAACATTTTGAGGTTTGTTATGGAATATTGCCCTTCTGTGCCTAACCTAAAACAATTCAGATGAGTAAATACAGGAGCCATAATTAGGGATGGAGACCGTAAGCGTGGGGTCCACGCATCCCCATGAGTTGTACCAAAAAAATCTATATTTAGAAAAAATCCCCCCCCCACACATCATATACCCGCGTGAATACACGCAAATTTGCGTGGGGCTACTACCTTATATGTGATACAGAAAGCAACTGAGAAAAAATTCACTAAAGATAAAAAAAGTCCTTACCTGTCTGAGTACATGTCCGTAGAGTGTAAGCTTTTTTCATTCATTCAACAGTAGCAACGCACGCAGCGCCACCGTTTTGGCGCCTTTTTTACTTTACTGTGAGAGTCAAGTGATCAATTGGCCGCTTATTCAAACTTTTCCCGTCTTCTTTGAATTGTTACCTTTTCTTTGTGAGAGTTTAATTCCTTAAATGTGGGCACTGAGGAGATATTCCCTGTCAGAATTTTAAAATTTGGACGCCCTTTTGAACGGGTGGAAAAAAATTTAATTTCTCCACGCGCGATCCTGGCCGTTTACACGCGTGCGCGCACGCGCTTACGGCGCGATTTTTTTCTAAAATTAGATTTTTTTGGTACAACACATGGGGACAGGCCCACAAGTCAAAATGGCATCTCGTTACGGTCTCCATCCCTGATTATGGCTCCTGGTAAATGACACTTGATAGAAAATCTGCCTCTGCTAAGGGAGATCTACAAAGACCCTTCCTTACTTTCGTACAGAAAAGGGAGATCTTTGAAAGACGCACTCGTAAGAGCAAATTAGCTTTGAAGGTCATATTCTTCCTATCTCGACCAGTAGGAGCCGTGTTTGGCCTGTCTTTATTATTTTACCAAACAAGCTCTTCCATGTCAGAATTCATCTTTCCCGCCATTTTAAATCTTCTTGAGTAAAAACAACAGCCGCTGACCACGAAAATCTACTTTCTCACTTTAGCTTGAATTAAGTTCGACTTCAGTTAGGTTCAACGTCTGAATCAACTGCCGAACTTAATTATTTGGGTCGACCTTAATAGGTATTAGGTTCGGCTCATGAAAAGTTCGACGTATGAACCGGGCCTTAAAAGTCAAACACTCCTCTAACACGCTTCGTCCTCCATTGACAAAATAATCACACTTTTTTCTATATTCGCATGTTACGTTGAGACGGTCAACTGAAAAATGTTGCTAGCAGTGAGGCAGTTGGCATGGTTTGTTTGTCTTCTATTCGATATAGTTATGAACACATTGGAGCTATTTCTGTGTCCCTATAATTAGCTTGTCTTTTATTTGTTGTTAGAACTGTTGAAGTTAACAATACAGATGCTGAAGATCGTTTAGTGCTTGTAGACGGGGTAAGACAGTTTGTAGGCATTTGAACCCCAGTGGGGTATAAGACTGATGTGCAAAGGCCAAATATGGAATACCATCAATCTGACCACAGAAATGCTATGAAATTTTGGTTGTGTTAACGGAGAAGGGCTAAATTATGATTGCGTGAAAAAAAAAAAAGAAATTCTTGCAGAGAAAAAAAATCAACATAAAAAGGGAGCACGAACAAGAAGGTGAAATAAGTTACAGATCGATTTAAAACTAAAGATAACTGTGGAAAAGAATGTTTGGCTTTATCAACAGAATTTATAAGGTCACGGTAATTTGGCTACCGAAAAGAGATTTGATGAGAGCTGACGTTTCCAGCTTTCGCCCTCAGTCGTGCTTTGCTCTGACGAAAGGCTAACGTTCAAAACGTCAGCACTCAAATCTCTTTACTGTGGCCAGATCACCTTACCAACTCTGTTGATAAAAGCAGACATTCCTTTCCACTCCCCCACCGACGCAGCACCTCAGTTTCCTTAGAAACTAAGCCCCTTATGTAAAGATAATATGTTGTTTTCCAGTTGTCATGAGAGCCATTGTGCGTTTCTAATGATCTATTTATGGGGTAAATTAATAAACAAAGGAAGACTGAAGGACTCCACACTAGTTAGGCTACAAGGCACTCTTTTATTTCTCCCGTTATATCAACGCCTGATCAGCGAATGGCTGCTGAAATATACCTAGAGAAATCGCAGTAAAATATGAACTGTTTTGTAGTGTTATATCTAGTAGACAGCATATAGTAAAGCGTTTTCTTTGACACGCTTCTCAGTACATTTTATTGACATATTTTATCAAAAGGTTGCATATGCAAAGAAAGACCTGCATGCTGACGTCATTTTAGACATGGCCACTTTGACTGGTGCCCAGGGTGTCGCCACTGGAAGATACCACGCGTCTCTTTTAACCAATGATGAGGACTGGGAACCGGTTTGTGCTGTGGCAGGAAAAGCCAGCGGAGACCTGGTGGTGAGTGGTTGGCATGGGTCTTTCTGAATGATTTATTTTGCGAGCGTGTTGAGTTTTTACGGGAGACATTGAAAGAGAAAAGGACAGACCGTATGCCGTCAAGATTGCGAGGACATTTTTTGAGGTCTTGCCTGTGGACGTGTTGCTTTACTAGAGAAAAAAATTGAACATTTCTCGTGTCTTTCTGTCAAACCACGCAAATAATCAATGAAATGTTATGCTAGGAAACGTTTTGTTTACATTGTTTCCCATCAAAATTTCGACGCTACAGCTGGAGTTGTACAAAAACATTTCTTAGCGTAACATCCCCTTCAATGGCCAATCTCTCGTTTACATATATTCTTGTTGCCGCATTTGTTTGAAAACGTAGAAGCTATTTCTATTCTCACACTACTGACTTCCGTGGCAAAACGTGGGAAATGGCCGTTGCAGAATGTGTTGCGCGAAACATTAAGAGCATTGCAAGGTAGAACATTCATGTTCCTTGAAACGACAAAATGTTTGCTATACAAACCGGTTTCATAAAGAAGAATCGTGTTGTTCTTTCTAATAGTAATATGTAGAATCACAGGAATTTTATCCAGTCCGGATACTTTGAAGCTAACATAGACAACAACAACATCAACCTTAATGACCTCAATAAGACAAGTATCTCTGTATTAATTCTGTCACCGCACTAATTAATTATGACGTTTTCTAAAACTTTGCAGTTTCCTGTGCCTTACTGCCCTGAGCTTCATTTCTCTGAATTTTCCAGTGCCTTAGCAGATATGAAGAATTCCGTTCAGGTTTGTTGTACATTTCTTTCTCTTGCATGTATTTTTCTTCAGTAATTCACGTTTGCTTGTCCAAACTAATCGTGTTTCCCCCTTTTTTTTCTTTTTTCTATCCCGTATTGCTACGAAAGTAATCGGCTATTATCACCATAAATCACCAACGTACTGTATTTTCAAAAATAAGCAATAACCGAAAACTATAGAAAATGACTTTTTTTGTACCGTTCGACCTTTTCTGTCCATTTAGTTGAAAATGCTCGTGTCACGTGCTCTCATTAGCCAATCAGAGCAAACATCTTGGCTTGGCATGTTTTCTCCGAGCTGTGGTCATTCTAGTTAGTCAGACTTAAGACATTTTTCAAATAAACCCTGACGTCATTCTCTTTGAAATAAGCGCAAACAATTGTATAGTTTTGTGTATAAACTGTAGTTGCAAAGTGCATCAATAATTTTTCCGGATTCCCGCGACATGTTGCCCCGATTTCATGTTTCCTCACCCTTGGTACCTGTTGCTTGTTCAAATGATATTTTCGGTCTTCCAGCAGCCTTAACATGACCTTTGATTCTGTAATTATCAGCTCAACACCCAACAAATAAAGAGAATGACTGAGACACCATCAGCATCAATCCCACTCGACCCAGACTCCCTGTACTCGGTCGTGCAACAGAGCGGTAAGACTTTGGCAGGACATAGAAAATGAAAGATTCAAGCGAGTATAAACAATTACTCGAAGAAATACTTCGAATAACAAATAGATTTATTTGAGCTGAAAAAAATATTTAGGGTTAGGTGCACTTTAAACAATCTTTATCAAAAATGTAACTAAAAGTGCATTGCTTTCTTTATAGAACCGTGATAATGCCCAAGTTTCCTGTGCTGGCCTGTTTATTGGTACGTAGTCATTAGTGTGTTGTGGGCTGTATATATGGGTATCGGTGAAAAGGTTTCGGGGATAACCCTGCGGCGGACTAGCATCCCATCCAGGGAGGATAGTAGTTGCTTCAATCCAGTTTAAGCTCCAATCGTGTAGTCGGCCTCCTTTACGCGAAGGGCGACTGATGTTCCTGCAGTTCATGCTCGTATACTAAGGATCGTTCTCACGGTGGATGCAGTCTTAATCTTTAATCTGAAAGAGTGACCACTAAAATTGACTTTGAAAAAGCCTTATCTGCACTGTGACCCTTTACGTTTGCCAAGGTCGCCCTTATTTCTTTTTGCTGTTGTTGTTGTTGTTGTTTTCTTTTGTTTTTTTAGTTCTTCTCTTTAACCTCAGTCGCATACAGTCATGCAGCTCAGTTAACCATAAGCTGCCCCTTGCAGTGGTGTCTGTTGCACAGAACAGCTTGCTAGTCGAGCACAAACTTTCCCTTACATTATACTCATGCCTGGATGGAGAGGAACAATGTGAGCCGAGTGTGTTGGCCTGAGATCAGACTAGAATCCTAAGAACTGTCCCTCAGATCCGATAGTCAAACCACTAGACCATCAGCTGTCCTTATTTCTTTACAAGCATCAGAGTATTCGTTTTGCTTATCAAACCTTGACTCGTCCCACAGTTAGGTTTGGTAGCCATTTCTTTTACCTACTTTCTTTTAATCTTTTTATCATCACCCAATGTTTCTTTTGCCCATTTTGTTGCCTTTTTAGGTTCTCATTTAGGATTTGATTTCCCTGGAACTTGGCTTCATGTTGACACGGCCGCTCCTGTCCACATGGTAAGATATTAAGACATTTAAGAAGCTACTACAGCGTGAGCACATAACGGTAAATTTTTCATTCTCAGTCTCAACTGGAACGCCGTTCCCACTTGATCTGTTACTGGATAGTTGACGGGCATATTGTGCAAGTTGAACGAATTGGAATAATTGCTATAAAGTAGTAAAGTAACGC
The DNA here is from genome assembly GCF_977016875.1 of Pavona decussata. Taxonomy (NCBI): domain Eukaryota; kingdom Metazoa; phylum Cnidaria; class Anthozoa; order Scleractinia; family Agariciidae; genus Pavona; species Pavona decussata. Next base: position 428,078 of record NW_028145499.1, read on the forward strand.
GAACTTATATTTTGAGGTGACGTTTTCGTTGGCGTTGCCGTCGTAGCTTCTTAAAAGTTATCTTAAGCAGCGACGTCGACGACGCAAGCGAAACCTTCAGAAACTTTAGTTTTAACTGCAAAAGCAACGTGAGTTGACAAAATTCAAGGTTTGCAGAGAAGGTAAACACACGAGGTGTATTTTCCTTTCTCTGTCTGAACTTGAAAGCTGCCCCCAGGGATTCATTTCCTGGTTAGGTCGGCACATTACGCCAATAAAATTAGTCGGAGTAATCGCAAGTTAGTTAAAAAAAATGTAATTTAATTAATTTCATTTTCAACTTACGTTTTCGGTGACGTCGTTTGTAACGATCAGGGCCCAGTTGCTCGAAGCATGGTTAGCGCTAACCTGGGTTAAATGCCATGACAACCTACAGGTTTTAATACCTCTTAACCAATGGTTAGTGCTAACCATGCTTCGAGCAACTCAGCCCAGAGTGATATTTCTAAAGAAACGTTGGTGCTGCGTCGGTCGGGAGGGGAAACGAATGTTTGCGGGTTTTATCAACAGAGTAGTGATAAGGTAATTTAGTCATCGCAGAGATTCGAGTGCTGACGTTTCAAGCGTTAGATCTTCATCAGAGCGATCGTTCTCACGAAGGGCTAACGTTCGAAACGTCAGCACTGAAATCTCTTTGCGGTGGCCAACTACTCTGTTGTTAGGGAATTGGTCATAACAAGTTTGTTCGAAGAGGACCCACCTTGTCTAGTGTAGGAGGGTTATCGAAGGCACCACCTGTCTCAAGGACACTACCGACAAAATTTTATTGGCTTTAAAATTTGAGTTGACACAGAAATAGTCAGCTTACAAGAGTCAACATAGCTAGATAAAAGAGAAAAGTGGGGTTTGAATCTCACTGTCATTTTTTACTGCTGGATAAAGGGGTAGCTATGCGATAAAGGCACCATCTATTGAGGTTGAGGAAGGGGAGGGGGGGGGGGGGGGAGGCAGGCAGAGACTACCATCTATTTTGTGGTTTAGTGGGTCTTGCTCGAGTATAGTAGTTTTGACCACTTCCCTTAAAGCCAATAATTTGTATCGCATGTGCAGAGCCATTTTTGTGATTAATCTTTTTCGTTTCCTGGCGTTGTAGTTGCTTTCGCCGTCCTCGCTGCTGAACTAGAACGCTTTGGTAGTAAAATAATTAATTCGTTAAAATGTTTCTTTGGTTGCCGTTGCAGGGTGAAAGAGCTACAGGTTATGGTGTAGCGCTACTGGTAACTTTATTTGGAAAAGCTTCCTCCAGCAAGCTTCTTCAGAGTATTTCACCAAACCTGCCGGCAAAGAACAGTGGCATTATTTTCTGAACAAGTTGGATTTTTCCTTGTCAACGGGCATGCGCAGAGAACATCGCTTGAGCAGAGAGCAAGGAGACTGAACATGCCGATTAGTCTAATATTTGAGCATGGATTTAATATGAAAAAAAAAATAGCATTCCATTTTAACGGAATATAATTCCAAATACTAATAGTCACCTCACCCGTGGATCTTCTTGTGTGTAGAATCTATAAACTGAAACATTAATTAACCAAGCAGTTTTAGTCAAAAACATATGGGGCGTGGTATATGACAAAGAAACAATAGCTTTTGCCAAATCAATGCCGTAGTGCAGGCTTATGAAAGAGTGTACAGCGAGTTGGTTACTCCCACGTATCCAGATTGTTAACAGGGATATATTAGGCTCTCAAATAGACCCTGACTCGCATATGCATGTACCATGCTTGGGTAGCCTTTGCCATGTGGGCTTTTGCTCCGTTCTGTACCAGCGTCATCTGCTTGTTAGAGCTGAACAGTTTTCGCTTGTCTACAGCTTCTGTTGTACTTCTGCGGTGTGGCAGAGGCTTTAGTTCTTTCTTAAGGATGTTTTCAATGTAATAATCGGCAGTTACAGTTCTATCTTGTGGTACAAAATGAAGAGCAGTCAAGCTGTTCTTAACTTGGTAAGCTGGCGGAACTTTATCCTCTTGTGAGCCCCATATAATGTCATTCTTGGGGTTTGGAAATTGAAAGAGGTATTTGGGGCATTCATCTGAAAATAGGAAATCCTCTTAATCTTCTGCAGTGAGATGTTTAAAGGCCTTTGCGGATTTCAGACGCGCGGTTCGCTGCTTTGTACTGAGAAGAGGCTTCTTTGGCCGTCCAAGTGCCCTCCATCCGTGGTTTTTCATGTACCTCCAGACAGAGTTTTTACCACCATCAAGGCTTTTTCTTTGGAGCTCTCTTGCAAGTTGTCTTGTCGAATTCCCTCTCTTGTATTTAGCTTTATTCAAAACTTGAATTGCTGCATCTTTGATTACCTTTGGCCTTCCACTTCGTTGTTTATCTTTGAAATTTGCGGCACTTCTCGCCGACCATTTCACAACCCAACGCTTAGATTTTTCTAGCTTTTTAGCGATTTCTTTGACTGTGAATCCGTCAACTCTTAGTGTATAAGCTTGGACCCTCAAATACGTAAGCTTTTTACGATTTAAAGGGTTCATTTTCCATACAAGAACAAAAAATGGTTCGATGAGAGCAGCAGCTCAACTAAAACTGAAACTGCTGAAAAAGTGATCACAGTTTTGGCGGAAAATTAGACGCGTGCGAGCAAATTTGGGGGGAAAATACAAATAAATTAAAAATTTTAGAAATAAAGTAGCGCAAATGTAAGGTAATAGTCTTGCAAAGTATTAGTCTTATTGTGTATTTGAAATTATTCGGTAATCGAGTAAAATTGCGTTTAAATGCAGGCTTTTAAAGTAGAGAAACGAACTTTTGGGACACCCTGTAGTCTCGTGCCCAGGCAGGCTTCTTTCCTTCAGTCGAACGTGACTCCTTAAGTATAAGGCTTTTCGGGAGGTGGTGGGGGGGGGGGGGGGGGGAGGGAAGGGACGGGCGGTAATCAGGTAATTGGTGTTGTGAGGTTTCAATTCTTAAGTATTATTAGTTTGTCTAGGCATATGTATCGATGAACTAAGACTCTGTATGTCTGCACAGTCCATTGTGATATACTAACCGACTATAATACGCGCCTGGATAGTTCTGTATTGGATGAAGAAGTTTCCACATCTGGTTGGTTATGTTTTTGAAAAGAAGGATCGTAATAGAGCTGGAGGTGGGATTGCCCTTTATGTTAGAAATTCAATCAATTTTGTACGAATGTGTACACTTGAGAACGAACCCGCGCCGCAAATGTTCCCCAAATTGAACCCGTGCGATCCCTGGAGTGGCCAGAAAATAATCCCCAAATTGAACCCGTGTGATCCCCAGAGTGGAACTGAAGCAAATAATCCCCAAATTGAACCCGTGTGATCCCTGGAGTGGACAGAAAATAATCCCCAAATTGAACCCGTGTGATCCCCAGAGTGGAAAGCAAATAATCTCCAAATTGAACCCGTGTGATCCCCAGAGTGGAAAGCAAATAATCCCCAAATTGAACCCTTGTGATACCCAGCGTAGACAGAAAATAATCCCCAATTTCAGTGAACCGGTGTGACCCCCAGAGTGGACAGAAAATGATCCCCAAATTGAATCCGTGTGATTCCCGGAGTGGACCGCAAATTATCCCTTGAAAAAAGGAAGGAATGGCGTAGACATTTTGTGGTAGGAATGTGAGTGATAAAAAGGAATCAAAACTCAAATCGCGTATGAGTCAAAAGAATATTAGGGGACATACGCCAAAGTTCGTATCTATTAAAAAGGAAAAAATAATGTCGGTCGACTATGTCTTAACGGCGGTGAATTCATAACTTGTGATCGAAAGCGTCTTTGACATGTGGCTATATAAGGTATATAAAACGAAACATTAAAATTCTAAGAAATATTTACCTTAAGGAAATATGGAGCTTTTTTTCCACAAAATGTCAGCTTAGACTTGCAGAACACTCAGCACTGGTGAACTAATTCCTTTTCGTTCACGAATCAAGAATGGGCAAATATGCCGCTAAAGTCAACTACATTGTAGCATTATTTTTCGTGAAACAAACAACAGCTCGTAAATTAGGTGAAAAAATTCCTTTTCCTAAAACATCCTGCCTTTTAAATTTTTAGCTAAAGCATCCGAACAGCTCAATCCGTATTATTTTACCCTATTATGCCTTTAAAAGGATACAAAACGATCTGAGAACAAATGAGACAACATTTTACGGATTGTAAGTATTTTGCTTAAATTTTCCCGTTGGGCTCCCTGACAAATGATATCTCTATTTTTATCGCATCTACCAAGGTCCGAAGAAATGAACCGATATTTTAATAAATTAAATTTTCTCTGTCAACGTATCGGAAGGAATGTCTGATTTTCGCGGATTGCAGGTCGTGGAAAAATGTTGCGGAAAATCTCGCGCTCAATTTAAACTCATTAAATGTTTTCCCTGGTTCTTATTCTCCAGTACAACAATAACATGGGAAAACATCAAACTACTGGTTAGCAAAACACATGTTCAGGAGATGTTAAATTTTCCTTCGGCAGATTAAGGAGGGCTGTAAGTTCTTTTTTCAGGCCCTCTTTATTCATTTCTTGCTTTTGTCTTGGGATTTTAAAGTAATAACAAAGTTTTCTTTTTGATGTTGAATAAAGATTTATCACATAGTAGATGCGACAAATTTTACCCCGGCTTTGGCGGAGATAAAGTCTGTGGGCTCTTTTATTTAGAATTCTGTTATTAAACTGCTTCCATCTTTCCATTTTTCTAATGCTGGATCAGCTGTTTCTCAAATAATTTGAACCGGCGGTAAAAATATTCTGAGTCGACATAAACTCATCTTTATAGCACACCTCAAAACAAGTGTATTTGCCGACCGGTAATTTAAGAATGTAAGCAATTTACACGGTTTAAGGAGTGAGAAGCAGGATTGAATGACAAACACAGTAAATAAAATACCAAAACCATTTATTAACGTCTTCTTGTAACTGTTACATTTGTTCAGGAAAACAATTAACATCCCACATCAACTAAACAAGGAACCATGGTTACGTTTAAAAAGCGGGTTTGATTTTAAATTTCAGCCCCATTTAGTAACAACCCTTCCACGTATATATGAAAACAAAAGAAAAAAACTGCGGATAAGAAAAGCCAAATAATGCTGTGTTTAACTGAATACAACAAAACCAACACAAAAACGGAAAGGTTGCTTTGTTCTAAGCATTACTGAACTGGTTTGATTTTCATCTCAGCTCGTTTAACAGAGTAGTAATGACCCTTCCAGTGATACCAGTTCACACCGTCAGCATAAGAAGAGTGTTTGCCCTTAAGATAGCGGCCGTTCAGGTTGGAGTAGTGACACTTATTGTACCACCAGGCTCCCTTGAATCGCGCGGCACAATTCGTGAAAAATCTGTCGTTGTCTCGATCTTTGGTGCTGAACGCCATGCCACGCTGCAAAGACAGCGAGTCACCAGCAGTTCCTAGGTAAACACAAAAGAGAAGAAGCGTATGGCGTACTGAAAATGTTTCATCAGCAATTCAATAAACCAGATTTTTCAGCGCCTTATTCACTCCCAGGTAGCTTAGTTGCACTTGCATCGCAGAGCTCATGGGTTCGAATCCTGCTCAAGCCTGATTTTTTTTAGAGTTCCTTTTTGAAACTGCTAAACGTCTTTCATTCGCAGTTCAAAAGATGATATTTCACATACTAATTTTTATTTTGAATTAACGTCATTACACGCAGTCTTTTTTTTTTTCCTTTCAAAATACGAAAAATAAATAACAATCAGTCTACCAAATAAGCAGCCTTAATCCGCAAACTGATAAAGTGAATAACAGACAGTTAATGTTGATTAAAAAAAAAAAAAACGTTCAGAGAGAGGTATCAAGAATACTGTCTATGGTCTATGATCATTTTTTCATACAGGGAACATTGCTGTCTTTACTTCTTGTACCTGAAAATTTTTCCTTTAAACAAAGCGAATATTTTGAATTAATGAACGTTCTCATTAATTAGCATACATATTTTTAAACAAAACTTGCAAATAACGCTGATTAAATATAGCCTTCTATCTGATTACCCAATTATTATTGTATACCTACCCGAGTATGAACCAAGAGTCAGCTTGTATTTGCTTCTTTCATCACTAACACCAAAGGAACTGTACTCAGCATATGCTGTATTGCCACTGAAGTCTTCAAGATCCACTCGAAGCTTGCTTCGTTCATTTGACAGTCAAAGAGTAGTCAGGTTATTTTACATACCTTTTGAACATTTAGTCCCATGCCCCAGTTTACTCAGCTCAAGTTTGATCTCCCGAAGCAGACCTTTTACTGTGGTGTTTGATTCTACGGGGAAAAAAGGGAAAAAAGAAAGAACAAATACTAAAAGCGATGCAACTCTTCAACTGTTCCTAAGTTTACTGCAATCTGGCAGTGGAAAGTCTTTACCAATCGTTTTCTTTTCTTTCAAAGATTGAATTCCCTGTCTAATTTCACCGAACTATCTTTTCAGAATATAAAGTGAGGAATTCGATGGTGTCATTTGGCCTTGCGCAAGAGCTTTCAAGAACTATAAATTTTTACCGATATTTCAACGTTAACTGATAAAGTAAGTATAGATAACTAGAGAGAGAGTTGTTATGAATTAATGTGATCTTCAAAATTTTGGGAAAAAAACTTGTGCTATTTCGAACTCAGCGCTTGATCGGGTGGGATTTTACTCAGCCAAACATCTTCACCTACCTTGTCCAATTGTTTTGTTTTCTTTCAAGGATTTGATTTCATCCCTCATCTCGCGCAGTTCATTCATTACTCCATCAAGCAGTGTTTTGATCTTGTTGTTTACTGAGAAGGCAGGCGTAAAGGAAAACGTGGTTTATTTGTGCTACATTAATTCTCAAGTAAAATAAAGCGAGAATATCTCATGACTTTTATAATAGCAATAACGTACTTTGTCATTTCTTGAATAAAATGACATTTGTGAATCCAAATCGATCAGCTTTTATCCCGGCATTAAATTCTCTATACCTGTGTCGGCGGTTGTGTTTTCCTTCAATGATTTGATGTCCTTCTTGATCTCGCTCAGTTCGTTCTTTATTTCAGGAGACAGGCCTTCGATCGTTTTGTTGGAGCCTGTATAAAAAAAGGGAAAGATATAATCAAGAATAGAAAACTAGCGGCGAAAAAAGAGCAATTAGTAGAAGGAAAGTAATCGACAGCGATTCTGATTAAACACCGCTACAACAGGTTGTTTTGTGCACCTTTGCAAAGTTTTGGGTTTCCATTCATTTCCTTTAGCTCGTGTTTTACTTCACGAAGCAGGTTTTCGACCTTCTTGTTGAGCCCTGCGTAAAAGTTACTGTTGTAAGTGTAGGTGCTATGACATTTGGACACCGTCGGACGGCCTACACCGGAGTTGTTAGAGTTTGGCGTTCGGTTAGAGTTGGCAGCACGCACAACAATCACAAGTAACACGAATATCAGAGTCAAGAGAGAACGTGGGCTCGCCATGTCTATCTTCACCAAATATCCCAAGCAATATAGCGTCACTAAGAGAAGAGTCTCAATGAAATTGCGATGATAAAACTAATTTGTTTCTTTTAACATTTTTGACGGCTTCAGGCAAGAGTTTTCATGTTTTCGAAATGAGTATTTTCGGAATGTGTTTTGCATAATACAACATGGGAGAAATCACGGATTCAATCTACTCCGAAAGATGCTTTGTATTTCTGTTTTACCTCAGCTCATTTGCCGTCTAGGTCCTAAGTATTGGCCATTTTGTGGATTTTGACTCATTCAGTATTTCAGTTCAGCAATTCATCAATTCAGTCATAGAAACATTGGAGACAAACAAGTCACGCACATAAATATGCTTAAAGTGCTTCGTGTGCCACTGTTTCAGTAATTCAATCGTGGCAAAATTGAAAAAGAGATCAGACTTAAAAATATACAAATATGGACAAAATTGAAAACATGGTAAAAATGTTGCCGACGAATCTCCACAGGATCACCATTGTTTAATTGAAGAATCTTGCGATCGAAGACGAACGGATTCAAAGGCAGTCTCTGCAAGGCTGAACAAATCAGGCCTTGTCAAATTTTTGGAACAAAAGTCATCACGGCGGGAGCATTAAGACAAAATCACAGCAACATATAAACCCTGGAGCGATAAATTTTGATACTCTTTATACATGCAAGATCGCATGCAGTTGATCACTCTTGCAAGAAAAGAAGGAGTGAAACACTGCGAATACAAAACAAGGGGTGTGCAATGCGCGGTTTTGGGAATTAATTTCAACCAAAGCGGTGACTGTCGTGGGAGACTGTCAAGAGAAACTCGTTTTAAAACCTTCAGCATTGCGCGGAGATTCTTTCGAACTTACGCGTTCAGGTTAACAGCTTTACATACCTGGAAAAACATGGGGAAATCCATCTTGATGACGTTGTTTACATCTTGAAGGAGACAACGCAGCAAATTCCGAAACTCATTCCAATCTGATTGTTCTCAGGTAACGCGCTACTCATGTGGAGAGAGAAGCAGCGGCGAAGTCTGACCATGAATGAAGATGTGATGAGTTTAACCATCGCCACAAGGTGAAAAATCCTCCAAATGGTCTAAAATCGAGATTTTATATTCCATTTGAAATTAAATCACTCCTTGAAGTCGAAATTTTTGATGGGAATTAACATCCTTGGTTTGTCAAAATGTGTCCGGAATCGGCCTCGCAACTGCAATTTTTTAAGTTTATGTCGGCCGTGTGAAACATGTGAGCACGTTTCAACCGAAATCAAGCGAATTCAACCGAAATCACGCGAATTTGAGCGAATTAAAGCCAGATTCGAAGCAAATATATATTTTGTGTGGATTGCATTATTCAATGAAGCGTCGCACATCTCATTTGAAAAACAATGTGTATGCATGCATGAAGCGTGTATTTTATTAATTTATTTATTCATTTTTATTTGTCTTTTTTTAAAATATGGTTTACCACATGTGCGAGAAAAACACAGTTGTGTGAAATATAATATTTGATTTAAGCTCTTGGGTGTGAGGTTAGCCATCCTTTCCAGTATATGGTCGTTTATTTACTCGGTTGAGCCCGCCGGGCCCTAGTGGATAAACACAAATTAGTTTTCCAAAACATAAATCAATTTCCTGACGCACAAATCAATTTTGGACACATATCTAAAAGAAAGAGCCTGGAAACCAGTGCTACAAAATCGTTTCCAGGGTTTTCCGCGTCCAACATGGCGACTGTTGTTCCATGTGGTTACTTGAATTGTGTAGCTTGTTGGCGTACTTCTCCTCGTTTATTTGGTAAAGTAACCATGTTTTGCCAATAAAATAGTATGATTACCATGATAAAGATGATAAATGAAATGATAAAGGATCGCAGACTGCATGGATTCTGCTTTTGTTCATGAAAAATAGACAGATTTTGTCCTTGAAAAGGTTTGTAAGGTTGTGAGTAAGGGAATAAATAAAACAGAATTGTACTGTGACCATTCAATAATTACTGTGTTGAAGCGAATCTCAGTGTTCACAACTCAGGCTCGTTACTATCAGCAGTGTACGCAGAGAGTGACAAGCCCTCTCGCACGTGTGGAAAGATGGATTCACCTGGTCACTCAGCTATCAGAGTAACTTTGAGGGGACTTGAAACGCTAAATGACAGCGGGCTCAAATAAACACGAAGGTGTGCGACCTACTCAAGAGAGTATTAATTGTTTTAGTGGGTATGTTTTAATGGCATACGTGGAAGCCTTAACACGCTAGCCAAATTTTTCGGCGCAAAGAAGCGACAGCCGAAAAGACGTCTGTGTTCGCAGGCTATAACACGCTGGTAGCGTCGTTTTTTAATTATGAGCTCACATTCTATTCAGTGGTTAGTCGGGTATGTTTTACTGACATACTATGGAAGCTTAATGACGATAATCTCAACTAAGATATTAACAGTGTCCGATATGGCGTCCTCATAGGATCAGTAATGATCCAGAAATAGAATTAACATGATTTAGAAGGCGAAAATGATCGAAATGGAATGAGAGTGATTTGGAACCTCAGCTCAAAAATGAGAGCGAAAAATCGAGTTACGCAATCGAACAAATAGTCTTGAAATGCGATGAAATACTATTTACATCGACTTGTCACATTCGAAATCTTGCTTATTTCATGAAATTAATTTTCCTATTCATATATGGAATTATGGAGCTCAATATTTTTACTTCGCGAAAATGAACTGTTTGCTGGGGTGTTACTAAACAGAGTAACGCAGTAACGAGTAACGAGTAACGGAGTAACGAGAAAGCGAGTAACGGCAAAAAAATTCCACAGGTTTAAAAATAATAATAATAATAAAAAATAAAGAAAAAATGGGTAGCGGGAAATAAAATTCGACGGGAAAAAATAGATTAGAAAAGAAAAATTTTAGAAAAGTAAATTAAATGTGAAGATCATTTTAAGATTGTAGCGCGAATCACTTTTAATTTACTCACATTCTTTCGTGTACTGATCAGAAGCCCCCAAGCATGCGATAGGCATGCGGTTACAAACCAAAAACTGCCGCCTCTTGAATGACAAATGTACTTTAGATATTGTAAATATTTTTTATTCGGACGACAAATAAAGAAAGAAATTTAAAAAAAGCAATAGGGAAAAATTTCACAGGTTAAGCGAAAAAAAAAAAAGACAAAAGAAGGTTTCAAAAGTGGTTTGACATTTTTGCTCGGTGTCATATGTAAAATTTCTAATTAAAGATCTCAGTCAAGTAAATAAGCGAACTTGCAGGCGAAATAAATTGATGTATATTTTGAATCATGAGTCAATTGGTTTTCTCCATTTCTACAATCACATACAATACTTCGATAACAAATCATTCAGCCGTGATTACAAGCCATATTGCGCTATATTTTTAGAACAAATTGAAATGGCAAAGTTCGATTTTTTTGCCACAAAATCACTGAATCTGTTCGTTACTTGAGAAACATTTTCTTGCTTTTTTGCTTCTTACTCTGTCTACTAAAAGATTCGAAAACTTGCCCGCAAATGTGTTTGTGCTCTATGAGAAAAACCTTGCCTTGAATTGTCCGAAATGACGTACGATATCGCACTTATCTGTTTGGCAGGAAAAATGCATAAATGAAGCAGCGAAAGAAAGAACAGCAACAAACAAACAACGTTTATAAGCTTACTTCTTCCGTAACCAAGGCTCCCTTGTTTTCAGTTATAGTTGCTGGCGTAGCTTTCCTCTGTTAAACAAATCAATGCGATACAAGAGGAAGAAAACCTCTCAGGGGCTTACCTTCCATGACACCAGCTGTGATCGAGGAAGGACCCCAGGAAGAATTGGCCACGCGATATTTTTGACGCGAAGATATATCTTCGATTCCTTTCCACGCAATCTACGTTGGCAATTTATGTTTAATTAATTTCTTATTTTTTTGTTTGTCTTGTATAATTTTATTTCCCGTTGCTCGTTTTCTCTTCATTTTTTATGACTTTTTTTTAGCCTGTGGAATATTTTTGCCGTTACTCGTTTTCTCGTTACTCGTTATTGCGTTATTCTGTTTAGTAACACCCCCGTTTGCTGCCCCTGACAAATCGGAGGCCGGCATCCAATGGTTCGGATGGCCTTCATCGTTTGAGGAATTAATAATAATAATAATAATAATAATAATAATAATAATAATAATAATAATAATAATAATAATAATTATAATGAATGATAACTTTATTATTTACAAGAATAAAATCTACTAGATACAGTTTGATTCTATTAAAACCTGAGTGATAATAATAATAATAATAATAATAATAATAATAATAATAATAATAATAATAATACACAATAGCTCTGCAGATACAGAAATCAGTTATCACAAGCTCACTCAACATTGCCAGGCGCTTTAAGCTTTTTAAATAATGGACAGTAGGCGTTTTATTATACTTTTATTTTTTTTATTTTTTAAGTGTTTTCATCGCGATGAACAGAACTTTTAGTATTTAGATTTAGGATTTTATGGATGATAAATAGTTTTAGCATTTAATTACTAGGATTTTTATGATTAGAAGTTCGGAGGTTAATTGTAAATTTGTAATTTGTAATTTGGTCGTTACATTGATTGGCTACGGCTGGCCGCCCAATCATTGTTTAAGTAATCTGGGCATCCAGAAGTTTTTACTGCCATTTTATAATAATAATAATAATAATAATAATAATAATAATAATAATAATAATAATAATAATAATAATTAAAAATACTTTATTAGTAGAAAAACACAGTTTCAGAGCGGAGCGACAAAAAAACACACAGCCGTAACTTAAGCGGCCTTTAGCCCTGAATTTAACGCATTGCATAGCTTTCAAAGAAGCTACAATGCTTAAGAACGGATCAAGGGACAAATAACCGTGATAAGAAGCACAGCATCTTGCAACACAAGCAAATAGCCGGGCCCGGCAATCTGACAAAAGCTCCAAGATAATGTATAGTTATTACACGGTTCAAATCCTATCCTTACAACGATAAAAAGAGAGGCTATACTGTCACCAGACGCAATGAAATGAGCCATACCAAGCCTAAACTAAATGCCACAAACGGCATAAGAACTACAGTCGCTAAACGGAAACGTAACAACAAGAGGTCAAAATGACCTTTGAGATCAATTACAACACATGCGACAGTTAAACACATGGCTTTGTTCAGTGTCTATCGCGTAAATCCTCCAAATCATAGATGGCATTTAATAAGAAGTAAATCCAGCGCTAAAAGAAAATTTTACCGGGAGCACCGCTCTTTTCATAGAGAAAAGGGTCTTCTTCGGAAGACATAACCCGTGAGGGCAAAACTCTTATTTAGGCTAAACACGCACGTGAGAGTCGCGCAGGCCTGTCAACCCCATTATGCCTAATAAAGTATTTTTAATTAATTAATTAATTAATTAATTAAAAATACTTTATTAGTTAATTAATTAATTAATTAATTAATTAATTAATTAAAAATACTTTATTAGTAGAAAAACAACCAACAAATACACAAAGGTAATAAAAATATCGGTATCGGAAAAAAAAAAAAAAAGAAAAACGCTTCATAATTCTGCAGTTCATGCTAAGAATATCCATACAAAAGCTTTTCGAAGACGTTGATCGATCAATAATATATACAAAGTTAAAAATCTTCCAAAAAAAAAAATAAAAACCAACAACAAATGGAAGGCTACCAAGAAAAATTAGAAAAAATAAGAAATAAAATTATGTCCTCAATGTTTTTAACGAATATTTGCATGTCCTTTCTCGATGTCAAAGTCAATGTCCTCCTTGTAGCTCGCGAACCTCTCCAGCATAGTAATACTGATCTCAGCAACGCAAAGGACACCCTTGCCCTGATCCATGACATAGTAGTCGCATAATAATAATAATAATAATAATAATAATAATAATAATAATAATAATAATAATAATAATAATAATAATAATAACAATAATAATAATAATAATAATAATATAAAGTTTTACATTATAATTCTAGGAAATGTTCACCTTAAGGAAAATTTGGAGCTTTTTTCCTGCAAAAAGTAACTGAGTCAACGCTGGAAAACTAATCCCTTTTGTTCTATGAAGGGCAAAGATATTAATAAAAATGCAGAAATAAGTCAACAAGTATTTTCGTAAAACCTTGAAAATCATTTCGTAAATTCAGGGGAAAAATTCCTTTTCCTAACATTTCCTGTCATTTAAATTTTTAGCTTAAGCATCCGGACAGGTTAATCTGTATTACCCTACCCTATCACGTCTTTAAAATTAACTGAGATCACAGGAGACAACATTTTACGGATTGTAAGTATTTTGCTTTGATGTTCTCGTTGGGTTCCCTGACAAATGACATTTCTATTTTTATCGCATCTACCAAGGTCCGAAAAAATGAAATAATTATATATTATAATTAATTTTGTGGACATAATTGAAAGGGAAAACATTGTTGAGATAGGTTTGGCAGTGTGTTGTTCTGATTGTTTTTTTTTTTTTTGTCAGCGCTTGGCTCTGAGCCTGAAACGCGCAATCAACTCGAAAAACTCTTCATTTTTATTGTTGAACATGTTGTTGATGAGCCACCAAATTCCCACCACGCGAAGCAAATTAAAATTGTTGATAAGACAGTAATCCTAAGCCTGGCAATAAGTCACTGAGAAGGAAGACGTTTGACTGCCTGTAGATATCATATTCGTTATGACATTTGCTTTTCTCTGTCAACGTCTCGGAAGAAATGGCGGAAATTGCACTTTCTTTTGCACCTCTGTTTACTTGTTTTTGTCTGCTAGTCGATCAATCTCCAGAATTTTTTACCTCAGTCTCCAGATTTTCGGTGTTTTGAGGTCGAGAGGTCTGGTATTCCCAATTTACACGGAGAAATAAATAAATTTACATCTTCTAATATCTTCTAATATTTACATCTTCTAATATCTCAATAGAGCTCAGTGTCATTTCCTTTTTTTACTTTAAAGTAGGTGGTGGTCAACTAGAAAGTCTTTGCTACTTTGACCACCACACACATTTTATAATTTGTACTGTATTTATTTTTATCTTGTAATTATCTGTTGTAATACTTTTCTTTCTATGTTAATGTTGTGTAAATAGTGTGAAATAAATGAACCTTGAACCTTGAACCTTACCCGGTTTAAGGACTGAGAAGCAGGATTAAATGACAAACACGGAAAATAAAATGTCAAAACCTTTTATTAACGTCTTCTTGTAACTATTACATTTGATTAGGAAAACAATTAACATCGCACATCAGCAAAGCGTTACGTAAACAAAACTGGTTTGATGTGAGATTTCAGCCTATTTAGAAATAACCCTTCCATGTATATATGAAAACAAGAGGGAAAAAACTGCATATTACTCAGAGACAAACGAAGTAATGCTGTGTTTAGCTGCCTACAACAAAACCAACACAAAAACTGAAAGCGCGCTTAGTTTTAAGCATTAACTGGCTTGATTTTCATCTCAGCTCGTTTAAGAGAGTAGTAATGACCCTTCCAGTAATACCAGTTAACACCGTCAGCAAAAGAAGAGTGTTTGCCGTTAAGATAGCAGCCGTTCAGGTTGGAGAAGTGACAGCCATTGTACCACCAGGCTCCCTTAAAGTCCGTGGCACAATTCCTGCCATATCTGTCGTTGTCTCGATCTTTGGTGCTGAACGCCATGCCACGATGATAAGAAAGTGAGTCACGAGCAGTTCCTAGGCAAATACAAAAGAGAAGAAGTGTATGGCGTAATAAAATGTCACATTATATTAGTGGTCTTTAAAATCTTTCATCAGCAATTCAAAAAAACAGATTTTTCATATATTTTACATTTATTTATTTCTCCCCCACTGATTTTTTCACAAACGTTACGTCACAAAAAGACCAGCTCCCCATTGACTAGGTAGCTTAGTTGCACTTAATCTCGTACCCAGATCTCAGTCGGTTCGGGAATGCCGAAATGTGAGATCTGGTAAAGTTCGATACAAGACCATTTCTGGTTGGTTACCAGAATTAAGAATGCCTCATTCTAATCTGTTCTGTGATTGGCTCTTTCCTTCTGTGTTTAGTTTTCGCTCAGTTCGGGGAACTAAAGCACAGTGGACGCTCTGATGAAGATTGTCAAGCGACGTTTTAATATGTACGTGCCGTTTGTGTGGGAAGAGAACAGTGAGAAATTTTCGGACGACAACAGCTGCTTTAGCCGAAAAGAGTTTGCAGTAACGTTCAAACAGCCTTTTCAAATTACACAAGTTTCCAACACGATGGATATGCTTACAGTACTTACTTTTGGGAAAAAATGGAGGTAGGTCATATTTTATTTTTTTTTTTTTTGTATTTCTTAGACAAAAAATGATTTTGTTAAGATTATCATTTATTTCGAAAACGCCAATTAATTTCCCCAAAATACTTTACCTTGGGCTCCTGAACACGCAATTGCTAGCATATTTTTAGTTTTTGCCTTCTGCTAAAAGACTATTTTTCTTCTATAAATTGAACTGGACTTTGAGTAAGAGACTTCACAATGTTAGTCCTTTCAGGCCAGCGTGCTTATTCCTTCAAGATCCATACAACATCTCTCATAGGACTACTTTGGAGAAATTGATAGTGTCCACACAATAATATTGTTCATCTGGTGATATCAATATCCCTCCCACCCGCCCAGCTAAGACAAATGAAAAATGTCTATGACTTATGACCACCAAAATAATAGTAATGAAACCGATACCACAAAAGAGAACACCTTGTCTGAACCGATTAGGGCTCTTTATGTATGTGTAATAAGTTTAATTTTATCCCCCCCCCCCCCCCCCCACCTACTGAGTTAAAAAGAATTTAGGACCCCAAATATAAAACCAGCCTACCTCTAAAATAAAAATAGGGACATTGGTTTACATGTCTGCACCACCTAATGTTTTGCAGGTCTACACTTGTGCTAGGCTTAAGAAAAGAAGTAGTCTTAAAAGGAGGGCATGCCTCTTTGGATTTGACATCACTTATGGTTTTTAGAATCTTTTTGCCATGTTCGTTTCTTCAAGGTGGGGGAGTTTCTCCATTATTATATCATTAATATGGAGTCCTTGAAGTGCTGAACACACTTCGTTTACTACTTCCATTGTTAATCCTGAGTACATTCTCTGATACAAATAGTTATCACTGGCCTCAGTATCTCCTTTATTTCTTGTTAGCTCTGACTTAATTTCTTCCACCTGAGTTCCAGAGAGAAGCAAGTTCCTGAAGTTCCTATCAGTGATGTGAATATCTTCAAGGGCTAAAACAGCTGGACACAGATCAACACACATGACAGTCCAAAGTGGTTAAGCAAAAATTTTCCCCTGCACAGATGTCTGGGTTGTTTACACTAATCTGTCACAATGGGTTGCATTTCTTCAATATTTGCACCAATATCATTGTTATTAAAGTAAAGTTTTGATGTAGCAGGCTTCCCATCTCTTCCAATTTCTTGGAAAAAAAACTTTCCATAGTTTGGGGAAGACCAAAATGAATAAACTATTATCCTTCCAACACAAGGAGAATCAAACCCCATTCCCAAAGCCGTTGTGGTAAATAATATTCATTGTGTCAGTCTGGTAGAGAATGAAGCTGAGTCAAAAGTCCATTTTGAGAAATTTGGGAAGTCGCAATGAGGCAGAACTGGTGATCCCCAAGCCAAAAAGGCATACCCAACTCCACACAGTACTAATGATGGGTAAATAATAGACAGGCTTAATTTTTAACATTGGTGGTGATAAGTTCATCTGCGATGGGCGAAAAGATTTCATCAAACTGGTCAATATTACTTTGTGTTAAGATAGGAGGGCCTTTGTAGTACTCCATAAATCTTTCATATTCAAACTTTGTGTGATTGTAGTTTGGTTGTTTTCTGTTGCTGTTGTTGTCATGACAACAATCTTAGCTGTAGGGAATACTGAGGAAAGTGTTGAGGCTGTTCTTCAACATAAGTCGCTGATCCGCTCCGTTCCAAGTTTTTGTAGTTGCGTAAGACCATAATGCCTTAGTAACGTGTCTCTTTTTCCCAAAGCATGTGGTCAAGCGCTCGTGAACAATGTGTTCGGGTTGTGATTTCTTACCACTTACCGTGTCGTCTCAATCATATGGTAAGGTTGTTAGCTTGTTTTAGGTTATCAGAATTTTGCTTTCGGAGAGTAATGTTAGCTGTTGTATTTTGTGTAGGTTATTACGGCTTGCCATAGGATGAGATTCGACTCGGTTTGTTTTGCTGTCGTGAGCAAGTGACATTAAACTCGTTGTGTTCAGTTTAAAGACTGGTGTTTTCGCTGTGGTTTCATCGCTTTGTATGTCCGACCCGGACAGAAAGTGTTCCTAGTTTGCTGTACTCTGAAGTTGTGCCCCCTGAACAAAGATGCAATTAATTAAGAAAAAACTGTAGTCATTCACTGGGACGTTGTTATTCTTTCCATTAGAATAAGACGATATGATTACCAGAAAATGGATAATGAGAAGGCTGAATCAAAAGGGATTCTCAAGTAACTAAGCCCTTTTTGACGCATGGGGTGGTGGAAGGACGAAGCATAAAAGAAGCTGTGATAATCACTAACAATATATTTATTAGATTTTAACCTTTAAGCCTCAGTGTCAACATACAGTTTCTCTTTACTGGTCTCTACATGTCCATTTTCGATAGTAGCATTATAGGGAGGTTTGCTGAAATATCAAGAAATTTCACCACTGGTGATCTCATGACCTCTCCTTGATTGTACATTGATATTATTAGGAGAAATTTGATACTGATCACTACTGGGACTTAAAGGTTAAAGGTTCACTCAATTTATGACTTGACATGGTTGCAACTATCAATACTTTTTTTTTTTTGCCCAAGGAATTTTCATCCAAGACAGACACCGTTTCCAAAGTTTTCTCCCCACCACTTTTCTGCAGTGGGTTTGTGTCTCACAGTTTGATTAGATTTTGTTTCCTGGCTATGGAAGACCATGGTTATAGAATACTTAGGGATTCATGGTTACTGAAGATCAGCTTACTGTGGAAGCTGTTTTGCTGCAGAAATGGGTGACAGTTCATTTGAACACAGAGACATGCACAGGAAAAAAATAGCGGATTTTTTTATTTCTTTTTTATTTATCTTCCATATTGCTACTTTTATGAGCCCAAAAGACCATCACACCTTCTATTATTTTTTTGCTGAAATCAAGGACCCCATCAGCGGTGAGTGTCCTAGCACCAAGATAGCTGCTTTGGACATTTAGAACCTTGTATTCTTAGTGTGTCATCCTCCATGCATGTACAAATGACAATGCTCAGCACAACAATGATTATTTAAGCAGCTCATTGTGCCTTGCAAATCAAATCCAGATAATGACCTTTGTTCTTCATATCAAGAGTCAAATATTATTAGACTTGTGTATTATGTGCTTCTAATTCCACTGAAATGGAAAGCTCATCACTACCAAATAAAAATCGAATGGGAAACTCATGCATAGGGACTCACTGTGTTTGCTCACATGTTGCAAGTAACCAAAACATTCTTCAGATCCCAAATCCAGATGTGGATTTCCAAAAAAAAAATTCAAACTTCCATCTTGGAGAAAAAAAAAACATTAAGGGTGTAGTCGGCGTTTCAACGTTGGACATAATTGGGTGCCTACCATTTACACGGACAGGTCTTTCTGTCTTGCTGGTAGATAACCAAGAGTATAGCATGGTGTTAGGGCTAGGAGGCCCCGTTTAGCTGGTTCATATACAATAATATCATTACAGTGCCCTGAAGTTGTGTCCTTTGACCTGTAAAAGAAACCTGCCACAATTACACGAGCCATTTGGGTTGGAAATTTAAACCGTTAACTTATGAAAAAAAAAAAACATTAGTGTGGTCAAATCAGCTGAAGAGACTACAAAGAAAAGTAATAAGTTTTATGTATAACTGGTAGACCACAATTTCTGAAGCTTGGCAAATGAAATTACAAGAACCATTTGACTTTCCAATGCGAATCTTAACAGCAAGATGCCAATCAGTAACTCTATTGTGTCTCATCTACAACAACGGCCACAAATTTTTTCTGATAAAGCTTCGACAAAAATAACTCTCTGCATTGTCTGGGGGGAGCGGGCGTCTAATGAGTGACTTTGCGCATGTATCGCAATAATCAACACCTTCAAAAGCCTATTTAAGGCTTCTAACACCTTTCATGCTTTTCAAGTTTTGATAAAGATGGCTGACAGTCATCGAAACTGTCAGCATAAATAAGACTTTAATACAAGACTGGCTATGTTTTAAGAACATTTAAATCGACTGTAATTGCTAACTGTTACATTACCTTGGGGTGCACAAAAATGATGTGACATTTTCCTACCTGTAAACTACAGTATCTTCAATACAGTTCCCATCTAAGGCAAAAAACTGCTACAGCTTACTCCGGTTGAGTTAAGCCTTTTTAATTGATCGTCGATAAGCTCGTTGATCTTGAGTGGAGACAGCACATTTACGATGGATTTGTTCTCGGAACAGTTTTCATTACAAAGATGGTCATAAAGGGTAGGAACTAATCTTAGTAAAACAGTGATTTACAGCGCTTGTTGATTGCAATCTCTCCTAGTGCCTTTTTTCGTTTTAGTTTAAGTCTCAAGTTTTGTTGTCCTCTGGACCGAAGAACGTTCCGAAGAGCACCCTCGAAAGCGAAAACTTCACCAGGTATGATCACAGTTATGAGCAGGCGGCCACTCACTACGGTGGACAAAGGATGATGGGCAGTCCCGTATTCCGGGACTCAAATCGAACTTTGCCAGATCTCCCTTTCGCCTGATCGTGGGAGATCTGGGTACGAGATTAAGTTGCACTTGCATCGCAGAACTCATGGGTTTCATCCGCAGTTCAAAAGATGATATTTCATATGCTAATTCTTATTCCGAATTACGTTACTACACTTAGTCTTATTTTCTGTCAAAATAAGAAAATAAGTAATAATCGATCTATCAAATAAGCAGCCTTTTGTTACTTAATCCGCAAAATAAAGTGAATAACAGACAGTTAATGTTAATTGCAAAAAGAAAAAAAAAATTCGGAGAGGTATCAAGAATACTGGCTCCCTATGATCACTTCTTCATGTACAAAACATTGCTATCTTTAGTTCTTGTATCTGTTAAGAGTTTGAATTTATCCTTTAAGCAAAGCCAATATTTTAAATTAATGAACGTTCTCATTAATATACATATTTTTAAACAAAACTAGAGAAAAAGCGTATGGCGCAATAAAATGTCCCAACATACAAGTGTTCTTTAAATCTTTCATCAGCAATTCAATATACCAGATTTTTCATATATTTTACATTTATTTATTTCTCCCCCACTGATATTTCACAAGCGTTTAGTCACAAATAGTCCAGCTCGTCATTGACTAGGTAGCTTAGTTGCACTTGCATCGCAAAGCTCATGGATTCGAATCCCGTTGAAGCCTGAATTTTTTTTCAGACTTCCTTTTTGAAATCGCTAAGCGTCTTTTATCCGCAGTTCAAAAGATGATATTTCATATGCTAATTCTTATTTCGAATTAACGTTACTACACGCGGCAATACTTTTTTCTTTCAAAATAAGAAAATAAGTAATAATCAATCTATCAAATAAGCAGCCTTTTGTTACTTAATCTGCGAAATAAAGTGAATAACAGACAGTTAAACATTCAGGGAGGTATCAAGAATACTGTCTATAATCGCTTTTTTCATGTACGGAACATTGCTATTTTTAGTTCTTGTATCTGTTAAGAGTTTGAATTTATCCTTAAACAAAGCGAATATTTTGAATGAATGAACGTTCTCATTAATTAGTATACATATTTTTAAACAAAACTTCCAAATAACTCTGATTGAATATAGCCTTATATCTGATTATCCAATTATTATTGTATACCTACCTTTGTATGAACCAAGACTCAGCTTGTATTTGCTTCCCTCATCACCAACACCAAAGGAATTGTACTCAGCATATTTTGTATTGTTCCTGAGGTCTTCAAGATCCACTCGAAGCTTGTTTGGGCTTTTTGTCAGTCGATGAATCTTGTCCAATCCGAGCCAAAATTCGCCATTGAGATTCCCAAAGTCTCGTTTGTAGTCGTCCCAACCGCGGTAGAAATCAACCGAGCCGTCCAGTCTCTTTTGAAACACAGTCCACCCCCCACCGGCTGTTGTTTGGTCACAGTACACATCAAAGGCACAGCCATTGTCGGGTTTGATCTTGTAAACACCGCTGAATCGCTTACCAGCTTTGTAGAGTTCAGAGCAGCTCTTATAAACTGAAAACCAAAAGAAATCAGGAGAAAGTTAACCGCACTGTACTGAGATTGTGTTACAAAGAGTAGTCAGGTTATTTTACATACCTTTTAAGAGCGCCTGTCCGTAAAAATCAAACTCATCGCGGCGAGGGTGGAAAATTAAATTTCTTTCATATTATAATGTTAGATAGGCTAGGATATAACTGAAATTACTGCCTAGTTTTTTTCTGTGAAATATCCTTTTATATCAAAGAAAAATGCAAATAACGAAAATCTGTTAAAATCGTCATTTGAGCGCTAAATTTTTATACGGGTTTGAGAGCCTCGCGTGGGAAAACAAATTATTCCACCGCCTTTAAAACACTCAAATATAAAAAAGGCAGCGTTTACACGAACGCGGTTTCATTTGTAACCGCATCGCTTTCGATGCGGTTACACTTTCTTTCTACACGACGCCGGTTGAGACTGTTACCGAAACTTGGTCGATTTAAAAACGCTGACAAAAGTGGAGCGTTTTCAAAACGATACGTTTTCATCTGTAGTGTAAACGGCGAAACCGCATCGATTTGAATACGGTTACTATTATGGCGAGAAATTTCACTTGGGCGCGAAGATTCAAAATGGCATGACGATATGTTTATGAATTAGTGAGTAACACGGACTGGTTTTACACCAATCTCCTCCCACGCGCTTTCCCCACCCCACTCCTTCCCCGGTCCATGAGTAGTAACATTAACTAGTCCGTAAGTGTCGCCCATCAGGTTGAAAACAGAGCACTCTTTCACATTTCATACTGCATTCATTAGTCAATAGGAACCGATTCTGCTCCTCCCTTTAGTTACGTTAACAGACCACCATAACCTGTTACTAGCCCTATCCACCCGTCAACAGACAGCACACTTACCTGCAGCGTTATGTCTATCTATCTATCTATCTGCCAGTATGTCCAGTCCATTAACTTACCGGTCAAAATTTATAGCGTTTGAAAACTCTTGCGCAAGGCCAAATGACACCATCGAATTCACCATTTCATAATCTGATAAGAGAGCTCGGTGAATTGAGGAAAGAAATTCAATCTTTGGAAAAAAAAAAAACATCGATTGAATCTTCGGAATCTTCGGAAGTCTAGTCGTGCCATGAGCCAAAACAAGCACATTGCACCTGCAACATAACTCGTGACGCATAATTTCATACGTGTTCCACATGATAAAAACTTTCATCCATTTTTCAATTGAGAATGAAGCTCCTATGAACAGTCTTTTATATAAGGTTTTCAAACTCAGTGAAACTACATTTGCAGCACTAACAACATAAGAGTTGCACAGTTTCAAGGTGAAATCAGTAAACAGTACAAGTGCGCAGCGTGAATCGTGAACTTGTAAACAAAGCCGGATATGAAACTTTATGCAAAGATTTTTCAATAAAAAACAAACGCGCATGATAATATCTCGTTGCATTCAGTCATAGTACATTTGAATAGCTTTATTTTGGTGTAAGAACGATAATTTTCCGTTGAAGAAAACCGTAGTTATTGATTTTAGAACATTTCCCAACTTAAGTATCACCATTGCACATTACCACATTGACATGGAGAGAGGTACACGCACTGGAAATGTAAGGAAATCTAAAAGTGTAGCTACTTTCGGTAGTATGTTTTCAAATAGTATAATAACTAAGGTTTTAGAGTGTGGTTTTGTCTTTCAATCCGTTCAATATTTCGAAAGATACGAATTTTCAACACTTTAGTTACACGTAAATGACTTTCGCCTCATTTCATATCCACGCAACATGATAAAAACTCGCTTCCAGTGTTGATATAAAAATGAACTTCTTATCAACATTATATTATACAACATTGAAACTAGAATATGTAAGGATTTCAATTTAATAAAACTATATTCCTAGCATTACAACGATGGAACTTAAAGACTTTCAAATTTGTATCAGTGAACAGTAAAATTCCGCAGCATGACCCGCGGAACTTTATGCATATTTTTCAATTAAAAAAAACTGCAACGCGCATTATAATATCTAATTGCATTTCATAGTAAATTACATTAGCTTTAGTTTGTTGTAAGAACGAGAATTTTAATATGATTCAAACCAGATTTATAGATTTTTGAACATTTTGCATTTTAAGTACCACGTAGCGCGCATCAACAGAGAGGCCGTTACGCGCACTGGAGATGTAAGGAAAACTAAAAGTGTAGCTACTTTCGGTAGTACATTTTTAAATAGTTATTAAATAAGGTTTTAAGGCATGATTTCCGTCTAATAGTTCAAAAGATATGAATTTTCAAGCTTTTGGTTACACGTTAATGACTGACGCACTATGTTAAGCCTGGTGAAAAAATGAGAATGATGAATGATTTTTTTTTCTCAAATCACCAGGCTTAACATTTTCCATCACATTATTTCCATTGCGCATATGCCACATATTGACATTCCAATCCTAGCAGTATGCAGGATGTTTGTCCCATGAACCCAGTTTAATGGCCTTAGCTCCCACGAGTCTCCTGTAGCTCAGTGGTAGAGTATCCGAACTAGT
Source organism: Pavona decussata (assembly GCF_977016875.1). Classification (NCBI taxonomy): domain Eukaryota; kingdom Metazoa; phylum Cnidaria; class Anthozoa; order Scleractinia; family Agariciidae; genus Pavona; species Pavona decussata. The sequence continues at coordinate 452,350 of NW_028145499.1, forward strand.
AATCAGAGGGTCTTAGGTTCGACTTCTGATAGGAGCACTTGGATATTTTCCGAGTATGCCTGTGTCATTTACTGATGAATACATCATTCTTATATGGAGGTTATTCGCTCAAGGATAGAGCATCCGAACTAGTAATCGGAAGGTCTTAGGTTCGACTTCTGATAGGAGCACTCCGATATTTTTCGAGTATGCCTGTGTCATTTACTGATTAATAATTAATTCTTATATGGAGGTTATTCGCTCAAGGACAGAGCACGACAAACTGTTACTCAACGACTACAACAGAAGTTTTCATTGTGGGAACCAAACAACAGTTATCGCAAGTTAATATCTCTCGTATCAATATGGGTAACTCTACTGTTTCTAGATCGCCAGTTATCAGAACCACTCCACTCACATAACTAAACTGTGTAGCGCATCATTCTATTATCTTCAAAACATTAGGCGAATAAGGAGATATTTATCACGTGACCCCACTAAGACTTTAGTTCATGCTTTTATCTCAAATCGATTGGATTATTGCAACACTTTTGCTTTTTGGACTGCCTCATTTACAAATTAAGAAGCTGCAAAAGGGTTCAGAACACGGCTACAAGGCTCATTTACAAACATTTAAAGTTCTGTTAGTTATATCACGCCGTACTGGCTACCAATTAAGAAGCACATCGAATTGTAAAATCTTGCTCGTTATTTTTAAGGAAATAAATGGTATTGCACCCAACTACATGAGACAGACGTATTAGACGTAAAACACCCACTTGATGTGAACTCAGGTGTAATCATAGTATTAGGTTGGTCATTCCGTCCGGTTAAATGCTTTCCACCCTAAGGGCTAGAACATTTGCTTCATCTGCGCCCAAACTTTGGAACAGATAGCCAGATCAAATATGTAATCTTCAATCCTTATGAGCTTTTAAAGGAAATGTTAAAACATACCTTTTTTAAACGCGCTATTTTAATATAAATTTATAATATATTCTCAATTTTATTTAATTTGGTGATGTAAAGCGCATTTGATCAATTTTAACTATTAACATTCATTAAAGTAAAATCTTATGGCCTGAGATTCTTACAATATAACAGACGTTAAAGCCTCAAGTAAAGGACATAGTACCAACCAACAGACAAACCAACAATCAAACAAATCATGCAACCTTAACCTTTACCGTTTTGTCCGTCTCCTGTCAATCCAGCTTTGCATGTGCAATTGAATCCTCCCTTGGTGTTATTACACACGGCATCATTACTACAGTTGTGTGTTCCTGTCACGCATTCATCTATATCTGAAATGAGGTGAAAAGGATGGCAAAAAATTATTTAACGGAATACCTCTCGCACCTGTGGGTCCATTCCCAACTACAGCATCTCCAACAACACTAAAGAAACATTACGTGTGATAGCGGTACCTAAAAATTACCTTCAAAGTTGAGAATGTATTAGCTGTAGCACTCGGGCGGACAGTGGGAAGTAATGCCAAGCCCTATCTCAGATGTTCTAAGGGAGATTTTGCAATTCACCTGACATTTTAAGCAGTCGTTTGACCGTCTTTTTAACACAATTTTTCTGGAAATTACTTGAAAGGTTGCGGAGATGTGTTTTGACAAGTAATATAAGGTAAAGTAATTTTTTGGAATCAAAGTGACACTATCATTAACTCGCGGATATGGCGATGGAAGTGGCCGCTGATGCTATGGGTTTAACTAAAATGTTGCTTTAATTTATAATAGTTTGGAATGGTCTTTGAAATGTAATAGTGACGGTGATGTACTTGCGGAGACGCTCTAAGGGATCTTCACGCGTTTGTCCCCCACGGGGAGTAGGGGGGGAAGTAATGCGTTATGAGCGCAAGGAGGGTCTTCACCATTACATTACCGCAGGAACGCTTGTTGGAAATTTTGAATGAAACGCCTAAACCAGCTGTGAGTGGCTTGAGTTTTGATACTATTTCTTATCCTTTTAAAAAATACATTTTAGATTTGATCGCGGGCAATCCTAAACGAAATCTTTACGAGCAAAAATACTGGCTTTTTAGCGCGGAAGACCGTAAGCGAGACCCAAATCTGGAATTTACACCCTAAGCGAGACCAGCAACGTAGCTCTTAAAGGAAATATACGAAAAATGCCGGAATCTTCACCTGTACAGTTTTGTCCTTCTCCGGTGAATCCAGGTCTGCACGTACAATAGAATGCCCCCTTGGTGTTATTACAAGCAGCATCGCTACTGCAGTTGTGTGCTCCTGTTAAACACTCGTTTATATCTGCAAGAAGTTGAAAAGCTTACAATTAAGAAAAAAAAATCTGTTCAGGACAACGAATTCCATCTCTAACGATACAAAAGACAAATAGTACATTACCGTATGTAATAAATTGCAACCGATTGGATGATACGTAAGTGTGTACGTATCTAATCTGTTTTCAGGAGCCACTCCTCAATCCCTTTCATGCAATTTCTATTAACGTCCTTCTTAAGTAGTTTGGAAGATATTTGAGATGAGTTTTAATGCAAAGGGTGAGATGAAGCGACTTTTGAAATATTAAGGTGAGTTTAAACCCATGTCAATGTAATTGAAAATGTGCCTGAGAAGTGCTAAAGTGATACATTGTGTGACTTTGGGTAATTTGTTTTTCAAAAAGGCGTGTTCTAAACTTTCAAAGCCTTTTATATTGGTTCAAAAAGTCATGCAGTGTTGCTAATGAAACCTTAATTTGGGATAATCTTTCTTTAATCAGGAACGGTGTTCCAATAACACCCAGGATGGATTGTTTGTTTTCTTTGAAGCTTTTCTAATTAAAAAATTGTCAATCTAGGGCCGCCTCTTAAAATATTATCATGTCATAGCGGCTGTACTTGCGCAAATACTAACCAAGGCTAAATTATTGGTAACCGACAACATCCCGAGATAAAGCAGTTGGAGGATAAAACTAACCAATGTAATGGCTGAAGAATTCTGTTGTCTAATAGTTAATAAAACTCACGTAGAAAGCCAGACTGGTTCTAGAAGATTGGATAAGTGTGTTGCAATATAACGATGGGACTCGGAAAAAGGTTTTAACTCGTTAAGGACAAATGTTATGGAGCCGACGCTCAGTGAATTCCAACTGAAAATTTATACACAAAGTGACAGTGAAGAAGAAAGGCCTTTTGAAATTTGGAATAAGATCTGTTTCTCAATTTTTTTAGCGTAGCAAGCGGGATTCTATATATCATACATTTGTCCACTGAAAATTTACTTAAATTATCTCCGCAAAGTGGCAGTTTGGTTTAGTGATTACAATTAATCAAAGTTTTACCGAAATATAGAAGAAAAAATCTTTTCGGAATCAATGATTCTGTGCGAGTAACCAAAAAAATGTTAAATTACACCATGCTTTTTCTTTCATCATTACATTTGTAAGAAAAAAAAATGAATGAGCAATGTTTGTCACTCCCTGACTTTATTTACAGAATAGTGAATAAGTAGCGCATTGAAAGAATGTCAAGCTTATGTTTCCTTGCTCAATTTTACATCCGTTAAGATATAATATTAAGTCCTGAGAATTATTACTTCACAGAAAATGAAGTCTCCTACAAAGAGCACAATTCTCAGGGGCATAACAAACAAATTATGGAACCTTAACCTGTACAGTTGTGCCCGTCTCCTGTGAATCCAGCTTTGCACGTGCAATTGAACCCTCCTTTGGTGTTGTTGCACACGGTATCATTACTGCAGTTGTGTATTCCTGTCACGCATTCATCTACATCTGAAACGAGATTAAATGGATGACGCATGCTCGCAGATAATCAAAAAGTGCACTGTCTTGCAGATCATCGAATATAGCTGTCAAAATGGATAATGCTCGCCCGGCTGCAGCAGAGAATTAGGTCTATTAACTGGGCAAGTGGGCAAGTCAAAATATTACCAGTAATCCCCAGGCCCAGGTTGTTTAAACAGCGGATGTGTCTATCAACAAAAACAACAGCAAAGTTTATCCAGTGGATAAATCACTATCCAGTGAAAAAAATGTACTCCAACTATAGGGACCTATCCGCTGGATGAAGTTAATTGCTCATTGAGCAACTGAGGCCTGGAATACTAAATAATCAGTAACGAAACGCAACTTGCAATTATTCTAATTTCGTGTACTAAAAAATGTAGGATAAATTTGATATTGGCTTTAATTATTCAGAAAGTGCAAAAATATTGTAATTATGCTCCAGAAGTGCTTTTATTTAACATTATGCTCGTTTTCTCCAATAAAGCTGGTGCGATGCTGTCTAATTTGTGAGTTATGTAAAATGAAACAAACAAGCAAACAAACCAACAACAACAACAACAAACTTTGCTACATTTGCCCGTTACGGAATGGACACTGGTTTTGACTTTTAATCCTTAACGAACAAAGTCCTGCCATTTTTACCTGAACAGTTGTATCCGTCGCCAGTGTACCCTTGCTTGCACGTGCAATTGAATGATCCTTGGGTGTTGTTACATACGGCAAAGTGGCTACAATTGTGTGTTCCCGATGCGCATTCGTTAACATCTGCAGTAATAAAGGGAAACACCGTCGTAGAAAGATGAAAACCGAGGGAAAAGAAAACTAGTAGACCATCAGTGTCCGTTTGGGAAATGAAATAAATTAAATCTAATTTTTTTTTTATTGCTGTACTAAATTGCTTTTTGTTAAGATTTATGAGTGGCTGGTCTTAGTTAATTAGTTAACGTATTTGTAGTAAACTTTTAAAGTAATAGAAGCAACAAGACTGTCAATTATGAGATCTTCAGGAGGAGCAATTTGCCCGACGGAATCCGGCTGTTTGCGTCTTTAGCGTGTTAGTTTCATTCACGTCACAAAAGCAATGATATTTCACTTCCATGCATGGCAAATTATCCAATATTTGCTACTATTTCTACAAAGAACGTGTTGGATTTCCAGAAGAAAACTACTAGATGATTGAGAAAATCCCCCCCCCCCCCCTTACCCTGTTTGCAGTGTGCAGACATAAATCCAGGCGGACACAAACACCGATATCCTTTGTCTGTGAACCCAGATTGGCAGGTACCACCGTTATCGCAATGGGCCCTATCACAAGCACTCTAAAAAATAATAAAAATAAAGTATGAATTGTAATTTTAACAGAGATGAACCATACTCGTTGCTCGATAAAAAATTGTAATGAGCAAATATTTAGGAGGAGCACTCTAAAGAATAAAAATACTTTAAGCTTAGTATTCGCTTACAACAAAATTTTCAAAGGCGAAAAAAAAGAAAAGGGACAATATTAGGGAACCGGTTATAACAAGTTTGTTCGAGGAGGACCCACCTTGTCAGCCGGATAAAGGAGTTATCGAGGACACCACCTATCTCATGAACATTGCCTACAAAATTTTATTGAGTTGATACATAAATATTCAGCTAGCAAGAGTCATCACTGCTAGATAAACAATGACAATGAGGTTTGAATCTCATCCCCAGGATAGAGGGGTGGCTATGCAATAAAGCACCATCACTTGAGGTTGAGAAAGGGGGTGCAGGCAGAGACCACCATCTATTCTGTAGTTGGGTGGGTTGTGTTCGGGTATAGTAGTTTTGACTACTTCCCTAAGGCAAAGTACGAAAACCTGGAAAGAAATAACGGGAAAATAAAGATGATGATGAAGAAGAAGAACTTACATCTGCCCCACGGTATGAGAAGCCCTTTGTGTCTACAAACTCCCCATCATGTCCTCGATGAGTGGCGTTATTCAAGTCACATCTGTATGTTCCCTTGGCACTTGCTGTATAGTTAAAATTAATACTGACGCAGTTGGGTTCATTGTAACAACGCAGTTCACAAGCATCTATGTCTCGGACTTTGACAGTGGTTATGTTGTGATTCACCAGACGCTTGTTAGCAAAGAAGAAAAAAGAAGGGAAGGCCAATTCACGACATTCACCTGAAAGATTCCAATTAAATTGAAACTGATGAGACAAAAAGTGAAAAGTATGATTTTTTTTTGGAAGGACCTAGATCAGAAAAAGTTTGTCCTCACAGTGGTTGGGCGTTTTCAAAAAGCCTACGTGTTGAAATACTTGCCTAGAAAAACCAAACGAGACATGCGTTGAAAAAATTACAGCTGAAATAGTCAATCTTTGGAATGTCCTGCTTTCTTTGACAGGATTCTTTCACGTTTCTCTTAAGGTTACTGTATACCTTTAGAGGTGTCTCTCGTCCAAGCGTTGTAGCGCGTGCGGTTTAAACTGTTGATACTAAACCCATATATCAAGTTAGAGCTTATAGAGCGGGCTATCAAACTATACCAACAGTTTTGAAAAACAAAAATGAATTGTCGAATTTTTCGCCTCTAAATGCGAGCAAGCTAATCACCTTTTACAAGCTATGAGTCAAAGCGAATTTGATTTTTCGCTAATTTAATTTCCTCCTCAGTTTCCAGAGCCAAAGCACTTAAAAAGCGTGTCTGCGTTTTGCCATATTCAATTGGAGTGAGAAGATACAAAACATTTCGAAATAGGATTTAAAAAATGTGGAGTGATCGTACAAAAGTCGCTCTCAGAGAAAAAATATTTCGAAAGAAAAAATCGTAGGCATGTTTTTGTTGTTTATATGTTTAACTAGCTACTGCCCAAATTTGAAGGCAAACGAACAAAGTCTCTTTGAGTTTTAGCTCTTTAAAGTGTTAACTTCAAGTGAAAAAATTGATTCGAGAAAACAGCGCTAAAAATCGACAATTCAATTTATTTCAAAATTCTTGGTACAGTTTAATACCCCGCTTTATAAGCTTTAATTTGATATAGGAGTTTAGGTATATACAGTTTAAACCGGACACACTACATCTCTTGGACGCGAGACACCTCTAAAGGTATACGGTAACCTTAAGGTGTCGGGGTAAGTATACCTACCTTACCAGAAATTAGAATAAGATGAAAAACTATCCCAGTTACATATATACACAACTCAAGCAGCCATAAAACATCAAAAACAAACAAAATGCAAAAAAACAACAACAACAACAACAACAAAAAAAAAACAAAAAAAAACAGGAAATAAAAATGGAAAAAAAAAAAACGAAAACAAAACGTACAAATTCCAATCCCAAATGCTGTATTTCAAATTGATTTACAGCCTTTTAAAAGACAAAATGGAATTTCTGGCGTTTGATTGCCAATGAATTAGCCAGAAATTTTAAAAATACTTCTGCGGCACGAGAGCAACAGGGTTAGGGCCTGGGCCCTTTAGTAAAGATGCATCACAGGTAAAGTGATGTGAGTATTTAAGCTGTTGATTGCACGACGGCAATCATTCTAGGCCGGCACCATCTACGCTGTTGCTCAGTTGATTTCTCGATGGAGCAATCCCAAGTTGAAAGAATCGTGGATGCTGCTATAACTAAAAACAACGAGAGCCTTCTCGACTCGATGAAGGAAATTCTCAATAGTTCCTTGTCCGATATCAAGAGAGCAAATACTGACATGGATGATTCGCACCTTCGTGAGATTGAGAAATTAAAGTTCGAAGAACCTCGTCGGTTCAAGAAGAAAGCCAACGAAGACCAATATAGATTTAATTCGAAGCTTACCGATGTACTAGGGGAAGCGAAATCTTCGTGCTCTGCTCAAAACTTGGATAAGGTCAAAGAATCACTTGATAAAGGTGAGAACTTGCTAGCTGAGAGGCAAAAGCATATTCTATTAGCCGATAAGTCAGACTACGGCTGGATGGTTATCCAAGAGTACAAAAAGAACGATCTTGCTGATGATTCTGACGACGAAAAGAACTGAAATAATCAGGGCAGAGGAGAGGGCGAGAACCAAGCAGAATTCGCTGAAAACCAAGTCAAGAATGACTGCTTCAAGACGCGAGTTTCCTTAAAGCCAACCTGTCGCGGCTGTTTCCAATACGGCTGTATTGGAAATAACTTTATATATCCTTTGAGGCCAATTCCAACCATTGACATCCAATTCAGAAACCAAACGAAGCCAGGATGTTGTTTTGCTTGTAACAAGCCAGGCCACTGGAGGGCGCAGTGCCCGCTGTTAGCTGCTACGCCCCGTGCATATGGCTGGTATAAGAACGCTAAAAGAAAGAAGAAAATTCCAGACCCTAGTTTTGCTATATAAATGTATTAATAAGGAAGCCCCAAGGTACATAGAAGACTTTTTTGAGATTAAAATCTGAAACTATAATTTAAGAGGGTCGGGGACACTTTTAACGCTACCCAATTTTAATCTAGAATGGCGCCATAAGTCATTCTCATTTCTAGCCGCAAAACTTTGGAATTCGTTACCTACGTATGTTAGAAATGCCAAGGATATTTCTACTTTTAAATGTCTTTTGAAGAAGCAGGTTTTTAGATAGATTTAAAATTTAAGTAATTTAAGCAATTTTTAAATTATTTCTTTTCTTTTTGATGCTTTTCGTTTCACGCACATGTTTTAACGAGTTTTTATCACTCCTAGATGTAGCGTGGGTAAATAAAGTATTGTTGTTGTTGTTGCAGGTCAATAGAGACCTTAAGATCGAGGTTTTGTGGCATTTCCTGCGCACCGCGAACGTCAAGAAGTCATGTGACCAGTGCCTTGCCGTCAGGTTTGCGGTTTGAGGTTCACGCTTGTACGACAAGACCACGCTCTAGAGGTACGTGATTTACCGCAAGTTTTTTTGCACCCTAAAACATCACTATCCCACGTTTGAGAGGAAATACTACTTTTTAGAACTATTTCGCTTATTAATTATCGAGTTCTTTTTCATAGAAACGTAATTTTGAAGACGATTTATTATTACTATTTTATTTTTTGACTATTCCTGTAAAGTAGCTGGTTAGCTAAGTGTTTAGTCACGTTAATAAACTTACTTACTTACTTTACTTACTTACGATTTCTCAAGTGAACGAACGAATGAATTGAAAACAAACATGGCGGCCGGCCGGCTATTTGTTGCTGGAACTGTTTTACCAGTCGGATTACTTTGTGGTTAAACTACGATAAACAAAGTAAAATAAAAGCAGATTTCTGATGATATGTGAATGCATACTAGAAATAAGAAATCGAGATCTTCATTACTCGAAGATGAGCCTTCAGAACTGCTATTATCCGGCTGCATAACGTCCAGCACATCTTTGTAGTCTTGTCTGATTTAAAGAGGGTCAGTGATTTAGTGTTCTGCTCTCATTAATCAATAAAATCCAACAAACACATCAAAATTCACATCTCACCTTCGAGCATCAGCCATCTTGTTTTTGTACTAATTTCTCATAATTCACCAGTGCTATCACCCGTGGATCTTAAATCCCAAATATGGGCAGACAGCTAACGTGAAAACGCTAACCGCAAACCGCGGTTTGGCGTTTGCGGTAAGATGGCCAAACCTCGATCTTAAGGTCTCAAATGACTAGCCGACCACGACGACGGAGAAGATCAAGGTGTAGTTGTTTCTAATTTTTCCAATGCTTCTCCTAGTTCTTCAAACGCAGTAGGCAATGTTCTTGAGGGCGATCTTCTTGATTCAGATTATTCATCGTCGCTTGTTACTGTTAAGTCTTTGACACTTAGTGAATTTGATTCATGCCAGTCTAAGGTTTGTTCTGTTCGCGGGAATCTAGGTAGGTGTTATCAAGAATGGCAGAAAATTGGTGCTTCAGGCTTTATTTTGAGCGTCATACGTTATGGGTACAAAATTCCTTTCATTGATTTTGCACCCCTAAGGTCTGCCCAAACAATGGCTCGGCACTGAAGGAAAAAGATTTTGTTTCTGAGACTATCTCTGATCTTCATAGGAACAAATGTGTAGAGGCTCTTGAGCATCCAGCCGCTATAATTAATCCACTTTCAGTTTCTATTCAGTCTTCAGGCTAGAAAAGGCTAATTTTAGATTTAAGGCATGTTAGTTTGTACATTTCAAACAGAAATTTAAGTGTGAAGATCTTAAAGTGGCCCTCAAGGTTAGGTCTAAAGGATTCTATTTGTTCAAGTTTGATCTTAAGTCTGGTTATCCCCAGGTAGAAATTTTTCCAGATCACAGAGAGTTTTTGGCGTTCGCCTGGGATTTCGACGATGGAGTATTGAAGTATTTTTCAGTTCGCAGTTTTACGTTTTGGTTTGTCGTCTGCTCCCTATTTATTTACTAAATTGTTACGTCCTGTAATTACCTCATGGAGGTGTAAGGGCATACCTATGGTAATTTTTCTAGATGATGGGTTAGGAGGTGGCGCAAACACTATGAGAGGATTTGTTAAAGTTTGGTTTTGTTGTTAATAAAGAGAAGTCCATATGGGAACCAGTTCAAGTTATTACCTGGCTGGGTACTGTTTTAGACACTAATCAATGCGTTATTTCTGTTACTGAACAGAGAATTTCAAAGTTAAAGGCCAATATTTATTCTGTTCTCAAGGGAGACTCTATGATTGCAAATGTGAGAAATTTGGCAACTGTTGTAGGCCAGATTATATCATTAACGCCTTGTGTAGGTAGCGTGACAAGAATCTTGACTAATTCATTGCACGCTGTTGTAAATACAAAAGTGTCGTGGAATTCTACTGTACAGTTGACAAAGAAGGCTTGTAACGAATAGTGTTTTGGAGTCAGAATGTCGACTCTCTTAATCGCCGTTATCCTTGGCTGCCTTTGTCTCAGCCAACCAAATTAGTTTACTCTGATGCGTCTGATCACGCATGCGGATCCTTCATTCAAAGTGAAGGCTAAATTTTTCATCAAAATTGGTCTGCTATTGAAAAAAAGTAAAGTTCCACATGGAGAGAGCTAAAAGCTGTAGAGTTAGGTTTGATCAGTTTTGCTCCTAGTCTGTTAGGTAAACAGGTTGCGTGGTTTACCGATAACACGCACGTTGTTAGCATTGTTCATCCTGCGAGTAAGGTTACAGAGCTTCAGGATCTAGCACTTAGTATTTTTTACGTTTGTGTTAGTTTTGGAATTTAGCTCGAGATGAAGTGGGTTCCCAGGGATTTAAATTCATATGCTGACCATTTAAGTAGGACTATTGATTTTGATGATTATACAATTAATGATGATGTTTTCCAAATTCTAGATTTTCGATGGAGGCTGCATACCATTGACACATTTGCATGTAGCTATATGCTAAGCTTTCCCGCTTCAATTCCACATTTTACCAGCCAGGTACCGAGGCTGTAGATGCGTTTTTACAAAACTGGGAGTTTGAAAACAATGGGTTACTCCCTTTAGTCTCGCAAGTTGCGAGAGTTGTTGATCATTTGAAAGTGCTTGTTGTTCCTATGTGGATGTCTTGGTATTTTGGGGTATTGCTGTGTAATGATGGACGACACTGGAACACCTATGTTCATGATGGGTTGTGCTTCCCAAATTTAAGCAACTCTTTGTGAGAGGTAAAGCTAAAAATGACATCTTTTGTTGTTAGAGACTTGTCCTTCGTAGTTGTCGCACTGTGCACTAGTTTTAAGTTGCCTGAGAGGAGAATTCTAACTGGATTCTGCACTGATGACAGCGGCTGTTGCTCCGTATGTCGCAATGGTTAGAGTCTTTGGTACATTATAAGTTGGAGTCTTTTGTAACTCCATGGTCTGAGTTCATGTTTGTTATTATTTGTACCATTTTGTTACCATTGTATCAAATGGGGGACAGCTTTATCTTTTGATTTGTAACTTTTATTTGGTAATCACAATAAAGTTACTTTGTTGCTTCTGATTTCTCCGTTTGTTTTGTTTTGTCTTTCGTATAGAGTTTTTCCATGAGGGTCTGTGGAAAGAATCTCCGTTTAAGGATCCAGATTTACAGTCCCTTGGCTCCAGGCTCCAGACGACCATTTTGCCAGCGAGGGCCCCTGGGACGGTTAACTAAGTGCCTCTCGTGCCTCTGTGGATTCCGCTTTTTATAGTATTAAGTGGGCCCGCGAGTCAGCGGGTCTTGTGTCCCCCACGGGTAATCCTTTAGTTAGCATGGTACGGGACGCCGCTAAGAGAATTTTAGGTACTAAAAAGGGTAATAGGAAAGAACCAATGTCTATTGAAATTCTCAAGGATGTAATCGATGGTTCTGACTTGTCCAATACCCTTCAGCTCAGGGATGTATGTCTTTATGTGCTTTCTTACGAAGGTTTTTTTTAGGTCGGAGGAGGTCACAAGGATAAGAAGGAGTCATATTAAGTTTTTCGAAAACCATATGATAATTAAGGTTGAGAAGAGTAAAACTGACCAGCTAAGACCAGGAGATGCAGTTGTTCTTGCGCGATCAAGGGGTAGCGTTTGTCCAGTTTCCATTCTTCAAGAGTATTTGAGTAGGTTGAACATTGATCCACACTCAGATGATTTAATTTTCAGGCGGCTGGTCAAAACCAAGTCATCTTATAAGATGCTCAGCAAAGACAAACCGATTAGTTATTCCGCTTTCAGAGATCATTTATCAAAGAGTTTACATAATGGAGTACCTTACCCTTCTGTTTACGGCACCCACTCGTTTAGGTCGGGTGAGGCTTATAAGGCTGCCAATAGCGGGGTAAACGATAGTGTTTTTCAGAGGCATGGGCGATGGAAGAGTGTTTCAGCCAAGGATGGTTATGTTAAAGATGATATTGCATCTAGGATTTCAGTCTCCAAATCTTTAGATTTTTAGCTTCAAGAAAAATGTCTACCTCTTCAAGCTCTTTCGTTGGCTTCTATGTGGTTTTCCTTTGTACATGTACATGTACAATGGTGCCCGACCGAAACATGCAAAATAAACCGAATGGTTCAATATTTTAGTTGTCTGTTGTGGAGTGAAGTTGAAATATGGAATTTCTGGCGTTTGATTGCCAATGAATTAGCCAGGAATTAAATATTTCTGCGGCACTAGAGCAACAGGGTAAGGGCCTGGGCCCTTTTATTAGTAAAGATGCATCACGGGTAAAGTGATATGAGTATTTAAGCCTATGATTGCACGTGGGCGTGGTTTTTTCTGGTACCGTTCTAACAGCAATGTTTGTTAGTGGTTGCTAAGCTCTCGGTATGTCTTATTTTCATGTGCTGTGATGGCGACTACGGAAAATGTAACGGTTCTGTATTATGCGTGGTTATATGGTTTTCCATATTATTTTACATATACGCTGGTACCCGGCAGAAGTATGCAAAATAAACCTAATGGTTCAATATATTAGTTGTCTGTTGTGAAGTGAGGCTGAAATTTGTATTAACTATTACCGTCGGGTCTGGTTGGATTTTTTAGCTGAGATTGATTTTCCGATAATGCTAGGCTGGGCTATTTTGCATTTTAAAACAACACATGCCTCTGTAAACATGTGTAAACCAAAGGGGACTAGTTCTCCGGTGTGAATTTGGAATGGCATTTTGGGAAAGGAAATGATGATTAAGTCCCTCCGAGAAGAAATTTCACTAAAACGAACCTTTGTGTGCCCCTGTTGTTATGTAAATTAACTTTACTATATCTGGCAAAAATATCGCAACAGTGTTTGACAATCATGTTTGAAGCTTTACTTTAAGCAAAGGTGGCATTGGTAGTCTGGGTTGGTAGATAAAATTTTGGCCAGAAAATGTTTCTTTATTTTTTTTCTTGAAATTTGTATCTTTGTGGGTGTACCGTTAACATAAACGTCTGGATAACTGGGAAAATGCAATTCCAGAGTTGACTGGCTTGCAGCTTTGCTTTAAGCAAAGGTGGCATTGGTAGTTTGGATTGGTAGATAAAATTAAATCGCCTTCGTCAACATTTCTTTGCTTCTTTAACATGCACGTAACAATTATTTTATTCGCGTTTGTTGGATATACAATAATTATGATAATTTCGTCGGACATCGCGGGCTACTTTGCGGGCTAAAATGGAGAATTCAGCGGGCTAAAATATATTTTAACCCTGTGCTCTAACCCTATAAGAAAGAAGAAAGTAGCTAGGGGCTATGAGGTTATGTCTTCCATTTTTCATGTTTTGTTAATATGTTTTTGAAAGTGAGATGGACTATCAAAGTCAGTTGGGTCTTTGGAGTGCAAAACAATAAGAACCTAAGAAAAATGTTTTGTTTTGTTGAAATCTGGCTGCAAAGTTCTCGGAGCATAATTTAAATTTTTACTGAGCTTGTTTATTAATTGAAGTCTACATCGTGAAGAGACAATGAATTTTTAGAAGCGATGTTTTATGAAAATTATTTGACATCGGATTTCCATACAGACACTGTTATTTCAAGACGTGTTTGCCTACTCGTTTGAGGTTTTGGGGGTGAAAAGCAGCAACGAAACATAATATTGGTAATATTAGCAAAATACTGGTAATATTGGTAAAATGTGGTGACGGAAAGTTAATTGTCAAGAAGACGGCCAAATAAGCAATTACCTGTCGTAGAGTTTTTTCCACCTGTCAACAGAACTCCTGAATATTTTAGAAAATGTTTTTATTTTGTCCATTTTGAACGAAAATTAGGTTAAAAGCAGGAATTTGTTTTCAACTTAACATTTCTAACACTCACAATAAAGGTATTTCAAGATAGGATGCACTATCGTCGATACTTGCGTACCTATAATATTTTAATACAAAACTGTAATAAGTCTAGATTATGCATAGGTGATGAAAAAATATATCCAACTGGTAGAATATTGCGTGAGTTTTGTAACAGCTAATAATCTCAACAACCATTCTGGTAAAAGAAGAAAATGAAATAAATAACAAACCTTTGTTGCTAACTCGGATTTGAAATTATGACATAAAAACTTGCCATATACGGTCTGGATAATTACGAATTCCGTTTTTGAACCATATCAATTTGAGCAGAATTTTGGGTAAAAGTCGAGTATATTATGGAAACTCTTAAACTGGAATATTTCGCGACTCTTTACTTTTCAAAGGAAAAAAAGGAATGAATTTTGAAACGTAATTTTTTTTAACCATGAAGGCTTTGCTATATCACAGCTTTCTTCTCTCAAATACGCAGTTGGTGCGAATTTTATCACTGCGTAAAATTTTTGAGCAAAACGCAGAAGCTGAAAAACAAAAAACAAGACAACTGCCAAAGGATTTGAGGAAATGAAACTTACCATCGAAGCAGGCGGAAACAACTCTCAGGGATAAGATCGTTAGAAAAACGTAATGCTGGGGCTTGGAATCCATGATTTTTTTTTTGTTTCTATCGTAGTGGCAGCGACAACTCGTCGGCTACAACTGTTGATTTTTAAAAGGAGAATGCAAACAGAAAGCTTGTCGATAGCAACTTATTGTTCTCAGCACCAGTAGCGTTTTAGCGTACCTGTCATTTTAAGCCAATAGAAATGCGATCAGCTCGCATCCAGGAAGTTCCCTCGTCCGTTGCAAACAGGAACTTGTCATTAGCTAACTTAATGACGCTATTCAAAGATGTTTCTTTGAATGTTAGGAGGAAGACAGCTGTGTCTGTTTTCGAATTTGTTTTGCAAAAAAAGTTGCGAAAAAAATAAGAAATATTAGAAAGAGAAGGAGAAACGGAAGGACACTCTACTTCATCACTATTTGAAACACTGTATTCAAGTGATCATTCCTCGGGAAGTGAGAACCGAAGGCCCGAGCGTAGCGAGGTTAATAAATTCGTCGGGCCGAAGGGCCGAGCGGAGCAAAGCTGCCCGAATTCGAGCGAAAAATATATTGATATATATATATATCGTTGAAGATGTCCGTGCTGTTGCCTGGCAACGATGGAAACTAAGTTTAAATTGACGTCAGACAAAGGAAGGGTTGCTAGGCAGCAACAGGTTGGAAGACAGGCTGGCGTCAGACGAGACTCATGTTTATTCATTGAGGGCTGAATGTGTTGATTCATCGAGCAGCGAGAAATGTTTACTATTGGTGAAACACGACCAAATTGTGATGGAAATGAAATGAACCACAGGAGGACGTACTGAGAGACAAGACAGTTCACCAAGGGAGATTGAACAACGAAACTCAGCGCGAGCAGCGAAGAAGAAGGAGACATCCGGAAACCACAGAGCAAAGACAAAAGACAACATCACTTCGAATCATCTGTCCACCCAGCCCTAGCTGAGCGAGGTTTGCGAGTCACGTATTTCTAGTTTTATGGTTATCATTGTTAACTAAGGTTGTTGGTTAATTGAAGGCTGCACTTTGAAAACAAGCATGGTGAATGTCGTAATTTTAAAGCATGCTAGTTCGTCTATACAATACAGCCTCGAAATTAGTTCGTTGGGTCGAAACAAAATTGGTCAAACTAAAACGACAAAACAAACGTGTACTTGACGTGAAAGTTTTTTTTCCCTGTTAAAGGACTCCTCAGTTTTTTGGTAAATACATTTATGTAGGTAATGAACCCAGCTTTTCCCTTTTCTCATCAGAATGGAATGCAAGTTTACTGCATGAAAAACTAAACTGACTTTTTTTTTATTAACACAGTAAACTGGTATCTGCTACATTAAGTAGCTGTTTGCGTGCTTTTATTTAAGGACGGTGCCTACTATTGTTACTGCGCATACGTTCTGCGCATCACGAGATACTCGGGTTTCTATGGGTGGTGCCTACTAATACAGGGATATTTTTTCGCGGTTTAAATCTATGCGGAGAAAACGGAACTTACCAAATGCTCTTGGTATCTCAAAAGAAAATTGGGGGTAGCCATGCATTTTTCAGAGATAATTAAGGTTCAATTTAGGAAAAAATCCCATACATTGCTTTATATTTTAGCGTTTTTTAGAGATATTGTTGCTTAATTTTCTCTGAAAAATGCGTGGTTACCCCCAATTTTCTTTTTGGATTTCAATAGCCCTTGCTAAGATCTGCTTTTCCTGCATAGTGGAAAACCGCACAAAAATACTTCGGTATTAGTAGGCACTGTCCTTAACGCTGGTATTTGTCTTGATACCTGTTTAAATAAGTAACGGTAATAAATCCTCTAAGGAATGAATATGGCGTGAGTTCACGAACAGTTATTCTCAACCCCCTTGTACACAACAGTGGAATTTTTCTCTCTCACGAATAGAAATATGCTTTTCCAGTGGAATCTATCCGTGTCCAATGGATACAATGGGCTCCATCGGAACGACTTTCAACCCCCCCCCCCCCCCCCTACCCCCTCCCCCGTACAATATGAGTGAAAATTTTCTAAGTCTCTCACGAATAGAAAATATACTTTTACAGTAGAATCTATTCGTGTCCAATGGATCACCTACTCTTATAGGACTTTTCACCACTACACTTCCAGTTTTCCAATTGAAAGCGAGGGGATACGAGTGGAGTCTAGTTGACAGTATTGGACAGCCCTCAGATGTCTTTCCCTTTTTTATACAAATGACAAAGTACGTTATTGCTGACATAATAATCATTAGTTATTCTTGCATTATTTTACTTGAGAATTATTGAAGCCCCCCCAACCACGTTTCATTTTACGCCTGCTTTCTCAGCAAACAAAAAGATCAAAAGACGAAAACAAAACAATTGGACAAGGTAGGTGAAGATGTTTTGCGTTGAAAATCCCACCGAGGCGCTGGGTTGACGGTTGTCCAATACTGCCTTAGTTTTAAGAATATAACAAGGTAGCGGCGAAAAAGGAGCTATTATGAGAAGGAAAATAATCAACAGCGATTCTGATTAAACGCCGCTGCAACAGGTTGTTTTGAGCACCTTTGCAAAGTTTTTCGTTTCCATCCATTTCCTTTAGCTCCTGTTTTACTTCACGAAGAAGTTTTCGATCTTCTTGTTGAGCCCTACGTAAAAGTTACTGTTGTAAGTGTAGGTGCTATGACATCTGGACACCGTCAGACGGCCTACAACATATAGATTACTTCATGGAAAGTGCACGCGTACGGTGTTTACGCACGAGTTGTTGACGTATCAGAAATCGAACGAGTGAGCGCAGCGAGCGAATGAGATTTCTGATACAAAACAGCGAGTACGTAAACACCGTACAAGGCACTTTCCATGCCGTAATTTGTTTATTTTATACACGCTGAGATTTTTCCGGGCTGAACAGGTTTGGTAAACATGTACACATAGCTCTCAAGTGTTTTATTGTTATAATGAAAGTACACAAAATGGAAGTACACGAAAATGTCACGTTATTTCAAAAATGAAAACAACAACAGCAAAATGGTTGGAAAAAGACAATTCATACGGTAATTTTCGTGTCTTAAAGTCATTTTAATCATTTTAGAAATCGAATATCAAGAATTTTCACACAACAAGTACAAAAATAAAATATACGAATAAGAACTGAGGATATGTAACCGCGCTAAAATCGTCTATTGCAAGGGAGGGCTATCTTTATCCGAAGAATCTAAAATGCGTTTCACACGCTTGAAGGCGTGCTTTCTTGTTGCTGAGTTTGCATTAGGTGACTGATTTACTGTGTTTATGGAAATGTAAAAGTGTCCTCCATGAAAGACTGCTCCACTAAATACACTTGCTTCATGCATTGTAGTACTGCTTGATGACTGAAAACTACAAGACAGAGTTTCAGCTTCACTCTCTGTAGCCAATGCTCGATGAGGTTTTGTAGCACGTTCAGTCGAGGTCGCAATCAGTATTTTAACATTTTTTTTTTTTGCTGTTGCTGAGATATGTGGCTATAATTGTTGATGCTTTGGGCATTTCTGTGGCCTGTGAGCTGCATTATGTGACTAGAAGGTATGTCGCTGTCGTTTAGTTTTTGTATCATGCGTTTACGAGCGCTGTGATTTGTCAGTCGTTCACTTGAAAGGCCTCCTTTTTCCGCCATGGTTTTCATCAAACTGTTCAATTTGTTCTGACCCATTGCACTTGATTTAAACCACAGTTTATTTGACGAAGGTCTTTTTGTGTAATTTATTCCGAGATAGTATGGCGCATCAGGTTTATTCATCGCGTCAGGTCACTTTTCGGAATAAATCTTGTAAAACCGTTTGCTGCTGCAAAAGCCTTCGGTTTAACAGCTCTGACATTACGAGGTTCCACTCCCGTTCTAGTTTTCGTTTGCCGTTCACAATACTCTAAGTATTCACTTCCGTCAGCTTCCATGTGAAGTTGCACGTCGCCCCAAGTCATCTGCCGATGTTTTTCACAGCCTCTCAGGCCAAAATGCACCGAATTGAAAAGCCACACTGTGTTTAGCAAAGCTTTGGCATTTGAGATTCCGAGTAAATTGTTTTCGTAAAGAATGTTTTCCTCCACATCAGTCAAAGCTTCAGCTCCGTTGGGTTTGTTCCCTTTTTCCTTCTTTTTACAGTTGTTTGCTGCGAGCTTCCAGGCATTTTCTCGCTTGATCAAACACAATGTCTTCGCCATAATACTCGCCGAGTACTTGCGTTCTTTTAAATACCGGTTGAAACTTGAAAACAACCCTCGAAGGCTTGATGATTCATAGTCTTGGCCATCTTTTCTTTTCACACTAACAATGAATTCACTAACGTAGCGGTTGAGCTCTTCTGGTTGAATTTCTTCAACTTTTCTTCGTTCGTTTTTCTCCAGCAGAAATGTTGTAAGCAGCTTCACATACCGCGAACTGCCTTTTTGCTCGAGTGATTTTGTTTTCTTGGTCGGTAATATATTCTTTGATGGGTTTATCCAACGGTTTCAACCTACTGCCAGAACATTCAGCCATCAGTAGTTGTTTATTACAATGTTTTAAACTCTTCTAGAAGTGTCCTGCGAAAAAGCCGAAATCCCGGCGAGCGAGAAGTTTAGAGCCGTAAAAAAGCTGGCGCCATCGACAAACCTACCACGTACATTGGAAATGTTGATGCGTTTTGACAGCCGCTTTCTGATTGGACGAAACGGGTTTCCCATATGTGAGAAAGTCGTTTCGCTGTTATCGTTGGCTGGGAGATTTTTTTGAACCGGGTTTTCAACAGATCAATTCTATCTGTAAGTCTCAGTATGTGTGAAATAAAGAGTTGTTCGAGTTAGGCGTTCGGTTAGAGTTGGCAGCACGCACAACTATCACAAGAAACACGAATATCAGAGTCAAGAGAGAACGTGGGCTCGCCATGTTTATCTCCACCAAATATTCCAAGCAATATAGCCGGTCACTTAGTGAAGAGTCTCACTGAAATTGCGATGATAAAACTAATTTGTTTCTTTTAACAGTTTTGTGGGCGTCAGGCAAGAGTTTTCACGTTTTCGGAATGAGTATTTTCAGAATGTGTTTTGCATAATATAACGCAGGAGAAATCACAGATCTAATCTGAAACAAAAGATACTTTCGATTTCTGTTTTCCTCAGCTACCGTTCCTATCCATCGCCTATCGAAACATTGTTTCTCTTTGTTCAAGTTTTCAACCTCGTGGAAGCTCTAACTTGGAACCGTAAAGTTTGAGAAAGAACTGGAGTGGTTTGGCTTTAAATGGCGAAGTTTTCAATTCCTCAGACTGATCTACATTTCAATTCTCGATACATTATTTTTTTTTTTCTGAAGCATCTCCGCGGGCCAGAATCTCAAATCCTCCAATCTGATTGGCTAATCGCGCGCTCGTAACCGGTCCAGCTTTTTACGATACGGACCACGGTCCGGATTTTTATCCGCGCTATTCGCGGCAAATTGAAATTATTGCGAAAGTTTACAAACAAAGGCAACAGTTACGCGTAAACAACTTCCCGTGGAAATATGTAACGAAAATATAAATTCTGAAGAAAATGGATTTAGACGAGAGTGTACACAGCGAAAGTGAATTTTACTACCCAGAAGAAGAAACCCCCAACGAAACGACGGCATTAAAATATGAAGAAGTTGAACAAGACAGGCAATTTAGAAAAATTCATTATTTTATTCACTCACTTCGCCCTGATAACACCAAAAAGAAGACAACTTACGATCTGAACATTTGGCGAAGATACTGTTCCTCAGTTGGAGAGACAAGAACCCTGGAAAACATTCCTCCTAACGAGCTCAACATTCTGCTGTGCAGATTTTTCATGGACGTCCGTAAAAAAGATGGCCGAGTGTACGAGCCAGGCACACTTGCATCCCTCCAGAGAAGTATTCAGCGCTAGTTCATTTGTATCTAAGTTCTCCAGCCATCGTCCTGAAGAAATGAAGAGACCCGAGGCGCCTTTCATCCTGGCAATAAACCACAAAAGAAAGCCTGCAGATCCGGTGTGGTACAGTCGAGCTCCTCTCGGAAAAAACAAGATCGGAGAATTTTTGACGAAGGCTGCGAAGAATGCAGGACTGCCTGAAAATGTAACCAACCATTCTGTGAGAAAAACCTGCATTTCAAGGCTGATGGATGCTGAAATTCCTGTTAATTATGTAGCTCAGCGGAGTGGACATAATTTAAAAAGCTTAGATTCCTACAAAACTGCTTCCGACGAACACCAGCGCAAGATGCTACTAAGCAGCGGAAAGAAATCTCCCGTCTCTTCAAACGATGCACCGCTTAATCAAGCAGTCGAAGCCTCGCAGCACCCATTCAAGCCGAGAGAAGACAAGCAAGCTTCTTCAGGCGAGGATCCCTTCACTGGTTTTTTTGCTGGTTCGAACATCAGTAAATTTGAAGGCTGCACGTTCAATTTCTCTTTCAATACAGCGCCTTGCAGCAGTAGTGAAAGCTCGGCTCGGTCAAAGCCGCGAAAACGCCACATTATCATCTCAGATGACTCAGACTCAGATTAACTTGAACTTGCTTTTCGAAAGTTAGTTTTCACAAATCCAGGGACGTTTTAAACATGTATCGAACCGTTAAGAAAAGTAAACTTCGCCGTGTTTGAGTCTTCATTCATAATTTTTATCATTCGATCGATATTTTTAGACCTTTTGGACATGCGTGTCATCATTTGCAGCGTGTCAACATTCATCCACTTTTGACGTTTGACAGATGATTGTCATTTCAATGACTCTTTAATGTTTTTTTTTTCTTTTTTTACATGATGACTTGCGAGTGAAAATAAAATTAAACTTCCTATAAACATGTCACTTAAATTGATGCCCTATTTACATTTGTTTCATAGGATTTTGTTACCACTTTCCTCCTCCAGCCTTAAACTTACACTCTTACAAACGTCCCAGCGAAAAAAAAGAAAACAAACTGAAAAAAATAATTAACTTATTTACCGGTCTAGGTCGGTCCGTACTCAAGACCTCGGGCACAGTTTTTTCCCATACGGACCTCCCGCCCGGTAAATAACATATATGTATTATTACAAAGCCGGGCGGTAGTTAGAACAAAGAACCTCATCAGTCAATTAAGGAAACTGATTGTGTTGATGAAACACCAAAGATTGAAATATTTTGTCCACAAATTGCTGAATTTTGTAAAATTATTTTTTTACGCAAACTATTGGGTACGTGCCAGTACAAAATGGGAATCCCATGAGAATATTTGTTACGTTTTCTCGCATAATTGTGCGTGTAGATTCCTTTGAGAATGCTGCCGGTGTGATACTGCAATAACAGATTTTTCTTCAAACATTTGGTGAAGGGTAGCACATTCTTCTCCAGCCTTTGAACCGATATCCTCATTAACTGATTCAGAACCACATGGAGCAGGAATTTCTTCCTCAATAATGTAATTACTGCTTTTTTGGGCTTCATCGATTAGATCTTGTTTGACAAAAGAGGACAACGGTTTATGTCCTCTCACACAATTCGAAAGATTGATGTTTTGTGATTAACACTGTGCAGCTACATTTTATCATAGATCACGGTTGACGGAATGGCGTTCGGAAATTTTACTGTTTGCTGTTTTCCCAAACAAGCTTATAATTTTATCGAATTTTGCATTTAATACCTTTTTATCGATATATAGATTGTGGTGGTTTACCAAAAAACAGCGGCGTACGAATTTTTTTCGGGAAGGCACCTGCGAAGATTTGAAGTAACCTTAAAACGCAAACTTTTCCAAGCGTTTTTCCTCATTACTGTTCAAGTCCGGATATTTACAGGTTTGGACAGAAATGATTTAAAGTAAATAAGAATTTCCGAGATACTTCTCTTTATGAATGCCAAAGTCTTATTTATAGTCATTTGTCTTGCATCCGCCATTTTGTGTGTGACACGTCATTTGGTCATATACAAAGTCTTATGCATTATCTCTTGGATAATCGCCCACCCCACCCCCCCCCCCCCACTCCAAAAAAAATTGAAATAATAATAATAATAATAATAATAATAATAATGATAATGATAATGATAATGATAATGATAATGATAATGATAATGATAATGATAATGATAATGATAATGATAATGATAATGATAATGATAATAATAATAATAATAATAGTAATAATGATAATGATAATGATAATGATAATGATAATGATAATGATAATGATAATGATAATGATAATGATAATGATAATGATAATAATAATAATAATTATAATAATAACAATAATAAAAAAACGCGACCGAGAACTTAACTCGATGCCTCACGGCCCTATTAAAAAGATCGCGACCGAGAACTTACATGAGCACTGTCATGTAGATTTTTCTGTATGTTGGTCAAAACTGCTCAAATATTTGACTATTTTTCTAACATATAATTACTCTCAGAGCACCTGGAGGGAATATGAAATGATTTCTCCGAGGATGAATAAGCTAATAATCAGGTTTTGGCCATTTTTCCAAAATACTCAGAATGAACTTGAAAAAATTGGCCAATTTTTTCAAGTTGCAACCCATTTCTATCCAAGCAATCCGCAGCCGAAGATGAATGATACTAGTTCCTGTGGACTAGTCAGGTTATAATTAACAAAACTGAACCATTATTTTAACGTTTACTTGGATATAAATATATTTTTTGGCAACTCAAAGTGACACTAAAAATAGGTAACAATGCCCCTTTAACTCGGTGCCTCACGGCTCGAGTAATAATAATAGCAATAATGATAATAATAATAATAATAATA
The DNA here is from genome assembly GCF_977016875.1 of Pavona decussata. NCBI lineage: Eukaryota > Metazoa > Cnidaria > Anthozoa > Scleractinia > Agariciidae > Pavona > Pavona decussata. Next base: position 476,101 of record NW_028145499.1, read on the forward strand.
ATAATAATAATAATAATAATAATTATAATTATAATAATAATAATAAGATAAAGTTATACATGAAAATTCGATGAAATTTTCTTTTAGCTCAGACTTTCGTAACTGACTCAACACTGGAAAACTAATTCCTTCTCTTCTCTGAAGGGCAAAGATTTCGATAAAACTACTGAAATAAGTCAACTAGCATTTTCGTAAAACCTTGAAAATCATTTCGTAAATTCAGGGGGAAAATTCATTTTCCTAAAATTTCCTGTCATTTAAATTTTTTTTAAAGCATCTGGACAGGTCAATCTGTATTATTTTACCCTATCATGTCCTTAAAATTAACTGAGATCACAGGAGACAACATTTTACAGATTGTAAGTATTTTGCTTACATTTTCTTGTTGGGTTCACTGACAAATGACAAGTCCATTTTTATCGCATCTACCAAGGTCCGAAGAAATGAACCAATATTATAATAAATTATATCTAATTATATATTATATATTATAATAAATTAATGGACATAACTGAAAGGGAAAACCTTGTTGAGATAGGTTTGGCAGTGTGTTGTTCTGATTGATTTTTCAGTCACCACTTGGCTCTCAGCCTGAAGCGCGCAATCAAGTCACAAAACTCTTCATTCTTGTTGTTGAACATGTTGTTGATAAGCCATCAAATTCAAACCACGAGAAACAAATTAAAAGTGTTAATAAGACAGTAATCCCAGGCCTGGAAATACGTCAACGAGAAGCAAGACGTTTGACTGCCCGTAGATATCATACTCGTTATGACATTTGCTTTTCTCTGTCAACGTCTCGGAAGAAATGGCGGAAATTGCACTTTCTTTTGATTAGCACCTGTTTTTACTTGTTTTTGTCTGCTAGTCGATCAATCTCCAGAATTTTCTACCTTTGTCTCCAGATTTTCGGTGTTTTGAGGTTGGGAGATCTGGTATTCGCAATTTACACGGTTTAAGGGCTGGGAAGCAGGATTGAATGACAAGCATGGGAAATAAAACACCAAAACCTTTTATTAACGTCTTCTTGTAACTGTTACAGTTGTTCAGGAAAGCCATTAACATCCCACATCAGCAGAGCGTTACGTTCACAAAACTGGCTTGATTTGAGATTTCAGCCTATTTATAAATAACCCTTCCATGTATACAGTATATGAAAACAAAAGAAGAAAACTGCAGATCACTCAGAGACTAACGAAGTAATGCTGTGTTTACCTGCCTACAACAATACAAACACAAAAACTGAAAGCACGCTTAGTTTTAAACATTAACTGGCTTGATTTTCATCTCAGCTCGTTTGGCGGAGTAGTAATTACCCTTCCAGTGCTTCCAGTTCACACCGTCACCGACCGAAGAGTGTTTGCCCTTAAGATAGCGGCCGTTCAGGTTGGAGTGGTGACAGTAGTTGTACCACCAGGCTCCCTTGTATCGCGTGGCACAATTCCCAACATATCTGTCGTTGTCTCGATCTTTGGTGCTGAACGCTGTGCCACGATGATAAGAAAGCGAGTTACCAGCAGTTCCTAGGCAAACAAAAAAGAGAAGAAGCGTATGGCGTAATAAAATGTCGTAACATATTAGTGGTCTTTAAATCTTTCATCAGCGATTCCAAAAACCAGATTTTTCATACATTTTACATTTATTTATTTCTCTCCCACTAATTTTTTCACAAATGTTACGTCATAAAAAGACCAGCTCCTCGGCCTCATTCACGCCTAGGTAGCTTTATAATAGTTGCACTTACATCGCAGAGCTCATCACTGGATTCGAATCCCGTTCAAGCCTGAATTTTTTCAGACTGCTAAACGTCTTTCATCCGCAGTTCAAAAGATGATATTTCATATCCTAATTCCTATTCCGAATAACGTTACTACAAGCAGTCTTTTTTTTTTTTTTTTTTTTTCAAAATAAGAAAATAAGTAATAATCAATCTATCAAATAAGCAGCCTTTTATTACTTTAACCCCAAAATAAAGTGAATAACAGACAGTTAATGTTAATTGCAAAAAAAAAAAACAAAAGACAGGTATCAAGAATATTGTCTGTGGTCTGTGGTCTATGATCACTTTTTGTGTACAGAACATTGCTATCTTTAGTTCTTTTATCTGTTAAGAGTTTGAATTTATCCTTCAAACAAAGCGAAAATTTTGAATTAATGAACGTTCTCAATAATATACATATTTTAAACAAAACTTCAAAACAACGCTGATTGAATATAGCCTCCTATCTGATTATCCAATTAATGTTGTATACCTACCAGTGTATGAACCAAGACTAGTCAGCTTGTATTTGCTTCCCTCATCACCAACACCAAAGGAACTGTACTCAGCATATGCTGTATTTCCGCTCCAGTCTTCAAGATCCACTCGAAGCTTGCTTCCTTCTTTTGTCAAGCGATGAATCTTGTCCAATCCAAGCCAAAATTCCCCATTGAGATTTCCAAAGCCTTGTGTGTAGTTGTCCCAACCGCGGTAGAAATCAACCAAGCCGTTCAATCTCTTTTGAAACAAAGCCCATCCCCCACCGGCTGTTGTTTGGTCACAGTACACATCAAACGCACTGCCATTGTCGGGGTTGATCGTGTAAACACCGCTGGTTCGTTTACAAACTTTGTAGAGTTCAGAGCAGCTCTTGTAAACTGAAAAACAAAGAAAATAAGGAGAAATTTATCCGCACTGTACGGAGATTGTGTTACGAAGAGTAGTCAGGTTATTTTACATGCCTGTCCGTAAAAATCAAACATATTGCGGCAAGGGTGGAAGCTTGATTTCTTTCAAATTTTAATGTTAGGATATAACTAAAATCACTCGGTATAGTTTTTTCGGTGAAAGCAGTCCTTTTATTTCAAAGAAAAATGCAAACAACGATTAAAATCGTCATTTGAGGCGCTAAATTGCAGACAAACTTACACTGAACATAACCAAGACCGAGCGTGTTTTCTTATCGGGTCCAGACAAAAGCCAAGCACTCTAACTGCCACTCCTATTTTAACCTTCAATGGTACCCCCATAAACCAAGTTGTAACCTCTAAATTCCTGGGGATACTTATTGATTCAAACCTTACCTGGGGGAACCATATCGTTAAGCTGGCTAAAAAGGTGGCCTTTGGCATTGCAGCAGTCAAACGGGTTAGACAATTTGCTCCCTCATCAACGTTGCATCTCATTTACAAGGCTCTAGTTCAACCCTATTTTGATTATTACAACGTTGTCTGGGGAAACTGTGGCATAAAATTAGCTGACAAACTTCAAAAGCTCCAAAATCGCGCAGCACGGGCCCTAACTTTCTCAAATTATGACACTGATGATCCTCAACTGTTTAAAAGATTAAACTGGGAAAATCTCAGCACACAGTGTGACATACAAAAAGCCATAATGGTTTTTAAGTCTCTTAAAAACCTTGCCCCAGAATGCCTAGGGTCCAAATTTACAAGTCGATCCAGGACTACTCCTTATACTTTCCGAGCTTCTGAAAATAAACTAGCCATTCCACTCCCACGCACACGTAACTACCTTCGAAATAGTTTTAACTACAGTGGTGCTGTCCTATGGAATAGTCCTCCTCAAAACTTAAGGCCAGTGAAGTAGAATCTCTGAGTTATTTCAAAACACTTTTAAACAAACACTACAGGAAAAACTAAGGCACGGCATTCATGGAAAACAGGTTTTTATTAGTATAAGTAAATTTTAACATTGTAATTAGCATAGTATTTATATGATGTATTTTAGCCTTAGATATTAACAGTCTTTTACTTCTGTAGTTTTTCAGACCTGATGAATTTTTACCGTGTAGAAATAAGATTACTTACGGGTTTGAGAGCCTTGCGTGCGAAAACGAATCATTGTACCGCCTTTAAAACACTCAAATCTTGTTTTACAATCTCTAAATATCTGTCCGAATGACTTTGGGAAATATAGACATACAATTTACTGCAGTAAATGTACTTCGTGAATAAAATTAACCATGCGCGAAACCTTCAAATCGATTAAGCTTCCGGTGGTTGAATGGGTGTATATATATAAGTGAAAATTTTGCAATAAATGCATTCTACATATATAAAAAATTTTAGCCGAAAGCTTATTCAGTATACAATAGGCCTTATCACGGTTTTCGACGCCATTTTGACGAGTAGGCAATCACGCTTGAAATAACAGTGTTTGTATGGAAATCCGATGTAAAATAATTTTAGTAAAACATCGCTTCCGAAAAATTCATGAATTGGAAATTTTTGGCACTAGGAAAAGGATTTTAAGGAAAAAATTAGGGGGGATGTAGCTGTGCCAGAAAGCGTCCAGTCGTGTTTTGAAATTTCCATACATTTGTCTGTATAGCGAACCAGCTGTGAAGTGCTACTGATAAAAAGTTCGCCACATCCCTCCAATTTTTTTTCTTTAAGTCCTTTTCCTAGTGCCAAAAGTTTCCAATTCATGAACTTTTCAGAAGCGATGTTTTATGAAAATTATTTGACATCGGATTTCCATACAAACACTGTTATTTCAAGCGTGTTTGCCTACTCGTCAAAATGGCGTCGAAAACCGTGATAAGGCCTATTAACTGAGTAACTGTAATTATATTTATACTATATACAAACCAAATTTAGCCGTTAATTAATGGTTAAATTTGTTCCATATAATATATGTGGACCCCAATTTATCCGGTGTCATTTGTTATTTCATTGGCTTTTGTTTGTTCTTTTGTCATGGGAGAATTTAGGGCAAAAAATTGATTAATTATTCTCTTGGAAGGGGATGGGGGTTATAGTTGTCTTAAGCTTGTGGGTATATTTGGTTGTATTGGTCTTGAATGAGAAAATGTATCTCGTTTAACAAGTCATGACCAGCTCAGTAGCCAAGGAACAGTGAAAATAAAATGAACTTTTGTTTAGTTTAGAATCATACAAGATTTTGAAGCATCTTTTGAACAACGATCTTAGTAATTTCGAGCATCGGTTTTAAACTGACTAATTCTTGTGATGGTCTCCAATTCTTGATTAAATGGAAACCTTAAAACTTGTGCTCAGTCTCCATTTGAACTGAGAAGGAGGCGGTCGGAACGGAGGGAGGGGTGTTGGTGGTGGGTATTTATGTATTGATTTTCAAGACCACAAATATCCGGAAGCGGTAGTTAAGGAGATGAGGGGTTATGTGTTCCGAAGGTCAAAACTTATCTTTAAAACTTCGGAATTTCTCATAGCGCAGCAAATGAGTTCCTTCTTTTCGCGTCCTGTTTACGACAAAAACCCGCGAAACGATTCATCCTCTGGATGACGACATCTAGGCATCTCAAGGAGAAGCAAATACCACGGCCCGACAAGAGATCCTTTCACGGCTCTTGCTTGAGGGTCTGAATGGAGGCACCTCGATAACACTAAACACTTAAGAGCAAGTTTTCCTAACCACCGCGTGAGGGGCGGCACAAGGTCGGAAAAATGGACCCCTTGATATTTCGTCCAGAGATAACCTATGGTATGCTAAGAATCGTGATATAAGTTTTAGGTTCTAGAGTTTTTGCATTTTTGAGAAAATTACGAAAAACCGTCGACAACCGGTGAAGCCGACAAATCACAGGAATGAGGTCAAATTTCATGATCAGATAATCGAACTCGCGTGAAGGCGCATAGCAAATTATGGTTTTTCTTAGTTTATAATGTTAATCAGGAGGTATTGCTAAGCTGCTTTGATGATAGTTTAGACTTACAATTGTAATTTCGAATTCCTGGAGAGCAAGCGAAGAGAACCGAAATTTGTAGACTTTGAAAATCAAAAATTCCATATCGTTTTCAAATATCTCAAAACATACTCGGTATTATGTAGAATTCTTTCAAAATTCAATTCTAGCAAGTAAAAGAGCTGTTTGTGAACGTGATATAATTTTTTCTTGGCAAAAGTTATTTATGAGGCGAGCGGCCCCATGCAAGTTGACCCAATTTGACCTTTTGAGGAGATCTTGTTTAACCAGGAAATGTAAACAATTCTACTATCCTTAGCTCGCTTTCTGAGCAAATCATTGTAAAACCTTGCCATTTCCCATTAAAACTACCCAGTTAACCTGAGATAATACTTTGGTTACAGCTTACCTTCCAAATGGGTGTTTGAAGGCAAATAATTTTGATGTTCTTCGCTAATTTTCCCGTGTCTTGCTGCCGTGCTTAGCCACCGGCCTTTTCATCACTACGGCATTTTCTAAGCGTCACCTCTTTCTGGGTTGTCCAATATTTTTGTAGGACCTGGATCCATGTCTTGCATATAAAGCATCCTCTGGGTATCTACTGAGTTTTGTATTGAATATTTCTAATGAAAAGAGGCAAGAATGTGAAGGAACTAATTGAACTGAAAAACAGAGGCAGATCGATGTCACGCAATCTTTACATCCAAGTGATCACGTGCCGCAAATACATCTGCGTGGATATTTTTGTCTTGCTCTTGCTCATTTCTTCATTTTCTTCCTTACTAGCATACAATGTTTTCCTTTTGATTTTTTGTAACTTTTTTATTTGTAAGCACAAGCCAATTTCGAAGGAGAGTTCTTTGTATGCAATACTTTGAGTCGGTGTATATACACGCAACACATTTACTTTTCCCATTTATTTCGAGTGACTGTGCAACAAACTAGAAATCCTATCTAGTTTTAGCTCCAAAAGTCAAATGCCTGGGAGGGTCCATTGCTAATGATTTCCTAAAGCAGAAGAAAGGGAATAGTAATATATATCTGAAAAAGGGCTAGTTCCTGGCCGCAAAGCGAGTTTTTGTAATTTGTATTAATTGTATTTACCGATTTGCCCATGGCAGGTGAATACGCAAATAGGTCCCCTTCGTGGCGTATCTAACTTTTTAGGATTATGTTCGACAAGATACGTTTTGAGAATGATGAATTGTTCTAGAAAGTGACACAGGCACACTCGCAAAAAAGAAATCCGAGTGCTTCTCGGATTTCTTTTTTCCGAGTATGCCTGTGTCACTTTCTAGAATAATTTATCATTCTCATTCATTCACCGGGCTGGAAAAATACCATCACATTTATTTCATATACGACACGTTCGACATTCAAATCCTAGCAGTATGCAGGATGTTCAGGGCTGTACATAGCGCGGGGGCAGAGGGGGCAGCTGCCCCCGCCAGCAAAACTGAATTTTTTTTTCTTACACAGTGTTTGAGTTTGCTGAGCTATTTATTGTAGCTATATTGGTCCAAAATCACAAGAAAATCGACTAACTGACCGAAAAATCTCTCTTCAATGCGAATTCCAAATAATTATTTTGGAAAATCTTTCGAGGCAAAGGCCAGTACAAGTTTTCTCGTGAAAATAATGGTCAACAATGATTTTTGTAATTTGGGCTGTCTGTGGTTTAGAATTGTGTAAGCAAAGGGTGACAAGCCTACTTGACTCCCTCGGGCATGTTTTACTCTTTTTAAATTCAGCTGACACGAGTAGGTTTTTTCAGAGTTAAATTGAGCGTTAACTGGTTTTTAAAGGCCTGTTCTACTCCCAAGTCTTTGTAGCGGATTTGGACGATCTGCTGTTCACACTATGGTATATAAATCATCATTATGTAGCAGAGACCTTGGAGGCAGTTTCGTGCTAAACAAGGTGTTTATGCTATAATAAATCATGAAAATTTAAGCCAAAAAGTATCAGTGCGTTTTGATTTTTTTAAAGATCTTAGACGCGATAACTTTCTGTGTAGGGGTAAAAACAAAAACGTCCAACTAGAAACCCTGTCTATATACAGGAGACACCTGTGGATGGGTGTGCGGAGTTTGCCCCCCCCAGACAAAAAATCCTACGTACGGCCCTGATGTTTTTCCCGTGAACCTAGTTTAATGGCCTTAGCTCCCACGAGTCTCCAGTAGCTCAGTAGTGCAGCATCCGAACTACTAATCGAAAGGTCTTAGGTTCGACTCCTGATAGGAGCACTCGGATTTCTTATTTCCGAGTATGCCTGTGTCACTTTCTAGAATAATTCATCATTCTCATTCATTCACCAGGCTGGAAATATACCGCATCACATTTATTTCAAAAAGGCAGGGCTGTCAACTCTCCGGGATAATCCGGGAGTCTCCAGATTTTGAACCTTATCTCCCGATCTCCAGATTTATGTCTGTAATCTCCAGATTTTGAGCGGTATCTTCTGGTCTCCAGATTTATGTCTGTAATCTCCCGGATAATTGACGAAGTTTTCTATTTGTCGTAGTAGATAGATAAAGAGATACTTGGGACATTCTCAAACTACCCTCAGTTAAGCATAAAAAAAATCACAATCCCACCCAAAATCAAAATACTTTCTTACACTAAAAAAATCAGCATAAAAAAATCCAAAAAAATCAAAAATCCGACCACTTTTTTCAAAAAAAGTGGTCCAAATCAAGTCTCCCTTGATTTTGCGTAAAAAATTCTGGTAAATGCAAAATTCAAAAAAAAAAATTCCAAAAAAAAAAAATAAAAGGGACTTTTCATCTGCTTACGCGGAGGCCGGTTAATGAGAAAAAATCAAAGGGACTTTCCCTCGGCTTAAACTTCCGGTTATTAATGAGAAAAAAAATCAAAGGGACTTTCCCTCGGCAAGCCGAAATATTTTCACAGAAATTCTGTAAAAATCATTCATTCTCTTTTGAAATCATACTTAACTCCCTCTATAACTATTCCCCCATTTTTAATAGCATCAGCAACTCTATTAGCCGATATTTTCAGTTTCTACAAGGCTTCCTTTCTTGTGTTGAACTCAAGCCTTTCATTTGAAGATTCAAAAACAAACTTTCTCAATTTTTTACCTTTGGAAGGAAATCCAAAAGCTTTTTTAAGCTCCTACACAAAGCGAGTTTAGATTGACAGTTTGTTCAGCTTTGCTCAATAAAAATGGTACAATGTTTTATTGTCAACATTTATGGCTGCTGTTTATTTGTCATTGCTGCTCGGTCATTACAAAAATATGTGTTGGGAAACAGCGTTTCCCAAAATGTAAATTTCACTTATCTTATTAATATGCTTGTCAGGAAACGCCGTTTCCCAAAATGCAAATTTCGCTAACATAATTAATATGCTTGTCGGGAAACGCCGTTTCCCAAAATGCAAATACCACTAATCTTATTAAATATTCTTGTTTGATGTCGGGAAACGCCATTTCCCAAAAGGTTGCATCTTCTTCATGCTTGACATAAAACGGATTGGAACTGCACAACAAAGTCTTGAATATTCCTCAAAGAGTTCGTGCAGTCGCTTCGGGTAGTTTTATCAAAAGTTCTTCTCCGTTGTTTGCCGTTTCATCAATGAAGCCTTCAAGACATCCCCAAATATTTCATGCCCATGAACTTGGTAAAGCTTCTTTTTTCTTTCTTCTTTCTTTGGAATGGATTGCTTCATGACATTTTGCTTGATCTTGCATTTTTACAGATTCGATTTCTCGGATATTTCTCACCAAGATTGGCAAAGCTCTGATAAACGTCTTGAAGCATCTGACTGTTGTCCATACTTTTTTAGCTTGGCAAGAATCACTTACGTGTATGATTTATATCATACACGTGTATGATTTATTATTGGCTGAAAAAAGTCATGTGACAGTTAAGGTCATTTTCGAAAATAGCACCAAAGTCCAATGTCCATGGCAACCACCTTGATTTTGACAAACAGGAAGTTCTAAACGGGAAAGCCTCTGTTGCATAATAATTTCCGAGAAAGTGAAATTATTTCACAGAATTGTTTTATCTCTTGAAATAAACAACGAAAAACCACCCGATCTCTTCTCAAATTCAACTCTTAACTCGCTACGTCGAGAAGGGATCCGAGTTTTTTTTGATATTTTTTTTTAATCTCCTCTTTCAAGGCATCAACATCAACTGCCTTCGTCGGTTGGCTTTTGACTGTTAAATCCTTCCTTTGTTTATTTCGAAGACGCTCTTTCATCGAAAAATATTTTTCAATCTCTCGCAAAATCGAGTCAAACTCACCATCAGAAATGAATCCATCCTTCAAAGCTTTCGAAATCAAACGACTCACTGACAAATGCGACGATTCAGCGAGAGAAATAGTCTTTTCATGTTTTCGCACTTAATTCTCGCAATTTTGACTTACGGCCATTGAAGCCGATGAAACGAGTGTCGTAATTAATGCAGTCAAACTCAAAGGAACTCCGACAGCAATCCCGATTCCACTCAATGAAGTTCCAACACTGCTTGATGCAAACAAGGTTGTCAAAAAAACTGAAACGGATGTTATTTTCGAAGCGACTGATTTTGCTCTCTTGTACTTTTTGCTGACTCGTTTGTAATGAGAAATTTCATCCTCGAGTTGTTTTTGACAATCACAAATCTTTTTCAATCTGAATTGCGCAACGTCGCTTCGAGAGAAGGATAAAGTTGTGGCGCACTTGGGGCTACGCCCCGGTCCCACTCCGTGGGGCCTGGAATAATATTTTGTTCACTCATATTTTATTAAAAGATCTTAAAATAATTTCAAATTCAAATCTCAACGGAAGCCCATTAAAATCGATGACCTCACCATTTTCTTCTGTCACTGTGATCCGCAAAGAATTGATAACTTTTTTTCCACCTGCTATTTTTCGAAACGGAATAATTTTTGAATAGTACAATTCTCTTTCGTAAGCTTCTCCTATCATGTCAAAACACGCCAAAACAATTGAAGGTTTTCCATTGAAAAAATTATTGTTTTTATCCACGAGATCGCAGCTGATGAGGAAGTTATTGAATGAAACCAAACGATTGATGATGGTATCTCCTTTTTTCAGAGTGTGCCGTTGGTTGTTCTGACTGAGGCCAAGAAGAAAAGACAGTTCACGATCAAAAATAACTTTTTTGCCAGGATTTTTAATCACAATTAAACCCTTTTCACCACGAAAAATTACTTTTATGTTTTCTTTTTCAAGAATAGTCTTTATTTCTTTTCCAATTAATTGAATATCGTAAAATCCAGGATAGATTCTATTGACAGAATGAACGTCTTTATCATCAATCATGGTGATTTCTCCTCTCTTTTTTAAATTGTGCCAAGAATTATACAAAGAGCAACTGATCATACGGATGAACTCAAAATTTTCGATTGGCTCATCAAGCCAAATTGTTTCATCATTTGAATTTAATAAGAAAGATAAAACAACCATTTTATTTTCAAAACATAAAAAATGGAAAACTTGTTAAAATGGATAGATTCCCACCCAAAAGAAGCAAAAAGACTTTCCGAACAAACAGAAGAAAAAGCATGGCGAAACTTCAAAGCCAAATTTCCCAACGCTGACCTCAGCAAATTCGTTGCACAAGTGGATATGACCGACAAAACACACGCAACAGCTCAAATAAATTTGGTTATTGTTCCCGGTCAACATTGGCAAATTGTTTCACCCAATCCCAAAGATTGGTCTGTTGAAATGAAGAAAGCTCTTGGATTTGGAGGCTTTCCAATCGAGCTAATTCTCAATTCAAATCCTTCAAATCCAGTTCCAGCTGTTCTATTTTCAGACAAAATCCCCGAATCTTTTGGGGAAATCCTCAACCAACCAATCAAAATTTTTGTCAAACCAAATGAAAGCTTCACAACAAAATTCAGAGAAATATTCACGAAAACAAAGATCTCTCACAAAACAGGAAAAGAATCAAGAAAATGGCTGAATCAACCAAACATGGACCATTGGCCGCAACAACTCAACTTTGCCTTTTGGTGCGCAACAACAGCTTCCGGAATCTCAAGACATCTCGTCAATTCACTCCCACCTCAAATCAAATCCTTTCTTCTTTTCCACATTTATTTCACAACAAGAAGGATTCTCTTCGAAATGGGAGGAATTCAAAGTGAATCTGCTCTCCCAGGTGATCCCACATTCAGTCAAACTGAAAACAAATTCGACATTCCTTCATACAAGAGAATCTGTGCAGAATTTCAAATCTCGCCAAACGCAGATTTCAGATTCACCTTTGGTCAAAATTTTGGACTTGGATATGTGAACATATTTTATCCAGGAGAAGGAGACTTTGCACAAAAGCATTGGACTTATCCTCCAGCAACCCTTCAAAACCCATCAAGTCAAAGATTCTCCGATGAAGGCGGAACTGACGCAAAAGGAAACAGAATTGATTTCATCACAAACGATCAAGGAGCTGACAAACAGTTTGAATTTTTCATGTCAAACGGACCTCTCAATGGACTTTCTCAAGCAGGAATGGCAAGACTCAATCAATCAATTGAAGCATTCGTTTATTGCATTCTTGGAGCACAAGTCAACGTCAGATCATCAATCCTTGGTGAATTTGGAGGCGCAAAGGAAGCTCAAAGAGAATTTCTCGTCCTCATGGAAGATGCAATCAGACAGCCTGACTTGTCAAAAAGCATCCAAAGATTTCAGCTTGCTATTGATGAGGCAAAAGTCAGGCTTGATCTTGCCATCTCGCCAGGAACATGGTTGATGCCTTCAAATCTTGTTCTTAACACTCAAAGCACAGTCAAATACAACAACAATCTGAAAAAAGCAACTGGAAACATGAAACTCGGAGTCAACTCTGATGTCAATGTTGACTTGAAAAAAGTTGGAGCCAGGAATATGGATGGAGGACAATCAAAAAACAACAGATCAACTTCGCATTCTTTAAATCAAGAAAATGAAAACAAAAATACAAAACCACCGTCTTTGGATTCACAACAAGTCACAAAACAACTTCAGGAAGCGAGTGAAAACCAAGAAAAAGAAGAATCAAGTCAACACGAAACTTTCAAATCTGGCGTCATCATTGCAGCATCACTAGGAGCATTTGCCATTTATCGGATTTTTCGTTGAGTCCAATCCAATGGATTAAACTCAATTTTTAACTCGCTATCGCGCGCTCGCTCCGCTCGCTTTCTTTTGAATCCTTTCAACCATGAAAACTGCAACAGCAAGAATCAACAGCCAAGCGTTTTTTCCAAGGAATCCAACAACTTGTCCTGCAGTTTTGAAGATGAAACTGACGATTGAACCAATTAATCCAGGAAGAAGTTGACCAAGCTTTTTTCCAAGATCTTTCAAAGCATTTCCAACTCCTTTGGCAACAGATTTGAGTCCTTTTGAGAGCGCATTCACAATCACACCGATTGTTGAACCAACAGCAAGGAAAACAGCAAAAACTGTGAATCCATATTTCTTGAAAATGTTTTTGATTTTCTCTCGAAGAGGCCTTTCTCTTTCTATTTCTTCAATTTGTGTTCCCAGCCTGGCAAGCTCCTCTTCATTTTCTGCAACTCTTGCCTCAACTTCTGCTCTCAGTTGGGAAGAAGTGTTTTCATCTTCTAGGATTACTTTATCATTTTCAATTTGTTTTTTTAGTTCAGCCTCTCTTTCATTCAGTTCATCGATGGTTTTTGTTGTGTTGAGCCTTTCTTCAAGAGTGTTTCTTTCTTTTTGTTTTTTTGCAAGATCAGATTTGATTTTGTCAACCTTTCCTTGTTCTTTTTCTTTCGCTTTCACTTGTTTCTGCAAATCTACATTTTCTTTTTTTGCATTTTCAAAATCTTTTTGCAAATTCTTTTTCATTTGCTTCAGTCTTTGCAATTCTGTTTGATTTTCAAGACTCGAACCATGTTCTTCTTCCAGTGCATCAATTTTTGCTTGCGTTTTTTCGAGTTTGTTTCTATAATCTCTGATTTCTTGAGCATTTTTGTGGAGTTCTTCAGCATTCTTTTCTGCTTGTTTCAATTGTTTTTCTGCTTCTCTCAGTCTCTGCCGGTTTTCTCTTATTTCAGAATTTTCTTTAGCGATCAAAGATTCAGCATCAGTTCCCAAAGCAGATAATATTTCTTTTGGCAATTGTGGGTTTAATCTTTCTTTTCCTGTTGTTTGCTCTTTGGTCATTAATGGGTAGAATTTTTTCCCACTTTTTTTCATCCTGACTTCTATCTTATCTTTGAAAAACGAAACTTCAAGTTTATCATCTTTTGCATTTGGGTATAATATACTGAGATCATCCCATGCATCTTTTGTGAGGGATTGCGAGTTTCCCCAAGTTTTTCGACCTTGAGTTTCACCTTCAATGAAAGATGTTTCTGCAGTTTTTGGTCTTGCTCCTTCTTTTCCATAATCTCTGTTCATTGTTGTATTGGGAGTACTTTCACTGGGATTGTTTATTTCTTGATCAGAATCTTCATCATCATCATCATCTTTATCTTCATTTTTATCTTCTTCATCAGGATCAAGATCTTCTAAAGGAATGTATTCTGCCATTTTAAAAATAATATATTAAAATGGAAGTCAGTGAAAAAATCAATCCAAATTTTGAGAAAAAAACCTCAAACGCTCTCAAGGCAGACAGAACTGTTCACAGAGTCACATTCAACCCAAACAAAGCTTCCCCAGGTGAAACACTCAAGATTCCAGTCCCAAAGCTTCATGAGGGAACAGTCTTGGTTCCAGATTCACTCGCGTTGATTTTTGATTTGCTTGTGAGTGGCCATGCAAATAATTTTCTGGTAAACAATGTTTCAAGAGCGTTGGTTTCCAGATTGAAAATCAAGTTTGCTGGAGAAATTCTCGTTGACACAGACGGTTGGGATCTTTTTAAGCTCTGGGAAGATCTCTTTTTGACAAAACACGAACGAGAAAACATGTTGAGTGAGGGAATTCAATCTGAGGCTCTCTCAAAAATCAGATCCAATGCTGGAGACAAACCAACTTCTTCAGTCGTGAAGGAAAACAAGCTCAATGATATCTTCAAAAGCAAATACAGAATCAGACTTCATCACGAAATTTTGAAAGATCACGGAGTTTTTTATCCAAGACCCTTGTCTGATGAACTGGTTTTTGAATTGACCCTTGCCCCTGCAAGCGGTGTTGTGAAGGGATCTGACGCAACAAAACTTGCATATGAATTGACAAACATTCAGCTTGAATATGAGGTTATTCAAAGCAAAAAGCTTTCAGATGAAGTCAATTCAAATCTTCTCAACGGATATCGTTTCATGTTTGAGCATGTCACTCATCACAAAACAATCACATTTGCAAAGGGAACAGACTCAATTATCAAAGAGTCAATCAATGTTCCGAGAAGATCAATGAAGGGAATCCTCCTCCTTTTCTTTGAACCTTACTCAGCTGGAGCAAGAGATTCAGAAAAAACATTCAATCCTGACATCACAGAGGTGAAAGTTGACGTGAATGGAGTTCCAAACAAGATTTTCAGTCAAGGCATGAAAACGAGAGACATGTTTGATGAAGTTTTCAGAAGATTTGGAAAGGAAAATTCTTCAATGAACGCAGCTGAATTCTTTGCTGGAGACAAGTTTGCATTGTTCATCGATCTCAGGAGCATGAAAGACAATGATCTTCATGGAAGTGGAATGAGATTGGTTAACACAAAGGATGGTGTTTATTTGTCAATCAAAAGAAAAGCAAGTGGATCAGGAAATGTCAAATGTCACATCTTCATCTTGGCTGATGCACAATTCAGCATTTTGAACAAAGAGCTTGAGAGTGTGGCATACTGAATTTCTTTTGAATTTTTCAAAAGAAATTTTAAACGGGTGGTAATTCAGTTCCAGGAGGAACAATCATCAACTCTTCTTTGACGAATCCTCTTTTTGGACCATCTTTCAAATAATAAAGAACCGGTTCTTTTTCATTCACAATTGCCCTGTCAATTGAATAATCTTTCAGAGACCAATTCGGATCAGTTGCTCTTCTTTGACCTCCTTCAAGTTCACCAGGAGCAAAAATAAACCTCACATTCACTGAAGAATCGAGTCTCTTTTCATTTTTTCCAACAGGTCTTGAATAATTTGGTTTCTTTGAATCAACCACCTTTTCTTTGATTGCGTCAATTGGTTTCCATGTTAAGCCAGAGGCTCATTTTTAATGCACGCGCCGGGGGCTTTTGTTACCACGGAAACGACCGCAGTTTTGTCTCCAGTTACGGGCAAGGGTTATTTGCATAATTAAGTTCACACATTCTTTCGGACGCCTTTTGGACAGGGGAAAACCGCTTCTGTCAATGTAGAAATGTACAACTGGTGAATCTTAGCAGATATCTCGAGTTAATTTATAGCAAAACACTTCATGGGGTCAGACTATATTTGGTTAATCCTTCCTCGTGGTAAATATGAATTCGGGAAGCGCGCTAAAAGTGATTCGTTCTTCGTGGCTCTCGTGGATCGTACCGTCGATCTCACCCTCTGTTCGAAGGATGATTCATCGAATTTTCTCGCCCTCCTTGGATCCGCAGAGAATATGGTTCGCCTTAAACGACGAGTTTTGCGTGGCTCCTCCGAGAAAATTCTGCAGTAATTTTATATTTGACATGTTTCCCGAGGAAGTTTGCCGCGTAAACATTGTTGACCTTCAGGACGAAAATGGCGGGCCTGTACCTTTGTCGTGATTTAACAAGGGGAGCCAAAGCTGCCGAAACCCTGTATGCTGGTACTACTTTCGCTGTACTCGTTGGAAATCTACGCCGAAAAAAACCCTGCCAAAGGAGAATTTTTTAAATCTGAGTTCGTCCAACATTTGAGAAGGGCACTAAACAGAGCAGACTTGTTGTCTCGAGCCTACGATCGCGAATTTCAGAGTTCTATTCTTGACTCTACTCTGAGAAGTAACGAAAGATGCATCAATGCTATGGATGATCTGGCCCCAGTTGATTTCAAGCCTGAACCTTCCTCTGTAGATCTCTCGAATTGCTCTCTGGAAAGCCCGCCAAAAGCCGATGAAAGCCCGCCAAAATGCTCTACTCCTTGCATCTCTAGTAATTCTTCAACTTTGAGTATCTTCATGAATAGAAGCAAACTTGGGAAAAGTGGGGTAAGTCGCTTATCCTTTAATTTTTTAAAACTATTGTTTTTTTTTTCTTATTCAATTTGTATTGGTTTATCAGGTTAATTAATTTATCAGTCATTGTAAACAACAACAACAAAAGTTTATTTCCTTTTCCAAAGCTATTCTGTAACTTATTTGGATTTTGCTTGAGTGGAGGAAATAATCTATAGTACAATTAATTTTTATTTTATCACGGTCGACAATGGGTGACCCCAATTCTAGCTTTGTGTTTACATTTGGCTGCCTGTGCAAATGCATGCGGAACAAAGAGAGCCATTTTGTTTCTCTTTCACACAAATTTACCTCCTTTGATACAAGAATCTGGCCTCATTTTCAGGTGAGACATATGGTCTATCAAATTGGCATGTCAACGGCACTTTTTAATCTGTTATTACTATTACTAGTACAGTTGAACCTCCCGTAAGCGACCTGACCCATAATCTCAAGGATATGTGGTTGCTTACGGGAGGTGGTCGCTTACCAGAGGTCAGACCACAGGGGGGGGGGGAGGGGGGGTCTAAATTTCCGGTAATTTACGTATGGTAATTGCGGACACCTAACCCTTTTTCCAGTGCTTATCGAAACCCAAAGTAAAAATTTTACTTAGACTGCCTGATTTAGGAGCAAACAGTAAACGGCATGTTTGCAATGTTACATTTCAAGCGTAACACATCAACAACTTTGGCGTTTGTTTGTTACATAATCCAGTTGACGTTATTTATCGCCACAATTTTTCTGTTGGATAATACAAGGTTGAGAGAGTCATCACCGGTCGTGCATGTACATGCATGCTATTTACAAGATAAGAGAGTTTCTTTCCTATAAGGGATTCAACCTGATTAAAGTTTATTTCAGTGTACACTATAGTGCACGTATATGTTATCATTTGTTTCAATGTCGGGAGACTAGCTCCGGCTGTGAGATTTTAATACGACATATCTGCTGTAATGATGTGGGCCAATATGTTATAGTCAATTTCCGCCCGTGAGAGAAACAGCAGATTGTGTGTCAAGTGGTCGCCTACGGGAGGTTAAAAACAATTGAAAATTTTAAACAATCATCTCTAAAAGTGGTCGCTTAAGGGAGGTGGTCGCTTACAAGAGGTGGTCGCCTACGAGAGGTTCCATCTATAGTGATTTGACTCGAAAACTTTGGTATTTTGAAAAAGTGGTCGCTAATGAGAGGTGGTCACTTAAGAGAGATGGTCGCAAAGGGAGGTTTGACTGTATATATAATACTGCTATAAATGCATGCTAGCTAGTTCTTGTTTTCTAAGTGGAAACATGTAATTGACAAATTCCCAAAGCAGCAAGGAAGCAATTAGTCTGTGTCAAGATATTCCTGGCTTTCAAGTTGCTCTTGTTGAGAATGCAGCCCCAATCAGCTAACATGCATAGAAATTAGAGCAAATAATCTAATTGTTTTAGTATAAATCTGCTAGTTGTTCAAAACTAAACAAGTAAATTAATTATATCCTCGTCACAGACACTTCGAAAACGCGACGAAGAGGCCGCCATTTTGTTGAAAACCACTACTCACTATCTATAACAGAATAGATAGCAAGTAGCGTAGCCAATCAGAGAATGGCATTGGTGATAGAACACTAGTAGATTATTTAATTTATACTTATCACTAAATAAATAAACTGTAATATCTTATTATCACAATTAAATGCTAAACATTACTAGGAAACTCACAAAATCCATGATTGTAGCTGACATTACTGTAGCCACTGTCCTTAGAAGTCCTCCCAAGGACACTTAAGACTAATATTTTATAATATAATGAAGGTCTGTGGGCAAGCTTTCCTAATATGAACAAAATGTGTTTCCATCTTAAGGAAAAGCTTGAAAAAGCTAATTACAAATGTGAACAGGCAAAAGGACACACTGAAAAACTGAGTGGAATTCTTGTGGATGGACAAACCTACACTGTGACTTTTAAAGGTAGGAGATTGAAATTCGTCAAAAATTGTTGTTATTTTTTTCTTAACTGTATCTGCATGCTTATGTGTCTGGTTATAATTTAAATTGGGAGACACTGTGGTCGGATACTTAGCTGGACTGCTATATCAAACTTTATGGGTTTGAGCTCTAGCTCTGGTATTGGCAATTTTTATCCTGGGGGAACCCTGCGAAGGAATAGAACCTCATAGAGGGGGGTGGGGGAATAGTAGAAATACCCCTTGCGGTTTCATGGTACAGAAATCTAGATCAGCTTGGTGTTTACCACTTCACCACTTCGCCTGATAGAGACTTTAACTTTTTTACTGCTGATTATTATTAACAGTCTACAATGTTTGATGAGTGAAACTAAATAAAGAACAGCAATAATTCATTAATAACAATTTACTTAAGATTGCTATATTAATAATATTGTTTTTTGCAGTTATACTGGACTTAAAGGCATTCTATCTGCTGCTTGTGAAGGACGATGATGACAATTTTAAACTTGGCAAGCAAGGCATTGATGTTGAGTTCTGCTTTATATGCAATACCATAAGGGTATGTAGATTATTTAACTTAGAAGGTATGTGTTTTAACATTGTTTGCATTATGGTAGTTGTTAGTTGCAAAGTAATGAAAATGTTGCATCAGGAAGGCCATGTACTTGTAAAGTGTTGGATTTGAAATCTGGAATTTCGTATATTCCATCCAACCACTATCTGGATTTGTTTCAAGTTCTACTCCTTGACTGTGTTATGTAAATGGCCAACTGGCCAGCTTTCTACCTTTTGGAATTTTGAATAGTTTTTGTTTAATTTGCAGTATTTGTTTTTATCATTTATACTGTCTCCAACAAGCCCATCCGAGCGTTAAATCAAAAAGATAGATTTACGTTTGTTCAGTAGCGCCTAAAACCATATGCACATTTGTTTCAACGCATTTCTATAAAATGTACATAAACCTAGACCAATTTGTCAGGCTATCCTCTCCTTCAGGGTTTACAGGCGGCGCGCCCAAACCCTGAGGTGACGATAGCCGTTTTGTTTTTTGTTGTTTAGTCATTATCCAAATTAGTCTTTTTGAGTTGACTTTTGTTTTATTTTATAAAATGTTGCATAAACCTAAGCCAATTTGTCAGGCTATCCTCTCCTTCAGGGTTCACAGGCGGCGCGCCCAAACCCTGAGGTGACGAGAGTCTTTTTGTTTTTTGTTGTTTAGTCATTATCCAAAATTAGTATTTTTCAGTTGACTTTTATTTTCATACAATGAAGCATTAATCCTAGGTCAATTTGTCAGGCTATCCTCTCCTTCAGGGTTTACAGGCGGCGCGCCCAAACCCTGAGGTGACGATAGCCTTTTTGTTTTTTGTTGTTTAGTCAATATCCAAAATTAGTATTTTCCAGTTGACTTTTATTTTCATACAATGAAGCATTAATCCTAGGCCAATTTGTCAGGCTATCCTCTCCTTCAGGGTTTACAGGCGGCGCGCCCATACCCTGAGGTGACGATAGCCTTTTTGTTTTTTGTTGTTTAGTCATAATCCAAATTAGTCTTTTTCAGTTGACTTTTGTTTTTATAAAATGTAGCATAAACCTTGGCCAATTTGTCAGGCTATCCTCTCCTTCAGGGTTTACAGGCGGCGCGACCAAACCCTGAGGTGACGAGAGTCTTTTTGTTTTTTGTTGTTTAGTGAATATCCAAAATTAGTATTTTCCAGTTGACTTTTATTTTCATACAATGAAGCATTAATCCTAGGCCAATTTGTCAGGCTATCCTCTCCTTCTGGGTTTACAGGCGGCGCGCCCATACCCTGAGGTGACGATAGCCTTTTTGTTTTTTGTTGTTTAGTCAATATCCAAATTAGTCTTTTTCAGTTGACTTTTGTTTTTATAAAATGTAGCAAAAACCTAGGCCAATTTGTCAGGCTATCCTCTCCTTCAGGGTTTACAGGCGGCGCGCCCAAACCCTGAGGTGACGATAGCCTTTTTGTTTTTTGTTGTTTAGTCAATATCCAAAATTAGTATTTTCCAGTTGACTTTTGTTTTTATAAAATGTAGCATAAACCTAGGCCAATTTGTCAGGCTATCCTCTCCCTCAGGGTTTACAGGCGGCGCGCCCAAACCCTGAGGTGACGATAGCCTTTTTGTTTTTTGTTGTTTGGTCAATATCCAAAATTAGTATTTTCCAGTTGACTTTTATTTTCATACAATGAAGCATTAATCCTAGGCCAATTTGTCAGGCTATCCTCTCCTTCTGGGTTTACAGGCGGCGCGCCCATACCCTGAGGTGACGATAGCCTTTTTGTTTTTTGTTGTTTAGTCAATATCTAAATTAGTCTTTTTCAGTTGACTTTTATTTTCATACAATGAAGCATTAATCCTAGGCCAATTTGTCAGGCTATCCTCTCCTTCTGGGCTTACAGGCGGCGCGCCCATACCCTGAGGTGACGATAGCCTTTTTGTTTTTTGTTGTTTAGTCAATATCCAAAATTAGTATTTTCCAGTTGACTTTTATTTTCATACAATGAAGCATTAATCCTAGGCCAATTTGTCAGGCTATCCTCTCCTTCTGGGTTTACAGGCGGCGCGCCCATACCCTGAGGTGACGATAGCCTTTTTGTTTTTTGTTGTTTAGTCATAATCCAAATTAGTCTTTTTCAGTTGACTTTTGTTTTTATAAAATGTAGCATAAACCTAGGCCAATTTGTCAGGCTATCCTCTCCTTCAGGGTTTACAGGCGGCGCGACCAAACCCTGAGGTGACGATAGCCTTTTTGTTTTTTGTTGTTTAGTGAATATCCAAAATTAGTATTTTCCAGTTGACTTTTATTTTCATACAATGAAGCATTAATTCTAGGCCAATTTGTCAGGCTATCCTCTCCTTCAGGGTTTACAGGCGGCGCGCCCAAACCCTGAGGTGACGATAGCCTTTTTGTTTTTTGTTGTTTAGTCAATATCCAAAATTAGTATTTTCCAGTTGACTTTTATTTTCATGCAATGAAGCATTAATCCTAGGTCAATTTGTCAGGCTATCCTCTCCTTCAGGGTTTACAGGCGGCGCGCCCATACCCTGAGGTGACAATAGCCTTTTTGTTTTTTGTTGTTTAGTCATAATCCAAATTAGTCTTTTTCAGTTGACTTTTGTTTTTATAAAATGTAGCATAAACCTAGGCCAATTTGTCAGGCTATCCTCTCCTTCAGGGTTTACAGGCGGCGCGACCAAACCCTGAGGTGACGAGAGTCTTTTTGTTTTTTGTTGTTTAGTCAATATCCAAAATTAGTATTTTCCAGTTGACTTTTGTTTTTATAAAATGTAGCATAAACCTAGGCCAATTTGTCAGGCTATCCTCTCCCTCAGGGTTTACAGGCGGCGCGCCCAAACCCTGAGGTGACGATAGCCTTTTTGTTTTAGTTTTTTTTCGCCTAGGGCTGTCACCTTGACGTGGTGGTGAAGCTTGAGTGTCTCAACTGCCCCAAGAACATGTTCCCTGAGGCTTTGGTCCCTAGTGAAGGTATTTCCTTTGGTTTTTTTAACGGAAAGAGACCAGACTAAGTACAGCCTTTAATCTAACAGGGAGTTCTGTGTTATCCAACCTTTCAAACATGTACTATATTTGCACCAGGTTTACCTTATCCATTCTTTATATAGGCGGTTGAGGGCAGCAGTGTTACCCTCTTGAAGGCTGCAGCAACAGGCGTTATTGCGGATGTTAGCGAGTGCACAGAAATTCTAAGGCAGATTTGTGAAGTGTTGTTGTTTATGCACAAAAGAGGATACCTGCACAACGACCTAAAAGGGAACAATGTCGTTTTGGACGGTGCCAGCCATAAAGCCTTCGTTATTGACTTTGGCAAAAGCAGATAAATTGCCAAGGCGAAGCTGATGAAGCCGAAAGTCAACATAAAGGATGCAGCGAAGAAGTATACACACGCAGCGCCTGAAATTCACCGAGGAGACAGGCAGTCGACCGCTAGCGACGTATATTCTTTTGGAGTGCTAGCCGTGAAAGTTTTACAAGATGGGAAATTTGTCAACCCTGCCTTGAAGACAGGGGCACCCAACGGTAGTTTTCTCTCAGATCCTTTGAAACGCAATTTTTGGCTATCTGGAGTGCCTTTAAAGCTCTGTAGGTTCATTTCAGGCCACCCTATAATATTTTTATCTCTTTAGTCATTCTAGGGGAACTTGAGTCTTTTCGAAATTCCTAGCGCATTTTTGTTTCTTTCCCGAAAACCTTAGGTCTTATTTCCTTTCCGAAAATCTTAGCTGACCTTTTTTCGGTATCCAAAACGACATTTTTATCTATCCGAAAACACTAGGACTTAAATTTCCCGTATCACGAACGTTCGAGGTGAAAATTCCCTTAAGAAAATTGTAGGGGATTAAGGACCTTCCGAACAGATAATTTACCAAAACGATCCGTTGGGTGCCCCGGTGAAGAGTACTGCCAAAAGGTGTCTCTCATCTAATCCGGGAAAACGCCCGAAACTCGAAGAAATTTTGGAACACATCACAATTTAACACTCTCTTTGAACGGTGTCGGGTCGTTTCGCTGCAAAGTCGTTTCGCTACACCGTTAAGTATGAAATGTGATTATTTTTCGTTCTTAAAGTGAGTTCGGGTGAAAAATATCTTAGCTGTTTATTCGTTTCACAGTGTTTGCATGAGGAGTAAATTGAATTCAAATATTACAGAATATGTCAATTTTAAAACGTAGCGAATCGACTTAACTGCAGTGTAGCGAAATGACCGGTCAAGGAAAATTAATGTGCACTCACGGAAATTTAGACTAGTTTAGATTTAGCATTTCTACACTTGAATCGTTTTCACATGGACCACTTAAAAACTTCATTGAGATTAATAGAAGTTGAATTTGTCAGTGTAAACAATTTGTAAAGAATTTTGACCAATAATTGCGAATTTCGCACTGTAAAAAACGATTGCATAAATGGCGCCGAAATTTAATAACAATACGTTAAAAAACCTTAGTCGCTTTCTTTTGTTTGATTTCTCTCATTAATGCGAAACTACGGTTTTCTGACGTATGGTTATTCAAATTCGGCATAATTTAATAGTCCGGATTCCTTCGCTTGTTGTAGTAAAATAAAATAGAGTTTTAGGGTCCGTTCGATTGACCCTATTCCGGAATAGGAATACATACAACGATGACAAGAAATCCCCCCCCAAAAAAGGTTTTAGGAGTTACTGGAGTACAAGACCGCTCTTAAATTCTCATGTGTGAGCGATAGTTTGCAGAATTGGCCTCCCAAATTTCTTAAAAAGAGAAATTTAACAGCTCTTCCGCTTATTATTCATCCGGAATAAGGTCAATCGAACGCATTCTTAGCCGCCTTATAATGAAGAGAAAACTAAGAGGCTTTTTCCCAGTTAGCCGATAGTTTCGGCTGTGTCACGTAAATGTATGTGTCCGCATTTGTTTGAATTATAGGACGAGTTACCTACGCCAACGTTTGCCGCGAGATTGAAGAATTGAATACGCAAAACCAATAAAGTGAGGACTTGGCCACTCATTCAGGCAAACTGATATTTGTACGGTTGTTGTACAAGGATTTCAATTTAGCGTGGTTCGGGTTTTGTTATACGATGACAGAATTTAATTAAAAAACACAATGTTGACAGCTACAACACACGTATCATAGTCTTCAGGCGAGAATATCCTTCTGAGTTCAAAACAAAAGATTCGCACCTAAAGGCGATCTTAATCCGCCACAAACATCCGAAGAACGCGTCTTTCAAAGGCGTCGAGGTCCTAAAATCTGGCCTCTGGCTTGTCATGTTCCTGTAAGTCGAGTTGTTTCATTGTTCAATGCTTTCACAACTTCTGGAAGCCTTTTCACCCATTCCGTGGATCTTTCACCCGATTTCAAATTCATTTCTTTGGAATATTGAAAACTGAAAAGTCTTTCCCCCAAAGTTCGATTGAATCTCTCAACAATTCCTTGATCACGGTGAACATTTGGATTTCCTCTTCTGATTCTTGTTTCATGTTTTGACATTTCCTTTGTGACATCACCCATGAATTCTCTTCCTGGATCAACTTGAAGAATTTTTGGCCATTTCAAAGGTCCTTTGTAAATTTTTTGAAAAGCCTTTGAAACTTCAGAGGAATCTTTTGAAGTGAGAGGTTCAGCGGCTTTGAATCTGCTTGCAACATCAACAACAGTCAAGGCATATTTGAAAATCTTTCTCCCTCTTGGGAGTTTGTCATGCGGAAGAAAGAGAAGATCAGCTTGATGAACTGCATTGGGAAGTTCAACATCAAATGTTGGTCTTTGGATGTTTTTTGGAACAGGCAGATAGATTTGCCAAATTGCTTGTTTCATCAACCAAAGTTTCGCTTCATCTTCTGGAACATTGGCTTCTTGAGAAAGTTTTTTCGCTGCTTGAAAGCCTTTCCAATATCCTGTTGGGGAATAATAAATTTTTGACAATTTTCTGTTTGACATTTTTAAAGGAAATGACTTGCTGCAAATCCAATAGCCAAAGCTGATGTTCCAACAAAGATCAACTCTCCCTGTTTTTGAGATTCACTTGGTTGGTAAAAGTCTGAAAATTGGGGTTCCTTGAGATGCTCAATTTTTTGTTGATGAACCTTGTTATAATGCTTCAAAGCATAATCAGTGTTTGTGAAATTTTGTTTTGCTTCATCTTTCATTCTGTCATTTGTTTGAATCCAAACATTCAATTTTGCACGATTTTCTTCGTATTTTTCGAGTTCTTTTTGATATTTTTCAACTGCCAGGTTGTGTCTCTTTTTTTCCTCAAGTGAGGCAGATTCTGAATCTCCAGAAATAAATTTTGCGAGATATGATCCGCCAACAAAGGCGGTTGCATTGATTATTGCTCCTCCAATCATGATTGCGATGCTTGCCATTTTAACTTGGCAATATTTTTTGTTTTTCAAGATAATCATTTGTTGCTAATGAGGCAGCAATGATGACAGTGAATTTCACATAATTCATGAGATTTGAGGAAGGATCAGAAGTCATTGGTTCTTTGATTACTTTCTTTGCAAGCCATCCAAATCCTGCAGCCAATCCAGTGATTGTTGCAGCATCAGTCATTGTTTTCACGAGTTTATTGTCTGACATTTTATTTCAGAAAACAAATTAATCCATTTGTTTTAATTTTGGGGATTTTTTTTGTTGCAGCTTCAGTCACGTTTTGCCTCTCAACTTCTACCATGGTGCTTCGCACCGACGCCTGCGGCGTAATGTGATCAATCAATTGTTTTTGTGCTTTTTCGCTTCCCACTTTGCTTTTATGTTTGAAAAGATGTTTCAATTCTTCCCTCTTGTAATACAATCCAGCAAGTGAAACAATAATGCTGGCAACAGAAAGCACTTGAGTCAATGAAAATGAGCTTTTTTGTTCGCTTTCGTTTTCAGTTGGAGGGTTTTCTTTTTGTTCTCCTCTTTTAGTGTCTGTTCGCGTGACTTCTTTTGCTTTTTTCTTTGCTTCACGTGCTTTTTTGTTGTGTTCAGCAAGTTTTTTTCCAGCTGCAATTCTTCCTGGATTTTTCGGAACTGTTTGTTTTGTTGTTGTTGTGATTTGTTCAGAATCAACTTCTTTCTTTTCAGAACTTGTTTGAGGTTCTTTAATTTTTTTCAGGTTCTTTAACTTCTTGAGTCTCCATTTTAAATGATTTTTCAATTTCTTGTCATTTCATTTAAAATGGAAAAATTTAACAGAGAAGAACTTGAAGTGCTTTTGGAATATTTCAAAAATGAATCAGAAGAAAACAGACAAAGGCATCAGCAATATCTTGAAAAAGACGATCTTCAAGAAAATCATGAGTCAACATTTCATTTCTTTCGAAACCAAACGGGAGAAACAAAGACAAGATTCATGCAAGTCTTCAATGACAGACTCAAACACGAGATGAGGTTGAAAAAGGATATCTTGAAGGATGTTAAAGAACTTGTTAAAAATGAGAAAAAAACTCCTTTCTTTCACAAGTTTCTTGGTTATTCCTTTCTCTTTTTCTTTTGTTAAAATCAATGCAAATAATAATGAAATAATTTTTTTTATTTTTTTATTTAAAATATGACTCTTGAACCTGAAAAATTCAAATTGATACCATCAAGTTACAAAGGCAACAATTTCGAAAAAATTCAATACGATGGCAAAGATCTTCTCCAAAAACTCAGGGGTGATTTTGTCATCACAAAATATGGTCAAAGGCTGCAACTTTGTCTGAAACCTGTCGATTACGAGATTTTTGATCGGATCCATCGTTTGGCTGGCAAAGAAAATGTTACTTGTTTTGGTGGCATCGGCATTTCGATGAACAAAAATACTCCATTTTTTGATGAGTTCAACAAAAGAATGGATCAAAGCAAATGTTTCAATGAAAACAGAGAAATCAAGATGCGTGGTTGTGTTCTGGCGTGTTTTTCATCATTTTCAAAGAACGGTGTGCTTCTCAACCTTTATGCAAAGCAAGTCAAAGTAAATGAATTTTTGATTAATGATTTGACGAATGAAGAGATCGAGTCATTTTTTGATCTTGAAGATTAATTTCATTTGGTTTCCAAATGAAATCAGTTTTTTGGAAAAACTCAAATAAAAAACAATTTTTTTTCCAAAAATTCTTTTATCATTTCAATTCCATCCAAATAATCTTTTCCAATATAATCACCCAATGAATCTTTAATTATTTCAATTTCTTCAATTTCAATCAATTCTTTTGCTGCAATATTTTCGTTATACCCATCTTCATCCAAATCTTGATAATCATTATGAACTTCATCAAATTTCAAAATTCTTTCTTCAATTTTTTTTCCTTCGATTTTTTTTCTTGAACTTTTTTTTAAATTGATTTTTCGTTTTCTCTTATCCAATCAAGAATTTCAATTGACTCATTTAAAAATTCTCTGATTTCATCAGGATCTTGATAATTTTTTTCATAATTTGGTTCTAAAATTTCTTCAATTTCATCAAACAAATCATTATATTGTCCATTTGTTGCTGAAATAATAAAGCTATAATATTTTACGGAAATTTCATAAGTGTTATCAAGGATTTTTTCAATTTCCAAACATAAATTTTCATAAACACTGAATTGATCGAAAATTTCTTGTTTTTTTGCATTTCTGATTTCCCAATGACACATGAGTTTTTTATGAAAAAAATTCTCGTTGAAATCATTTTTTGCAAGAACTCTGGCTGATAATGATTGAAGACTTTCCATTTTATTTAAAAATAAAAATAAATTTTTTTTGATTTTTTTTTGAAATTTTTTCAAGTTATTTCTCAGGTTCTTATCAAGTTCTTCTTCAATTTCTTTCACAGGTTCTTTTCAAGTTCTTTTTCAAGTTCTTCTTCAATTTCTTCTTCAATTTCTTCGTATCTTTTGAAATATTTTTCAACATCTTTCTTTGAAAGTCTTTTGATTTGATCTTGTGTGAGTTCAACTCCAATCATTTCCTTGCATTGACCACTTGCTGTCAAAATGGCAAGATTTTCTCTGTGATCTGTTTCAATGGGTTGGGGTTCAGTTTCAAGAAGCGCCATGACTTCATTAATTGATTCGTTCGCTTGGATTTCCATTCTAAATGAAGTGGAAATTTTTTCAGTTCAAAGAAATTTCAAAAGGATGTCTGAGGGAGAAATCAAGATGAGAAAATTTGACTTCTTTCAACTCTTTCATGTATTTTTCCTTTTCATCTTTTGTCAAATCTCCTGCGAATTCTTCGAAAACTGTTTTCATGTCTTTTGCTGACGGGGTGAAAAAAAGAATCAAAGAAGCAATGTTTTCTCTGAAAAGTTTTGCGATGCTTGACATTTGTTGAGTGAGAACCCAAACGCTGATTCCTGAATGTCTTGCAGAAAAAGCAAGTTTCACAAGTTCATTTGTCCTTTTTTTCACGTCTTTTGATGAAGCGCAATCATCGAGAATGATCAATGTGTTTGTTCCTTCAAAGGCAAAAGAGATTATTTTAAGCCAGTCATTGATTTGATGGTGTTCTGGGATGATAATGAAAAAATCTTTGTCATTCTCAGCAAAATTATCCCAGGTTTTGTTGTTGACGAAGGTTGGACAAAGGAGGAAAATGAAATCAAATTTTTTATTGAATGTTTCTTTGAGAAGATTCACAATAAAAGTTGTTTTTCCTGAATTTGTTGGACCAACAATCAAAGCATTGAATGGAATGTTTCCTGGATTCATTTTGTTATTTTATAAAGACTCGAAGAGTCGGTCGCCAAAGGCGGCATACCCATGTGCAAACGTGTGAATTCCATCCTCTCTGATGACTCTCTTGTCATCATTTGCAGAAAGAGCAATCTTGTTGCCTGTTTCTGTGAAAATTTCGTGTTTATGTGATCTGATGATATCCATTGATCTCATTTGTTTTTTTCCTGAAATGAGACAATCTTTGTAATCTTGGTGAGTGATTGTTTTTTTGATGACTGATTTTTTGATTCCTTTGCACTTTTTTTCTTCCTTTCCTTCATACATTTTCACAGAATAAAGTTTTGCTCTGAGTCCAACAAACTCTTCAATGATTTTTCCTCCAGCTTCGTCTTTCATCATTCCAATGACTTTTTTGTTGACTCCAGTTTTGATTCCTGATGGGTGAATCTTTGGAAAATTTGATGTGTCAAACTTTTCAAAAACATCCTGAGAAATATCCTTGAAAAAGTCCTCTGTTTCTCATAACAAAGAGAATCAGTGTTGGTGAAAAGGAGTTTTGCTTTTTCTTTGAACTTTGGTTTGATGTAATCATAATGAAAGTCAAAAACAAGAGTTTTTGAGACGTCAAGAATCGACATTCCACAATAAACTGGTTTGTTGAAAAGAAGTTTCACTCTTTTCATGTGAATTGCAATCAGATTTTCATCAAAGATTGTGCAACTTTCAAAGTTTGGTTTTGCTGCAAATCGCAATGCTGACTTTCTGTTGTTGACCAATTTGATATCCGCCCTCTTCCTGATGTTTTCCATGGTTTTTCCAAAAACAGAATGTTCATGAGTTTGAAGAAATCTTTTTCGAAATCATTTTTTCCATTTGCTCTGAGTTTTGTGTTGAGTTCAATATAAGATTTCAACCAAGGTTCTTCTTTGAATTTGATGATTCTGTGAATCTTTTTGAGTTTGAGTCCCATTTTGAGATATTGTTTGAGATTTCTGTGATGAATCACATAATTTTCTTTGTTGTTTAGAGTTGGAATTAGTTTTTCAACTCCATTAACAATTATTCTCTCAGGAGCAAGTGGAAGATCATTGTGGAGGTCATGAAGTTCTTTTGGGTAATCTAAGTCAACTTCAAGAATGCAGGGGAAATTTTGCCAATTTTCAAATTCTTTTTCATCAACCCATTCAAATCCTCCAACAGGCAAAGGCTCACACATTGCCCAGCCATAAAGGTTGTTTGCGTCAAGATAAGGGATAAATGTTGAAAGTTTTTCTGGGTTGAAATCTTTTCCCATGTATTTGTTGTTTGCTTTTCCAAGTCTGTTTGAAATCACTGAAACGCCGCCTCTGGTGCCTTTTTCAATCATTTGAAGCATGTCAATGTCTGTGAGAAGTTCGAGTTTGACTTTGGTTTTTTTCAAAGCTGCATCCCATGCAAGGCCAGGGGATGTGAAATACCATGCTGGATCGAGTTCATAGTTTTCAAGGCAAACATTCCTGAATTCCTCGAAAACATCAGCAAGAAGAAGAACATCTGTTTTGAGATAGAGATCGTGATAATCTCCCATGTTTTTGCAGTTGAAAGTTTTCCAAACTTTTTGCGCATGCTCAAAGTCTTGTTGTGTGATGTGTTCATCGTTGAGTTTTGAATAAATTTTTCTTTTGGGGGAAGATTTGTTTCTTGAAATTTGTTGAAGTTGTCCATGAAGTCATAAGGATAAACTCCTTTTTTTGAAAGAAGATCCAGTTTTTCACTGAGTTCTTCTTTTTCTTCTTCAGAAAGTTGTTCTTCTTTCAAAGTTTTTCCTCTTTCTTTCAATTTTTCTCTCAAAAGACTTTTTTTTGTTTCAATCTTTTTGTCTCTTTCCAGATTCTTGACCAATGCATCAAGAGAAGATGCCATGAATTTGAAAGAATCAATGAATCTGATGTCATGTCGGATCAAATGTTCTTTTCCTTCTTTGTCAATCCAGCTTCCCACAATAATTTTTTTTGTGAATGAAATGTATTTTTCCTCGTTGTTTGGAATGCACCTGATGTCACCTTCAGTTTTTCCAAGATTTTTTATGAAAAGATGAGCATCATAGTTTTGAAGATTGTGAAAAATTACTGGAGTAAACCATGGCTTTCTGAATTGGAGATTGCATGAATTGTGAGCTGCTCCACGGAATTTCCCAGTGAAGTGACAGTGATCTCTGACTTTTTTATCATCTTCTTCGAATTCTTCTTGGCAGATCCAACATTTTGTTGATTTATTGAAATCTTCCCAATCATTTTGTGTCATTACCAAGGGTTTTGGTGGAATATTTTGAATCCTTGTGATATCATCTTCAATCATTTCAACAAATATTTGAGAGATATCTTCTTCCTCATTTTTCATTCGATATTCCACAGTTTTTGAAAGCTTTTCGTTAAAAGAGCATTTGATTTGATAACAAAACCCACAAGGTTTGTGCTTTTGAAACTGGTTGGTGAAACATTTTTCTGGATTCGGTTGACATCCACTGATTTGTTCAACAAGAGACTCAAAATCAGCATAAATGACAAATGGCATTTTTTGTGAGCGAATGTGATTTTTGAATTCGATGAAAGTTTCCTCTTTTGGCATTACAATGAATTCATTGCTTTGACAAATTTCTTTGCGTTTTTCGAGTTTTTCATTTGTTTGAAAAGCATTCAAGCATCTTAAACAAATATGAATTGATCCATTGTGTTTTGTGATTTGACTTGACAACAGCTTGCTCATGTCTTTGATGAGACAATAATGCTTTTTTTCTTCATCAGCAATCAAAAGAAGATTGATTTGGTGTTGCCTTTCTGGAGCTTTGAATATTTTAAGAGGATAAACAACTTCTTGAAATCCAAAGACATTGATTGAAATGTTTTGATTTGATTATTCAAAATGTGTTACTTGTTTCACATCAATTGGGAATTTCAGGCCATTCCAATTGAGTCTTTTTGAATTTTCCCTGAGATTTTTGTCAATTCTTTCAGGATGTTTATCTGCAGGAAAAAGCGCCCTGGTGACCCACCATTTGAAACATTCATTATCATTATTTTTCATGTTGATAATTGCTTTTTTGTTTGCTAGAATTTTTGGCAATGGGATATATGATCTCCCTCCTAGGGGAATGTATTGTGTCATTTGAACGTCAAGTGACAGAACTCTTTCAAGAACCCAATTTGATCCTTTATTATTAAAATTTTGAAATCTTTCTTCGATTGTTTCAATCATAGAGTCAATGATTTCTGATTCATTTATCCCTTCCAAATTTTCAATTGTTTGAGAATGAAAATATGGATAAGCAGTTATAACATTTCCGTTGGTCAAATCAGTTCTTGTCATATAGCAATTGAGAATGAGTCTCACCCTTGTTTGCTGATTTTCTCTCATTATTCCCAAAACATCTGGTTTGACAAATTGCAAAAATTCTCTTTCATCAAAATTTCCTTCTGTTTCAATTCTAAATTGCCTTGCAAAACCACTCAATGCTGTTGCTGTTTCTGTGATTTTTGCTCTTATTCTATTTATTTCTTTCAATTTTGAGATTTTTTCCTCTTTTTCGATTTCTTCGGGTGTTGATATTTTGATGTTTGGAGGTGGTGGTTGCGTTGGCCTTCTCAATCCAAGCATTTCCTCGAGTTCTCTGATTTCTCTTTTTGTTTCTTCATTTGCCTCTTTTCGTCTTTGTCTTTCTTCTGGATTTTTTCTCACTGCTCTTGTTGGTTGGATAATTTGTGAATTATTTCTGGAACTGGTTCATCGAAAATAGGTGTGAGATTTCGGACTCTTTCGCGTTCTCGTTCATGAGCTTGATTGATAACATTAATTAATTCTGCTTTTCTCAATCTACTGTAACTTCTGAGTCCAAGACTTTTTGCTTCAGCTTTTAATTCTGGAACTTTCAGTCTGTCCATTTTATATATATATTTTTTAAATTTTTTTTAAATTTTTTTTTGAATTTTTTTATTTTTTTTTTATTTTTTTTAAAAATATATAAAATGGAAAAAGAACAAATTGAATTAAAAATTTTTGTGAGTGGAAAAGATCTTATTGACATTTCTTTCAATGGTTCATCATTGGATTATTTGAACCAAATAATTTCAAAAAGTGATGAAATCACAGTTTATCCAACTCATGCAAGTCTTTTGAAAATGGCAAATAAAAAAAAAATTCAGAACAAAATGGCATACACAAACGATGAACTCAAAATAGCTTTTGGTTTTCCTTCAAAACAAAAAAAATTGAGAAAATTTGTTTTTGAGTCACCAAATAAAAGACTTGAATTCGACACAAGAAAACAAGCGTTGGATAAACTGAAAATATCAGCAAGCCGAATTGCTGATGCTGTGAAAAATGGAAAAATTGAGATTGAGGATGTTAAATATGATTTCAAAAGAGAGTGATTTTCAGAGAAATTCTGTGAAAATCAAAATTTCAGTTAATTTTTTATCTCATAATTTTCCATGAATTTTTCCAAATATTCTTTAACTTTTTCAGGATTGTTAAATTGTATTTCATCGAGTTCTTTCTCTTGTTGAACTGTCAGAATATCTTCGTAGTTTTTTCTTATCATTTCAATAACTTCTTGGTTTTCTCTGCAAATTTGAACCAATTCAAGCCATCTCTTTTTTTCCCATTGGTTTTTCAGATTTTCTTGATTTTCTTTGCCTTTCTGAGTTTTGCATTTTATTTGAAATTTTTTTTGGAATTTTTTTTTTTTAATTTTGCATTTACCAGAATTTTTTACGCAAAATCAAGGGAGACTTGATTTGGACCACTTTTTTTGAAAAAAAGTGGTCGGATTTTTGATTTTTTTTGATTTTTTTGGATTTTTTATGCTGATTTTTTTAGTGTAAGAAAGAATTTTGATTTTGGGTGGGATTGTGATTTTTTTTATGCTTAACTGAGGGTAGTTTGAGAATGTCCCAAGTATCTCTTTATCTATCTACTGTCGTAGACTCGAATTTGCTGACAAGAATATGTAAAATGTTTAGCGTTGTTTCTGTTAGTGATTAATGTGACTTTGAACCCTGAACCCGTGACTTTGGCCTGGATGGGACGCCTCTGTAAGGCTCTTTGTTATTGCTGTCCGGGGAAGTCATATTCTCCATATTTGAAGACGTTTGAGGTTGACAGCCCTGTAAAGGTGCCTTTTGATGCAGAAGTAGACGCACGCTTTTATATGATTCTCGAAAACTATCCCTTTGGAAACTGAAAATGATTTGCTTTTGGGTTCGCACAGTACAAGACATGTTTCTTTTTGCACGAGTAAAGAGCACGTAAAACTGTTTTGAGAGTTGCCATCGAGAGAGATCTGTGGCAAACGGTTTGTTTACCTCTATTAATAAGGTTCTAAATATAGAATTCTCACTTATTGATCGTTCGCCCGATAAGCAAAGCTACGTAGCACGTGCGAGGCTCCTAACTTTTTCTTAAATTCGGCAAACCGTATTACGCGGACAAACTCCACTAGATTAAAATCTTTTCAACTTACAAAGATATGTGCAGGAAAATGAGTTTAGGTCTTTTAAAGTGCATTGTATAACCTTGAGCGCTCACTTTGTCAAAAAAAAAATTCCTTTGAAATCAAACATTATTTACGATTCGGCAACAGTAATTAGGACGCATGTGTTTACTTCTGCCGAAATTGAGTCATTTGCTTTTGACCGCTTTGGCTACCAACTAGCCGCTGAAACGAGCAATTTCTCTCCATCTTCCAATTTTTCAACCGATGACGCAGAGCAAATGACTCAATTTCGGCAGAAGTAAACACATGCGTACTAATTACTCGGAATGCCGAATTGTAAATAATGTTTGATTTCAATTTTTTTTTTGGACAAAGTGAGCGCTCAAGGTTATACAATACACTTAAAAAGACCTAAACTCATTTTCCTGTACATATATTTGTAAAGTTGTAAAGATTTCAATCCAGTGGAGTTTGTCCGCTTAGTAAGGTTTGCCGAATTTAAAAAAAGTTAGGAGCCTCGAACGTGCTAGCTTCGCTTATCGGGCGAGCGATCGGAGATCACAGCTCGAACGCCGTGAGAATTCTATATTTAGAATCTTTTTTGTGGAGGTAAACAAACCGTTTGCCACAGATCTATTTGTGTTCGGTAATTATCGGTTTTAAACTTACAAAAAAGATCTCTCTCGATGGCAACTCTCAAAACAGTTTTACGTGCTCTTTGCTCGTGCGAAAAGAAACATGTCTTGTGCGAACCCAAAAGCAAATTATTTTCAGTTTCCAAAGGGATATTTTTTGGAGAATCATATAAAAGCGTGCGTCTACTTCTGCATCAAAAGGTATCTTGTTGAACATATAACTCCTAAAAAGTTAAATGCGCCACGAAGGGGACCCATTGGCGTGTACACCTGCCATAGGCAAATTGGTAAGTACAATTAATACAAATTACAAAAACTCGCTTTGCGGCCAGTAACTAGCCCTTTTTCAGATATATATTACTATTTCCTTTCTTCTGCTTTAGGAAATCATTAGCAATGGACCTTCCCAGGCATTTGACTTTTGGAGCTAAAACTAGATAGGATTTCTAGTTTGTTGCACAGTCACTAGAAATATATGGGAAAAGTAAATGTGTTGCGTGTATATACACCGACTCAAAGTATTGCATACAAAGAACTCTCCTTCGAAATAGGCTTGTGGTTACAAAGAAAAAAGTTACGAAAATCAAAAGGAAAACATTGTATGCTAGTAAGGAAGAAAATGAAGAAATGAGCAAGAGCAAGACAAAAATATCCACGCGGATGTATTTGCGGCACGTGATCACTTGGATGTAAAGATTGCGTGACATCGATCTGCCTCTGTTTTTCAGTTCAATTAGTTCCTTCACTTTCTTGCCTCTTTTCATTAGAAATATTCAATACAAAACTCAGTAGATAACCAGAGGATGCTTTATATGCAAGACATGAATCCAGGTCCTGCAAAAATATTACACAACCCAGAGAAAGGTGACGCTTAGAAAATGCCGTAGTGATGAAAAGGCCGGTGGCTAAGCACGGCAGCAAGACACGGGAAAATTAGCGAAGAACATCAAAATTATTTGCCTTCAAACACCCATTTGGAAGGTAAGCTGTAACCGAAGTATTATCTCAGGTTAACTGGGTAGTTTTAATGGGAAATGGCAGGGTTTTACAATGGTTTGCTCAGAAAGCGAGCTAAGGATAGTAGAATTGTTTACATTTCCTGGTTAAACAAGATCGCTTCGAAAGGTGAAATTGGGTCAACTTGCATGGGGCCGCTCGCCTCATAAATAACTTTTGCCAAGAAAAAATTATATCACGTTCACAAACAGCTCTTTTACTTGCTAGAATTGAATTTTGAAAGAATTCTACATAATACCGAGTATGTTTTGAGATGTTTGAAAATGGTATGGAATTTTTGATTTTCAAAGTCTACAAATTTCGGTTCTCTTCGCTTGCTCCCCAGAAATTCGAAATTACAATTGTAAGTCTAAACTATCATCAAAGCAGCTTAGCAATACCTCCTGATTAACATTATAAACTAAGAAAAACCATAATTTGCTATGCGCCTTCACGCGAGTTCGATTATCTGATCATGAAATTTGACCTCATTCCTGTGATTTTTCGGCTTCACCGGTTGTCGACGGTTTTTCGTAATTTTCTCAAAAATGTAAAAACTCTAGAACCTAAAACTTATATCACGATTCTTAGCATACCATAGGTTATCTCTGGACGAAATATCAAGGGGTCCATTTTTCCAACCTTGTGCCACATTTTTTCAATCTCACTCGGTCCCTATAGAGAGTCGCTCTTAATTTTTTGACTCTTTAACATGCAACAGTTAAATTTTAGGCATTTTAACACTAACAGGAAAAAATTCACTGTTACAGTAAAATTTTCCCAGAAAAAAACAAAAACGGCTCAAAAAAGGCCAATGTTATTTTGTTTGATGTCATTTTTCTTAATAGGACTTTTCACCACTAGACTTCCGGTTTTACAATGGAAGGCAAGCAGTCATTTTCATCGTTTCCGAGCATTTAACTGTGGATAGGTGAAAAAATAAGAAAACACTAGTGTGAATGAAAATATTTTGCATTGTTTTCGCCGAGTTGAAAAACGCATTAGTGTGGATGGGGCCTATAACTTGGCTCCAGTAACGTACTTTTGGAAAGACAATACAATGATGGATTCTGCAATGTTGTCATGGCAACACGTTTGTTTCCGAATCTCTTTCATGTGAAAATGGCGTGCCCTTTTTACTTTGGGCTTTCCAAACAGCAACCACTCCTTCTTTGTCCTTATATTGTCAAAATAGTGGCAATGGCTCAGAGCGGAAAAGACTGGAACCAAGAGTGTTGCCATAGCAACATCACAATATGCACTGTCTGGTGTCTTTCGTAAGGGACAATACTGCTGCCAAGTTTCCAGCACCATAGCCCATTTTTTCCAGAGATCTTCATTTTGTGATTTATCGGCATGCTCTGACCACTGTTACGGGATATTTTTCAGTAAAAATAGATTTCACTCAGTTTAGGAGATATCGGAGCCTTTGAAACTGTCAAGTAAAACACATAGGTGTTGAACACCCGCTGTTCTTTCGAATAAGAATGAGCTTCAGTTTGCAACGGCGAGAAAAATAATTTCTTTAGAATTTCCTCCATTTGTTAAGCTTACGCGTGTGAAATTGAGTTGTCGAAATACTATTGGCTACGGGTCTTGTGACAAATGTTCTTCATTTAAAGGTCTTGAGTTCTGCCTGTAAGAGAATGAGTCAAGATCTGCAATAAACGCTATGTTCCTGTGAAGAAGATCTGGTCCACTTGATGTTAAAGATCCCAGTAGGTAGCAGTACACCTCGAGCTCTCGCTGAGGCACAGAGCCAAATTTCTCCAAAGCCCATGTTACACCACTAGCGCCATCATCAAATTTTCTCATAATATTGGAATATCAATGCAACCATGCAACCAGAGAAAATAAAAAGAGCGGCATGACTAATCGATGACATCAATGAAATCAACGAGTAACCAATAGACAATAGGTAATCGATGGAAAAAAGGAAAACATATTTGTTCCTCTTTTACAATGCCTTTTTGATAAGCTGAACTTGTTTTTCACTTCAGGCACTTTAACCAATTTGAGGGCCAGTCAGTATTACACACGGACTAGGGTGAGGATATAAAGCGCGGAATGGGTATAAATTAGTAAGGATCCGCACTGCAAACATGAAATCTTGCTTTATCTCGACAAAACACCAGGATTCTTAATGCGAAAGGTCGCGCTAAAAGAGTGTCAGGAATTTTAGATCTTTAGCGTTCGTCCCAGGGTTTAGCCTGCGCCGAAGTCGAACAACCTGTAATGTATTTAAGCTATTATATACCCAGCCGGCGTTTTACAACTAGTCCGTGGTCCGCAGTCAGCGTTCTTATTTTCCTCAGTCCATGTTTTGTACCCAGTCGGCGTTTTGCACCCTATTCCGCGCTTAATACCCAGTTCGTAGTCCGCAGTCCGTGTTTTACACTGACCGTTTTGGGGCAAGAGGCATTGCGTGGAAGCTGCAGTAATTTTTCTGCAATGTTAGTGATGTTTCTCTCCAAATCTAATACTTATATTTAAAAAGAAAACATTAACGTTCTTTTTTGAAACCTTATTTTTATCAGGTCCATGGATGCAGAATTAGGGTCGCAGTGACTACCCCAGATAAGGAATATGTTAAGCCTGGTGAAAAAATGAGAATGGTGAATGATTTTTTTCCTCAAATCACCAGGCTTAACATTTTTCATCACATTATTTCCATTGCGCATAAGCCACATATTGACATTCCAATCCTAGCAGTATGTAGGATGTTTGTCACGTGAACCTAGTTTAATGGCCTTAGCTCCCACGAGTCTCCTGTAGTTCAATGGTAGAGCATCCGAACTAGTAATCGGAAGGTCTTAGGTTCGATTTCTGATAGGAGCACTCGGATATTTTCCGAGTATGCCTGTGTCATTTACTGATTAATACATCATTCTTATATGGACGTTATTCGCTCAAGGATAGAGCACGACAAACTGTCACTCAACGACGACAAAACAGAATTTTTCATTCTGGGAACCAAGCAACAGTTATCGCAAGTTAATATCTCTCGTATCAATATGGGTAACTCCACTGTTTCTAGATCGCCAGTTGTCAGAAACACTCACATAACTAAACTGTGCAGCGCATCATTCTATTATCTTCAAAACATTAGGCGAATAAGGAGATATTTATCACGTGACTCCACTAAGACTTTAGTTCATGCTTTTGTCTCAAATCGATTGGATTA
This sequence comes from Pavona decussata, assembly GCF_977016875.1. Classification (NCBI taxonomy): domain Eukaryota; kingdom Metazoa; phylum Cnidaria; class Anthozoa; order Scleractinia; family Agariciidae; genus Pavona; species Pavona decussata. The sequence goes on from NW_028145499.1 coordinate 515,266, forward strand.
TTGCAACACTTTTGCTTTTTTGGACTGCCTCATTTACAAATTGAGAAGCTGCAAACGGGTTCAGAACGCGGCTACATAACTTATTTACAAACATTCGAAGTTCTGTTAGTCATATCACGCCGTACCAATTAAGAACCACATCGAATTATAAAATCTTGCTCATTACGTTTAAGGCAATAAATGGCATTGCACCCGACTACATGAGCAAACGTATTAGACGTAAAACACCCACTTGATGCCGTGAACTCAGGTGTAATCATAGGATTGGGTTGGTCATTCCGTCCGGTTAAATGCCTTCCACCCTAGGGGCTAGAGCATTTGCTTCATCTGCGCCTAAACTTTGGAAAAGATAGCCAGGTCAAATATGGAATCTTCAATCCTTATGAGCTTTTAAAGGAAATGTTAAAACATACCTTTTTTTAAACGCGCTATCAATTTGTCACTTTCGTATTTACTACATAACACTATAAATTTATAATGTATTATCAATTTTATTTAATTTGGCGACGTAAAGCGCATTTGATCATTTCTTTTATGAAATTTGAACTTTATTAATTTTAACTATTAACATTCGTTAAAGCCCGACGTAACTAATCGAACAGCTCGGTAATCGAACTTCGAAAGTAAAATCTCATGGCCTGAGATTCTTACAATATCGCAGACATTAAAGCCTCAAGTAAAGGACATAGTACCAACCAACAGACAAACCAACAATCAAACAAATCATGGAACCTTAACCTTTATCGTTTTGTCCGGTCCCGTCTCCAGTGTCTTCAGCTTTGCACGTACAATTGAATCCTCCTTTGGTGTTATTACACACGGTATCATTACTGCAGTTGTGTGTTCCTGTCACGCATTCATCAATGTCTGAAATTAGATAGAAAGGATGACAAAAAAGTATTTAACGGCATACCTCTCGCACCTGTGGGTCCATTCCCAACTACAGCAACTTCAACGACACTAAAGAAACATTACGTGTGATAGCGGTACCTAAATATTACCTTCAAGGTTGAGAATGTATTAGCTGTAGCACTCTAGCGGAATGTGAGAAGTAATGCCAAGCCCTATCTCAGATTTTGTAAGGAAGATTTTTCAATTAGCACCTGATATTTTAAGCAGTCGTTTGACCGTCATTTTGAAACAATTTTTCTGGAAATTATTTGAAAGGTTGCGGAGAAGTGTTTTGACAAGTAATAAAAGGTAAAGTAATTTTTGGAATCAAGCTGACACTATCATTAACTCGTGGAAATGGCGATAGAAGTGGCCGCTGATGCCGTGGGTTTAACTAAACGGTGGCTTTAATTTCTAATAGTTTTGAGTGGTCTTTGAAATGTAATAGTGACGATGATGTACTTGCGGAGACGCTCTTAGGGCTCCTCACGCGTTTGTCCACCCACAGGGAGGGAGGGGGGGGGGGGTGGGGGTGAAGGAATGCATTATGACCGCAAGGAGGGTCTTCACCATTACATTACCGCGGAAACGGAAATTTTGAATGAAATGCCTAAACCAGCTGTGAGTGGCTTGAGTTTTGATACTATTTCTTAACCTTTTAAAAATATATTTTAGATTTGATCGCGGGCAATCCTACGCGAAATCTTTACGAGCAAAAATACTGGCATTTTAGCATGGAAGACCGTAAACGAGACACAAATCTGGAAATTACACCCTAAGCGAGACGGGCATCCCCCTGCATTTCATATGGGAGTTTGTGACCTTTCATGCATTGTTGAATAATCCGGAAATTTTCTTTTACCACAGGTGCAAAAGATATTTACGAATAATTCCGCTACGCTCAAGACGAAATACTTGAAAAATTTCTTTAACGCTTGCCTGTTGCGTCGGCCTACGGAAAAATAATTGTTGACCATTGTTATCAGCGATGTAATTACCACTTTCTCCTTCATTTTCCTATAAAAAAAAGGAAAAGCCACACTTAAAGAAATAACAAAGAGATTTGAGGAACACAGTTGCCTTTCAACACCGTACTTCCGCCTGTACCGAATTAATATTAATATCGGTGGAACAAATTTGCACCGTGGTTACGGTAAAATTGCGCGTCTCCGATTTCATTTCGTTTGGCAGATTTTCATTTAAATCAGGGAATCTAAACCTTCTTTTGGATTTCAGTGAACTAGCCCTTTTCCAGAGCCGTTAGCTATCCGGTCGGTATCTGTCCGTTAATTGATGGATTACTTTTATCTTACGAAGCGAAATCATTTATTGCATCGAAATCACTTTCGGTAAGCTATGCAAACTACGAGTGAGGGACACTAGCATGTCCTCTGGTGAAGTCACAATAATTTTTTTAATTCATGAGCCTTTTCACGTCATGAATTTATTTATTTTTGTGTTTTACCAAAACGGAGCAAGCTCTTAATAAGCTGATATCATTTTCTGTTGCTGCTTTAAAATGACCAAGATATAAAAAATAAATGCTACAGCAGTCGGAAAGCTCAACCGCATCGCTCATCCAAAACGATACAGAGGTGCATGCCTTGAATAGGAAAAAATAGACCGGTTTTGATGGCAAAAACTTCACTCTTTGTCTAGGGAAATGTTTGAAGAAAAAGGTGTCTCAGTGTGTCTTAGTTGGGCGCAACTCTTTCCCGATAAGTATGTGAGATAAGTTTGAACACAGAAGTATTAATAGCTCAGCAACTATCATATTGTTATTAAAAAGTGAAAACGACCTGAACAATAGCATTGATACAACCATGTTCACCTCCTGAAAATCATGGCAAGAGCTCAGGAGTTAAACCTTTAAATAATTAACGTAGCTCTCAAAGGAAGTAAACGAAAAAAGCCGGAATCTTCACCTGTACAGTTTTGTCCGTCTCCCTTGAATCCAGGTCTGCACGTGCAATAGAATGCCCTCTTTGTGTTATTACAAGCAGCATCGCTACTACAGTTGTTTGCTCCTGTTAGACACTCGTTTATATCTGCAATAGGTTGAAAAGCTTACAGTTAAGAAAGAACAAATAAAATATGTTCAGCACAACGAATTCCATCTCTAACGATACAAAAGATAAATAGTACATTACCGTAGGTAATAAATTGCAACCGATTGGATGATACGTACGTATGTACGTATCTAATCTGTTTTCAGGAGCCACTCCTCAATCCCTTTCATGCAATATCTATTAACGTCCTTCTTAAGTAGCTTGGAAGATACTTGAGATGAGTTTTAATGCAAAGGGTGAGATGAAGCGACTTTTGAAATATTAAGGTGAGTTTAAACCCATATAAATGCAATTGAAATTGTGCCTGAGAAGTGCCAAAGTGATACATTGTACGTGTGACTTTGGGTAATTTGTTTTTCAAAAAGGCGTGTTCTAAACTTTCAAAGCCTTTTATATTGGTTCAAAAAGTCATGCACTGTTGCTAATGAAATCTTAATTTGGGACAACCTTTCTTTAATCAGGAACGGTGTTCCAATAACACCCAGGATGGATTGTTTGTTTTCTTTGAAGCTTTTCTAATTAAAAAAATTGTCAAACTAGGGCCGACTTCTTAAAATATTATCATGTCATAACGGCTGTACTTGCGCAAATACTAACCAAGGCTAGATTATTGGTAACTGACACATCCCGAGATAAAGCAGTTGGAGGATAAAACTAACCAATGTAATGACTGAACAATTCTGTTTTCTAATAGTTAATAGAACTCACGTAGGAAGCCAGACTGGTTCTAGAAGATGGAATAAGTGTGTTGCAATTAACAGTTGGTCTCGGAAAAAGGTTTTAACTCCTTAAGGACAAATGTTATGAAACCGACGCTCAGTGAATTCCAACTGAAAATTTATACACAAGGTTACAGTGAAGAAGAAAGGCCCTTTGAAACCTGGAATAAAATCTGTTTCTCAATTTTTTTATCGTAGCAAGTGGGATTCTATATATCATACATTTGACCACTGAAAATTTACTTTAATTATCTCCGCAAAGTGGCAGTTTGGTTTAGTGATTACAATTAATCAAAGTTTGACCGAAATATAGAAGAAGATCTTTTTGGAATCAATGATTCTGTGCGAGTAATCAAAAAATGTTCAATGACACCATGCTTTTTCTTTCATCATTACATTTGTAAGAAAAAAATGAATGAACAATGTTCGTCACCCCCTGACTTTATTTACAGAATAGTGGATAAGTAGCGCATTGAAAGAATATCAAGCTTTTGTTTCGTTGCTCAGTTTTACATCCGTTAACATATAATATTAAGTCCTGAGAATTATTACATCACCGAAGTTGAAGTCTCCTCCAAAGAGCACAATTCTCAGCGGCATAACAGACAAATCATGGAACCTTAACCTGTACAGTTGTGTCCGTCTCCTGTGAATCCAGCTTTGCACGTGCAATTGAACCCTCCTTTGGTGTTGTTGCACACGGTATCATTACTGCAGTTGTGTGTTCCTGTCACGCATTCATCTATATCTGAAACGAGGTTAAATGGATGACGCTTGCTCGCGGATAATCAAAAAGTACACTGTCTTGCAGATCATCGAATATAGCTGTCAAGATGGATAATGCTCGCTCGGCTGCAGCAGAGAATTTGGTCTATTAACTGGGCAAATGGGCTAGTCGATATATTACCAGTAATCCCCAGTCCCAGGTTGTTTAATGCACTCGGGCGGACAGTGGGAAGTAATGCTAAGCCCTATCTCAGATTTTCTAAGGGAGATTTTGCAATTCACTTGAGATCTTAAGCAGTCGTTTGACCGTCATTTTAACGCAATTTTTCTGGAAATTACTTGAAAGGTTGCGGAGATGTGTTTTGACAAGTAATATAAGGTAAAGTAATTTTTGGAATCAAAGTGACACCATCATTAACTCGTGGAAATGGCGATGGAAGTGGCCGCTGATGCCATGGGTTTAACTAAAAGGTGGCTTTAACTAATAATAGTTTGGAATGGTCTTTGAAATATAACAGTGACAGTGACAGTGATGTACTTGCGGAGACGCTCTTAGAGCTCTTCACGCGTTTGTCCGCCACAGGGGTGTAGGGGGTGGAGAAGGAATACATTATGAGCGCAAGGAGGGTCTTCACCATTACATGACCGCGGGAACGCTTGTCGGAAGTTTTGAATGAAACGCTTAAACCAGCTGTGAGTGGCTTGAGTTTTGATACTATTTCTTAACCTTTTAAAAATATAGTTTAGATTTGATCGCGGGCAATCCTAAACGAAATCTTTACGAGCAAAAATACTGGCTTTTTGGCCTGGAAGATCGTAAGCGAGTCCCAAATCTTGAATTTACACCCTAAGCGAGACGAGCATCCCCCCCTCCCCTTGCATTTCATATGGGGGTATGTGACCTTTCATGTATTGTTGAATTATCCGAAAATTGTTTTTTACTACAGGCATATACAAAAGATATTTACGAATAATTCCGCTACACGGCTCAAGACGAAATACTTGGAAAACTTCTTTGCCGCTCACAAATATAACAAATAATACTGATAATAAGAATAATAAAATAAATAATAAAATAATAAAATAAAATTATGAATGAAGAAGGACTACTCACTGTATCCACATAAGTGCTTCTAAAAGACATTAACGCAATCAAACTTCGCATAATTCAAAAGCTTGCATCGCGAAAAAACACTTAATATGTAAAACAAACTACGAATAAGGGACTCTCTACGGTCCATGCACCGAAACTAAACGTATATGTGGAAATAATTTCAAACATCCAAATCACTTTCCTTTACACATGTGTACACAAGGGCGAAAGATTAAAAAAAAAAGACTTTATCCTTGACGTGCGCACGCACTTCAAACCGACAGAAACTTTCCAGTACAGGCTATATGAAAGGCGAAGCCTTAAGACTTCTCAGAACAAAATCTTCAAAAACAGCATTTGAAGGAAACATTACTCTATTCAAACCGAGATTACCCTACAGAGGTTACCCCGATAACCTCATAGATAAAACTGTCTCAGATGTCAATTTCAGCGAAAGAATGTCGACCCTACAAAACAAACAAAAAAAGCGCAAAAACATTTTGCCGTTAGTTAAAAAATATCGCCCTTCTGTGCTCAACCTAAAAACCATTCAGATGAGTAAATGGCATTTAATAGAAAATCAGCCTCTGCTAAAGGAGATCTACAAAGACCCTTCCCTACTTTCGTACAGAAAAAGGAGATCTTTGAAAGGCGTACTCAAAAAAGCAAATTAGCTTTGAAGGTCATATTCTTCCTATCTCGACCAGTAGGAGCCGTGTTTAGCGTGTCTTCATTATTTTAACGTCATACGGAACGGCACTATCACTCCTGGATGCTAAAGCATATGCACGTGTAAAAGGGCGTTTTAGAACCTAAGTAAAACCTTTCAAAGTGAACAATTCAAAACGTACCGAGTCCATTTATATTTGAGGTTTCTCAATGAATAATTTCCTTGCTCTCTAGCCATGACCATCGTGGAAAATTTAGAAACTATTTGACATGAAATATTAGAAGCCAATAAATCGTGCTACATTGCAAACGTTATTGGTTTAAAGCAGGACAATCTTTAATTCTCAGTCATAATATTAACCTTACGCTGTAAAGGAAATAACAGAAATAACCGAGTAGTGCTGTCCAGTAAGCCGCATTGTCCAATGAGTAAGCCGAGGGTATATCTTTGCAAAAGGCCTGCAGGTTAAGAGGTCAAAGGCCCGAGACTTTACCTGTGCAGTTTTTCCCGTCTCCAGTGTTTGCTAGCCTGCATGTGCAATTGCACGATCCGTTGATGTTGTTACAAACAACAGTTACACTGCAGTTGTGTTTTCTTTGTTGACACAATTTTAAATGTTTAGTAAATCTCTGCGCATTTAAACTGAATATAAAAAGATTGAATCGAACAGCCTCCTCGCTCATCTAAAACGATACAGGTGCACGCCTTGAATAAAAAAAAATAGACCGGCTCTGATGGCAAAAACCTCACTCTTTGTCTACGGAAAAATTTGGAGAAAAATGTTTCTCTGTGTCTCTTCGTTGGGCGCAACTGTTTCCCGAGAAATACGTTAGATAACGTTGAACACAGAAGTATTAATAGCTCCGCAACAACCATATTGTCATTAAAAAGTGAAAACGACCTGAACAATAGCATTGATACGACTATGTTCACCTCCTGAAAATCATGGCAAGAGCTCAGTAGCTAAACCTTATTAACGTAGCTCTCAAAGGAAATAAACGAGAAATGCCGGAATCTTCACCTGTACAGTTTTGTCCGTCTCCGGTGAATCCAGGTTTGCACGTGCAACAGAATGCCCCCTTGGTGTTATTACAAGCAGCATCGCTACTACAGTTGTGTGCTCCTGTTAGACACTCGTTTATATCTGCAAGAAGTTGAAAAGCTTACAATTAAGAAAGAACGAATAAAATATGTTCAGCACAACGAATTCCATCTCTAACACAAAAGACAAATAGCACAATACTGTATGTAATAAATTGCAACCGATTGGATGATACGTACGTATGTACGTATCTAATCTGCTTTCAGGAGCCACTCCTCAATCCCTTTGATGCAATTTAATTCTATTAACGTCCTTCTTAAGTAGTTTGGAAGATACTTGATATGAGTTTTAATACAAAGGGTGAGATCAAGCGACTTTTGAAAGATTAAGGTGAGTTTAAACCTATATAAATGCAATTGAAAATGTGCCTGAGGAAGTGCAAAAATGATACATTGTGTGACGTTGAGTAATTTGTTTTTCAAAAAGGCGTGTTCTAAACTTTCAAAGCCTTTAAGATTGGTTCAAAAAGTCATGCACTGTTGCTTATGAAATCTTAATTTAGAATAACCTTTCTTTAATTAGGAACCGTGTTCGAATAACACCCAGGATGGATTGTTTATTTTGTTTTGAAGCCGTTCTAATAAAAAAAAAAAAAGTCAAACTAGGGCCGACTTTTTAAAATACGGCTGTACTTGCAAATACTAATCAAGGCTAGATTATTGGTAACTGACGCATCGCGAAATAAAGAATTTGATTTTGTAATCTTAGCTGTTAAAAGCAGTTAGGGGATAAAACTAACCAATGTAATGACTGAACAATTCTGTTTTCTAATAGTTAATAAAACTCACGTACGAGGCCAGACTGGTTCTAGAAGATGGAATAAGTGTGTTACAATTAACAATTGGTCTCGGAAAAAGGTTTTAACTCCTTAAGGACAAATGGTATGAAACCGACGCTCAGTAAATTCCAACTGAAAATTTGTACACAAGGTTACATTGAAGAAGAAAGGCCCTTTGAAACCTTGAATAAAATCTGCTTCTCAATTTTTTTATCGTAGCAAGCGGGATTCTATATATCATACATTTGTCCACTGAAAATTTACTTAAATTATCTCCCCAAAGTGGCAGTTTAGTTTAGTGATTACAATTAATCAAAGTTTGACCGAAATATTGAAGAACATCTTTTTGGAATCAATGATTCTGTGCGAGTAACCAAAAAAAATGTTCAATTACACCATGCCTTTTCTTTCATCATTACATTTGTAAGAAAAAAAAATGAATGAACAATTAACAATTATTCCACGAGCGCGCGTTGGATATGAGATGATAGATAGCCAACGAGGCGCGTACCGCCGAGTTGGCTATAATCATTTCATATCCAACAAGCACGAGTGGAATAATTGTTTTATTAAAAACAATCAAGAAATAATGCTACATTTTGCAGATTTCGCTTTGCAAGAACAATTAGAAGACAATTTATGCGCCGATCAACTCGAAACTTCAACATCCCCCCCCCCCCCGGGCAAACCCAGGGCATTTGAACTTTTGAAGATTGGTTCGTTCAAATTCCCGCCCCCTCGGTCCAAAATGGTGTTCAAATGCCCAACCTTATCGTCGGATTTGTCTGTCAAATGCCCCACCTAAAGAACAATCATTGCGGCTCCTGCCATGAGTTAAATTACTAAAAAAACCACAACTTTAACATTGAAACTAATGACTGGAAATTGAGTTTATCAAGTCGGACAACGTCAATCAGCAAGTGTAAGCTACTCTAACTCCGAAACACGGCAAAGGTTGTTTAACGGGTCTTAAACGAAAAATACATAATAACACATTTAAAATGAGTTAGCCGGCAACGTAGACTGTTCGAGTGGCAGGGTATTCTGCAATTCAAGCCAAAACGGCGGATTTTCATTCGACAGTGTTTATTTCTTTCACTATTCACTGCGGGGCAAAGCCGCAGCTTGACTCATTGTATAAAAAATCTACATCGTTTATATACAATCTATAAAAATAATTAATATTTAAGCACTCTCACTTTTGAAGACCTTTTTTTGTAAGCTTTTTTTGTAATGCTGTATCTCTTCCTTTAAACTCTTTCATCTCGTCCAAACACGTGTTTATAGCTGTTAGCGACTTCGGCGCCCCCCCAAAAAAGCGATTTGAAACCTGACACTTCCGGTTCAATTTTCCCCACCCCACCCAGGCAAGGTCAAATTCCCCACCCCCGGGAAGGCCTTACCCGTCAAATTCCCCACTCTCGGGCACAGAAAATAGTCAAATGCCCGGGGGAGGGGGGGATGTTGAAGTTTCGATTTGATCGGCGCATTAATGGTCTCTATTTCTCGGGAATGGTATAATGGCTCATATACAATGGCCGTTAAGCCAATCAAATCGCTCGAATTGCATTATACAATGGTCCAGTTTTTAATAATGTTCGTTATCCCCTAACTTTATTAGCAGAATAGTGAATAAGTAGCGCATTGAGAGAATATCAAGATTATGTCTCGTTGTTCACTTTTACATTCATTAAGATATAATATTAAGTCCTGAGAATTATAACATCACCGAAGTTGAAGTCTCATACAAAGAGCATAATTCTCAGAGGAATAACAAACAAATCATGGAACCATAATCTGTACAGTTGTGTCCGTCTCCTATGAATCCAGTTTAGTAGTTAGATATTTAGGCATATTGGCTCACTTTTGAAAATTTCACTGAATTCATACCTGATTCAACAATGAACTCAAAAAACATAAATCCTCGGTTTTTCAAAAACCTAAATTTTTATCCTCGGTTTCTCAAAAACCTAAATCCTCGTTTTTCATAAATGACACATAATTTGGCCCCAACTCACAAACAATCATCGATCAAATCCAACCAACTCATCAATCGCTGATTTGAATGATGAATACAATATTTTTGAACACCAATTTGGATATAATTAACCTGTAATGGAGAAAAAAATAATCGTAAATAATTCAAATTTATGGTTGTTGTGTGACTGGATGCCGTTACTGTCACGCGTGACGTTGTGTGACTTGTCATGAAAATGGACAAAACCCTAGACGTGGGGTGCTCGGCTGGCTGTTTACTTGCCTGGCCCCAGCCAGGTCTTTTTCCCGCCGCTGACAAGGCGGCTGTCCCTTCCCAGTTTACCTCTGGGACCGAGGTTGAGTCCTGGGACGAACTCTGAGCACCCTGCTGTAAACCAGTAGGGCCTGAGCGGGCCCACCCTGGAGGTACCGTCTACTGGAAGACATCCCACACTACTCAGTAATTCACCATCTGCACAAGCCGTCAAACAGGTTTCAGTCAGGGGCCAACTGACACCACCCTAAAGCTTCACCAGAGTTTGTGAACTAATATAACAATGGCCCGATTACCTATATATTACACTCAGTTCTGAAATTTTTACACTTGTGGTGCTATTTTTCTGTATATTGCGTAATATTGCTTGATTTGGATTAACACGCATGCGCTTTCATGCATGTTCACGATGACACAACCCAAAGGGGACTGGACAATAGTTTGTTAATACACGTGTCGGCCATTTTGTCGCCATTTTGTGAAGAGCTTGTGTTTTGATGTTTATCGTTCATGTTTTGGGATTTTTTGGACATTTATTTCTCCACTTTCATCGTTCTGATGTTTGTAGACGCTTTTTGACGTAAGAATATCATTTATCTTGCACCCAACAATAGATTTTTTTATTGGATCGACTCGCTATCGAATATTCGTGAGGCCGTGACTGTATCGAATAGAATGAGCTTATTATTTTTGCACATCGACTAAATCCTTGATTGGGATCCAGGAGTTGAAGGCATCATTGTATCCTTTCCACTTTACCAAAGCTTGTTTCTTCTTGTAATCTCTCCTGATAACTTTATCGATTCTGAATATCTCCTGTTTAGCTTTCAATAATTCCGGTTCATAAAAGCTCCCTGTAATCTGTTCATCGTTTAGATCTTTCAGTTTATAAGTGATTGGTGTAGTGAATTGAATTTTATCGATAATGAAGACCTCTTCTGTCCAGTTTTCTGTATAACCTCGATCAAACAGCTTTCTTTTATACTTTGATATTCTAACCTTTTCACCAACTTGGAATTTTGCTTGGGATGACAATTGCTTCAAATTGCCATAAAGATTGAAGTAAACAGTTCCTTCATTCTTTTTCTTAGATGCTTCTGTCGGTGTCATTTTTATTGAACTGTGTTTAGTGTTATTATACTGATTCAATATTTCAGGCAAAATATCCAGATACATTGTATTGCCTTGGGCAGTGAATCGTTTCCACATTTTATTTTTAATCGTCCGGTTCCACCTTTCCACCACTGATGACTTTTCTTCATTTTCAGTCGAATACAGTGTAATGTTATGTTTATTGAGCAAGTCTTTGAAATGTTTGTTGTAGAACTCTGAGCCTTTATCAGTCCACAGATACTTTGGTTTTCGACCCTCTTTGAATATGCTTTGGAATGCTTTAGTTATGGTCTCACCTTTTTTATCTTTTAATGGGACAATCCAACCGTATTTACTGAAAACATCTATAGTCATGAGAAGATACCTATTACCTTTATTCCATTTACTGAATTGTTGCATTTCAACAAGGTCAGCAGCCCATATTTCATCAATATTATTTACAATAACACGCCGCCGAGTAAAGTTACGCCTTATGGGTTTATGCAGCTCATTAGCTAATTTTTCTTGCCAGTTTTCCTCTTTACCCGACGGCTTTTGACGTTTTTTGGAACCCCAAGACCCAGTTTCTGTTTTGTATTTATTGCATTTCTTGCCAACCAATGTCCCCATTGTCGTTCGGAATATGGAACAGCATCCAATGATTTAACCATCTTTTTATCAGCTTTGTTTTTACATTTTTTGTCATCTTTGCAGACTGAATAATCAACATCATGTTGCATGGCTATTGCATCTGTTTTGCCTGCTGGTTTATCATATATTTCCAATATTTGCCTTGTTTTTGGATCCCACTTGACTTGATTTTCGAGATCATTATATGGCCCAGTATATTTATGACCAGGTAATACCCAACCAGCTTTTGGGCGCGGTAATTTACCAATCATTTTATGTATATCAATTGAACCACCACGTTTTGGTCGTCCTTTCATTCCTTTCTCATATTCACCCCAATTTGGTGGATGCCAACCAATTGCATCATAACTTGAGCATTTCGGTGTGTTGTGATATTTGCTTCCAATCTTGACCATGCTTTCACAAGGATAATCTTTGTATTTTTCTAATGTCTTTTTCCCAGCCTTGCCAGACCAAAATTGACTCGACAATATGCCAGTATCTGTGCTAAATGCACTTTTGGCAATGTCTCCAGATTTGTATCTATCAAAGACTTCCTTTGTTGATGGAATTAATGTTCCAACAACATCCATCGACTTCGATGGAACCTTACCTGGTGTACCGAGTTGTTCCAAAATTGTATTCAAATTACCACCATCAAGTTCTTTTCGGTCAGTTTTGTACCTTCTTTTTGGTCTTACTTTGGTTGATAATTTATCAAACATCTCTGATCCAGTCTTTTGAACAAAAGGTGTTGCTTTAGAGATAGCATAATCAATAGCTTTCTTCTGCAATTTAGGGTTTCTAAGTGCTTCAGACCCATAATATCGACCCATTTCAACTGCTTTCTTTCCCATCCATGGTATTGCATGTTGAATTAACATATCAGTACCAGTTGATGCTAAAGTATCCATTATGCCCGCCCCTTCGAACGGGCTATTTAGTTTCCCTGTTTTTTAACAAATTTGGTTTTAGTTATACCACATTCAGCACATGTACAGAAGAACATGAGCCGACCATTTTTGCAATAATTTTATATCTTCATCTATTTTATCAATTTTGTCTTTATCCTTGGTCTTTCCTTGGCCCTTGGATAAAGGACCCTTCTTTGTTCCAAGTTTTTTCAACATTTTGCCAATATTAGCATCATAATCCTTGATGTCAATATCTCCTTGCATAGAAGCTTGGAGAACAGAACTCGGAGGTGCAAGATCGTATTGCATCAATTTTTGGAACTCATCATCATCAAAACCAGCATCCAAATTTGACATTGCTGGTTGATAATCTATTGGTAGCTTTGATTCTGGTGATTGTGGTTGTGGTTTTGTTTCTGGTTGATAAGTTAACATAGCAATGTCTTCCAAACCTGAAGTCAACGCTTTTTGGTTTTTCTCCAATTGTTCAATCAATTTGTCTTGTTTTTCATCAATTGTTTGTTTTGTTTCCTCTTGAGCTTTAATAATTGGTTTGAAAGTTTCTGATAAACCTTGTTGTAAATCTTGTTTATCATGCTTGTACTCCTTCAATGTATCTCTAACTTGTTTGGTTATTGTTCCAGCCTTAATCTTGGCTTCAGATAATTGTTTTAATCTCTGTAAATCCATTATATTATTAACTTATATTAACTTTTCTCAACTTATATAATGTATTGATATACATGGAAATCCCAAATTATGACAGACATGATAAAAACACTAATTTCAAAAGATTGTATGGTTACATGCCAAGTGACACGTTTCGGATGTTAATATGTGGTAATTCAGGATCTGGAAAGACAAATTTATTGTACCATATGCTGATGAAACCCCTTTTGTATTATGATAGAATACATTTATATGCCAAAAATTTGGAGCAACAAAAATACAAGGATATGATTCAAACATTGACTGATATATCAAATAGTGTCGGGTATAATGTCCTTGTTTGTAGCAATGATGATATAATTCCAGTGGAGGAATTGAAGGATGATGATGCCCAGAAGATAGTAATATTTGATGACTTTATTTGTGAAAAAAACCAGAAACCATTGATTGATTATTTCATTCGTGGCAGACACAAAAACTGCTCTGTTATTTATCTGAGCCAATCGTTCTACAAAACACCAAAAGATATTCGACTCAATTGCTCTCATTTCGGTGTCTATGACTTTCCTAGCAGCAATGAAAGAAGTCTGATATCTCGTGAGTTGGGAGTCGACAAGGATAAATACATTAAAGCAACAAACGAGCCATTTTCATTTCTATATGTTGATAAGCCCATGAAAAGAATTAACAGGAATTTTTATGGAACAATATAACCAAATGATATAAATGGGAATATTCAACGAACATAGTTCATCGTCTTCTTTCACAACGGGAGGATTCAGAACGGTTCCTCTTCAAGGAGCCGCTGGGCCTCAAGGAATAGGGTTTAAATTGACCCAAAATGGCAATTATGATATACAAAACAAAAAACTTGTTAATGTTAAACAAGGAGCTGATCCCAATGATGTTGTCACAAAGAGCCAAATACAATTGCTGGATAATGCTCCTGGTAATGTACAAGCTGATAAAGCAGTAATTTACAGCAATACTGGTAGTGTTCATACCAATAGTATTTATCTACAAGACACGCCAGACGGTGCTGGTAGCTCCAATGATGTTCGATTATTGACTGAGCATCAGTCTTATGAAAACATTCATCTTAATATACCAGATTTGAAAAACTTTGATGGCCATGGTGGACGAGCTAAAAGCGAAATAATGGTTACATCAACAGAACAACATATTAGTGGACGGAAAACATTTTTTGATATTAGTGTTTTAAAACCTGATAATAACGATCAAGCGGCGAATAAAAAATATGTCGATGATGAGATTAAAAAAATACCATCACCTGATTTATCTACATATTTGAAAAAAGATGGCACTGTTGAAATGACTGGAAATGTGGATATGGGTAATCAACAAATTACTAATCTTGGAGCCAATATACAAAATACATATGATGTCGTTAATTTAGGTTTCTGTGATACTAAATATTTGCAAAAAGTCTCCAATAGTGACCTCGATATGGACAATCATAAAATCAAAGATATGGCTCAACCAACTGATGATAACGATGCTGTTAATAAACACTACGTTGATCATAACTTTCTCAACAGGTTAACACCCAATGCTCTTGGTGGTGAATTAGATATGAGAGGTCATAAAATAATCGTTCTTGGAAATCCTTCCAATCCCAATGATGCTTCCACTAAAGCATATGTTGATACAGAAATAGCTAAAATACCATCTGTTGGAAGTGATTTGAGTGTATATTTGAAAAAAGATGGAAGTGTTGCAATGACTGGAAACCTTGATATGAATAATAAACAAATCAAAGATATGGCTCGACCAACTGATGATAATGATGATGACAAATTGGAGCAAAGTCATCTTGTCAGCAGCCATAAAACAAATGAATTCAAATATCTTACAGATACCGATGAAAGCAGTTCAGAATATAATATCACAGTGTATGGAATAGCTGCTTTCAATCAATCCCCACATCAGAATAAAAAAGCTTATGATATCACATTGATTAAAGACAGTGGAAGTAATGATTACAGATCAAGGATAGGATTCAATATTTATATTCTTGCTATTGGAACATACACAATTGTGTTTGAATTCTACCCACCAGAAATGACTAATATTCAATTATCATGTGATGCTTCTGAAGCATACATTCACAAAGCTGTACAGCGTGATTTCACTGCTTATAGCAAGCTATTGGTTCAACTCAATAACAACAGCAAACAAACTCCAAATTACATCTATTTGACGATGCATGGAACAGCTACAGCGACTCCAGTACAATGTCATCTGGTTGTTTATGGGGTAAAAGATTGGTTAGATAGCGTTTATCCAGGAGTGTATGATGGCTTGGACAATGTCATGTTTGAATATAAAAATGGAGATATGGAGATGCGAGTCAATTTGGATATGAATAATAAGATTATTTCTGGTTTAATAAATCCGTTATATGATTCTGAAGCAATGAATTTGGGTTATTTTACCAACTTATTCAAAACGAAATACACTGGAACTATTGCCAGTGGTGTTTTTCACAATTTCGGTATTCTTGTCTCAGGAAATATTTATTTCAATTTGTATTCAGTTGTTTGGTAAGCAATATTTAAGTTTCAAATGCACAAATATTGATTAGGGGGAAACTGCAAGGACAAACATCAAACACTGACACATATGACAGAATAGGAAACATAATCAATGGAAGTAATACGTTTAATATGCCCAAATCAAGGAAATTTGTCAGTATTGATTCTATGTCATAATATTGGATAATATTGGAGCAGGAACTGCTGTTAATGGAACTTTTGAATTGAAAGTATTATACTCTGATTTTTTTGAAAGATATCATGCTGACAATAAAAGTTGGTTGTCAAATATTGAAACTTCCAGTGTTGTTAACGGCAACATAAAAAATGAAGTTTTTGAAATGTACATGGTTACAAATTTGGAACATTAGGCCCGGTTAAAATAAAAAATATTGTAATTAATACAAAAAATCATTACCAAGTTTCTTTTGTCGCCATTGCTAACAGTAAAACTTTATTTTCCCATTTAATACAATTTAATATGAAAATTGGGAGAAATTTTGTAACTACAAATACAACAATCAAACCCATGATAATTCAAATGGGGATTTTTAAAAGAATTTCAGGGTTTACTTCTCCAATTATAAACCAAGAAGTCACAGGAACTTTTGAAATTTATTTATCAACACTATTAATATAATGCCATACGTTGAAGACGAAAATGGAAACCATATTCTTGATGAAAATGGAGATAAAATAGAATTCACAGTCACTTATGAAAATTTACCAGATGGATTCAAATACAGAGAACCAATACATCTGAATGATGATGGTCATCTGGATACAGAAAACAGACATTTGGTGATAAAAGATGGAGTTAATTCAAATCATGCAATTTCACTCCAACAATTAATTAACAACAATGAGGACATCATCAAACCATATGTTGAAACACAAATACAACAAGCTCTGGCTCAGTTTAAAGCTCAACAAGCTCAGGAAGCTGTAACGTTTCTCAACAATCAAGTTGCAATGAGAATAGGAAGAAAAAGTGGTACAATACCAAAAACAAATTACACATGGATAAAATTATTGAGTAAAGATGACATTAAAGGAATCAATACATTGCAAGAGATTATTGTGACAAACACATATATCAGGAGAAATGACAGATATCATCATTCCAAATCCGATTTGGTGTCATCATCATTTGATCAATTGGAATTCTTCTTTGATGTGTCATTTGAAAACTATTATTGCTACTTCAACAATCATCCATCTGATTGGGCAATGAAGTATTTTGTTGAATATATTAGGATACAATTACCTGACAATAATGACCACTAGGTCGTGGACTCCGTTACTTTATTTTATAAAATAACTAAATAAAAATATTGTAATCAAATTGTATAATGAAAGAATTGTCAGAATTGCAAGAACACATTCGAACATCGATGATAGATTTTCACCGTAAATTGAGTCTTCCAATATTGCCCAGACAGGAATGCAAGATAAAAAGTATCGTAATATTCACATATTTGCATAAAAAATATTACAACACAGGTTTGCCTGATGAAGTTTACAAAGAGTTAATTCATGATGGAATCGGATTAATTGGACCTGGAGATGGATGGTTAACAGCTATTCTCCATCGATTATTTGGTTGGCAACCATATATCAGGTCTCATGGAATACTACATGATGCTTATGGCCAATTTTACAACAGATATCATCATGACAAAGGATACATGTACACCATTAATGAGAAAAAAACATATCCTTGGATGAAAAAATGCATGTTTTAGGGTCAAATAACTGGTCTCTATTATTGCATCAAAAATAAGGTAACCATATAATATATGCAAAACAATTCAAAACAAAAGAAGAAATTAATAATTGATTTCAATCATATTTCAAATCGATTATCAAGAGAAGAAATTGATGAATTGAAAGCTTATTACATGTCATATCACAAAAAGATGTGGATGTACAAAAGTGCATACAAAAGATTAAAAAAATGGGAGTTTGCTGGTAATATTTCATCCATTGTGTTTGCAACTGGTGGTATTGCATCATCAATTGCAACCAGTGGAGCTTCATTATTGGCAATATCATCAGTTTCTGTCGTAATTCAAGCTTATATCAAACATAAAAATATTGAAATAAGGTTGTATCAATGCCAATATGCTTTTCAAACTTACGGACATTTATTAAATGAAATAAAAGAAATAATGAGAAATGGACATTTTGATAGAGATGATTTGACAAACAAGCTTACTCAAAATGATGATTTCATTTTGGATAATTCGCCGATTGTCGATAAATGGGGTGACAAATATGATAAAAAATATCAGTTATTCACTTATGTATGATTAATAATGTGCATGATTTGGGGGCCAATAATGTCCATAACTTTATCCCAATAAACATTGTATAATTTCATTGTTTTTTTGGATTTTGTCAATTCAATTTGGGAAGAATCAATTTTCATCAATTGCAATATTCTATGCAAAAGATATTTCAAACTGATTATTCTCTTTCTTTTACCATTGATTTGTGGCAAGATTTTGTTTATTTCGACGAATATTTTATGAATTTTGAAATTGGTTGAACAACTGATTTCAACTTTGTTTTTCAAAATAATTTGATCTAATGTATGCGACAAATGGTATTTTCTATTATACACTGTTTTCTTGTATATTTTGAACAAATTGGCATGAAAATTGATGTATTCTGTTTTGAAATCCTCACCAATCACTTGTCCACAATTCACACAAGTCAATTGACCAGAGATATCTCGAATGTTTTGATTTTAACAACAATATGGCATATTTGATGTTTTATTGGATGATTCTTTGTGATAGTTGCAAAAGAAGCAATAATCATAGCAATGCAGGGATTGACAGACAGATGAATCCACCTGCATGGAATCATCTTTGATGGGGATTGGCATGTGTCTGGCACCCATCGTACCATTCTTGTTTTTTGTTTTATGGGGCATACACCCAACAAAACATTCGAAAATTGATGAAAAAATAGTTGAAATATAGATAAAAATACAAAAATGAAATTGAATGAAAATTGAAAACCAAGATTTAAACACAAAGTTTGAGGCACAAGTTTTGTCACAAATTTTGTTTACAAACGAAAATGTCCATAAGCATATGAATCAAGACCATTCGGATGTAGATATCGTTTATCATCAAAACATGACAATGATGTTTTGTTGAACAAAGCTTCCAAGTTCATGGTTATTACTTCTGATTGTTTTCATTTGGTAATGTAATTGTTTCTCATTGAAAAGAACATCTTTGTAATCAGAGTGTTGAATTTCTTTTTTAATCACATTCTTTTTGATTCCTTTAGCTGTTTTACCACCATTATTGTTGTCTTTGATGTATGAGTACATCTTGGATCTCAAACCAACAAATTCAGTAATGGGTACACCAGCGGCTTCATCTTTGAACTTGCCAATGACTTTCTTATTTGTGGCATCAAAGAATTGATGATTGGATGGATAATCTGAATTATCAAACATTTCTTTTTTATTCCAAAAATCCTGATACACATCTTCGGCTTCAATTTCGTATGTCAAACTATCAGTATCCGTGAACAATAATTTGGCTTTGTTACCATATTTGTTTTTAACGAAATTGTAATGGAAGTCATACATCAGAGTTTTACTCAAATCAAGGATACACATACCAACATATGCTGGTCGATTGAGAGTCAATGATTCCTTGATTTTGTGGACTGCAACCAAGTTTTCATTAAATATTTTGCTATTGATGAATGTTGGTTTGGAAGTCATTTTTGATAATTGTTTTTCATTGGTTACCAGTTTGATATCTTCTCGTTTTCTGATATTCTCCATGGTTTTACCAAATACTGAGTTATTCATTAGTTTGAAAAAGTCTTTCTCAAAAGCATTTTTTGCATTAGTTCTTTGTTTTGTATTGAAATCAATGTATTTCTTCAACCATGGTGATTGGTTAAATGATAAAACACGGTAGATTTTCTTCAATTTCAAACCCAATTCACGATACAATTGCAGATTACGATAATGCAAAACATATTTTGATTTGTTGGCCAATGTTGGAATCAGCTTGGATACTTCTCCACTTTTGATTCCAAATTTATCTGCAATTCTTTTACAATAATCTGACAGCATATCTTGTGTTACTTTGATTTGTTCAGCAGCACATGGATAATCGTTGTGTAAATCATGTAATTCATTGGGATATTCCAAATCAACTTCCAATAAATACCCAGTTTCATTATTTGCAGGAACTGTTTTCCAATTGATTTGTTTAATTTGTTGTTTTTTCAACCATTTGAAGTTACTTGTTGGAAGATATTGTGACATTGCCCATCCATAAAGATTGTTTGCATCCAAATACATAAGATATTTGCTGGCTTCATTTTGTTTCCAATTTTGCATGTATTTGTTGTTTGCCTTGCCGTATCTGTTGGCAATATAACTGATTCCACCACGCATTCCTTTTTCAATGAATTGATACATATCAACATCACTGATTAATTCAAGTTGGACTTAAGTCATTTTCAACATTGCATCCCATGATAATCCCGGAGATGTGTAATAATGACAGGGATCCAATCTATAAAATTCCAAACATGTTTTCCTAAAATTTTCAAATACATCAGCCAACAGCAGAACATCAGATTTGAGATACAAATCATGGTATTCACCCATTGTTTTCAATCCAAATGTATTCCAAACATTTTGTGCATGTTTGTATTCATCATCAGTAATATGTTCATTGTTTAGTTGACTGTAAAATTCATCTTTGGTTGGTAGTTTTGTATCATTGAACTTGTCAAACTTACTCATATAATCGTACGGATAAACTCCTTTTTGTTTCATCAATCGTAATTTTTCATCTTTGAAGACTTCATTGGTGTATTTGAATGCATCTTCTGGAAGATTTTTGACAAGATTTGCCAATGATTGATTCATAAACTGAAGACTATCAATGAATACTAAATTATAACCCAACATGAAGGCCATGTATTTCTCCATATTATTTGGGATTACATTAATTTTGTGTTGTCTGGTTTCACCTTTTCTATCCACATATGTATTATTTTCAATAATTTTTCCAATTTCTTGCATTATAAAATGACTATCATATCCTTTCAAATTATGGAAAATGACAGGAATTTTGTCGGATATTGTAAAATCCCTATTACATTGATTATGGGCTGAGCCACGGAATTCGCCATTAATATGACAATGATCTCTGACACGTTTATCTGTTTTCTTGTATTTTTTACCACAAATATGACAAGATGTTGCTTTTTGGAATTTGTCTTCATCTTCTGGAGACATAACTAATGGTTTATTGAATTTGTATTTAATAGTTTGTCTGCAGTATTTGACTTCAGCAAGCATTGCCTCCATGAATTTGTAAACAGCTTTTTCTCCACGATAATATTTTATTGGTTTGGAATATTTGTCATCATAGCAGCAAACAACTTTGTATCCATAACCACAATCAGTGTGTTTTTGATAAGCTTCAGTAAAAGATTGTTGGTTAGATTGATTACAACCATGAATTGGCTCAGTGATTGCTTCAAAATCTGCGTATATCACGAATGGCGCTTGCATTTGTTTATTATAATTTGTGAATTCTATTTTGGAACCAACTTCGGGCATTTTGATAGCTTGTTCACCATTGATTTCAATACATACTTCCTTATGCTTGGTTAAAACTCGTTCTGATGAAAAACATTGCAAACAATGCATACAAAAATGTTTTCTATGATGTGATTTGGTTTTGTGGTGCATAAATCGATTAAAATCTTTGATAAGACAGTAATGTTTATTTTCATCATCTGAGATTAACAGCAAATTCAATACATCATCAAACTTTTCTTTGGACACATAAATTGGATAAGCTTGTTTGTTCTCATATCCGAATACATTGATGTTGATATTGTTTTGAGTTTCAACTTTGTTATAATGTTTGACTGAAACAGGGAATTCAATGTTATCATAATTCAATTGTTTGACAAATGCTTTATCAGTTTTCTTAATTCTTTGTGGATCTTTAATTTGTGGATTTAAATGTCTGACATGACACCAACGAAAGCATTCATTGTCTTTATTCTTGAGATTGATTATTCCTTTTTTATGATGTTGAAGTTCAGTTGGAAGTTGAATATAAGAACTTCCAGTAAGAGGCTCATATTTGATAATATTGATGTAATGTCCATTGATTGATTTAATTATCCAAGCTGAACCTTCACTAATCCATTTGTGAATATCATTCATAATTTGTTCAACATTAACATCCAAAGATTCTTGAAAATCATTGGCATTAGTTATTGTTTTTGGTTTACTATTAAAATATCCAATTCTGGAGACAGTTTGGTTTCCTTTTTGTTGTTCAAAATAAATTGTCAAAGTTTCAATAAATTTAATTCCTTTCATTTGAGTTAATAATTGTTTCATAAAATGAGCAATAGCTAATCTGGTTGAACTCATTTGAATCAAAGGATCTGTTTCATTTTTAATTCTTACTTCATAAGATTTTGTATATCCCTTGAATGCTCTTGCAACTTCTGTGATTTGGGTTCTTTGTGTTGGAACTGGAGCCATTTTCTTCATTCTTGGTGCTGCTTTGGGTATTAATTGATTATCAAATGATACTTTTTTCACTCTGGGTGCAGCTTTGGGTTTATCAGCCAATTGAATCGGAGATGGAATTATGTTGTTTCTCGGCAAAGGTTGAGGTCCATCTCTAAATTGAACAGGTGGTTTGATGATTGTATTCTCATAATCTTTTACCATTTGTTTGACAGATTGTCTAGGCTTTGGAATTGGAACCATTTTCTTAGTTCGAGGCTTTGGAACAGGATGTTGTTTTTCCAATAATAATTCAATTAACTGATTTTTCGTTAATTTGGATAGATTAGATTTGTTCATAATATTATATGTTAGATTATTTTTTCCATTGCGGTTATTTTGTGTGTGGATTGTGTTTGGTGCCAAATTAGCTAATAAACGAGGACTGGCGGCAACGTTTATGTCAGATATCAGCTGCACATCTGACGGGTGCATTGGGTTTGTTTTGTTATTGCGGGAATTCATCCCTGTATACACTCATTTGAGTATACACAGGAAATATATACAAAAATTACCAAAATTCAACATCTGGAAAATGTTCCTGTAATTGTTTTTTGTATGGAAAGTCACCATTTTTGATTTTTGCAACAATTGCATTGTATTTATCGTTAATTGACTTTTTTTCTTCATCTGTAAAATCATCATCAGATTCCTTCAATTTAATATCCAATTTAATTGATTCAATGGGCTTATCAGTTGTAATTTCAATCTTTGTTTTATATTTCTTAGATTTGTAAGCATGTTTTATATTTTCTGAATGAGTCATTAATTCCAAATTATTGATACAATTATTTTGTTTATTGGAGTCAATGTGGTTGATTTCATAACCTTCTGGAATTTGATCTTTAATGCATTCAAAAACAAGTCTATGAACATAAACAATTTTATGTGATAATCCAATTTGTGATAATTTTATCAGTCTATAACCAGTTGATTGAAGATTACCAGTTGAACATCTCTTGGTTTTTTTGTTATATATTTGCCCATATTTATTAGCTCCATAGTTTGTATAAATATGATGATAATGAAAAACTTCACATTTTATTGGAACATTTTGCTTTTTTGATATTGTTTGACCACGTCTTTGTTTTCCAGCATATATCATGTTTTGTTTTCGGGTCACAAGCTCCAAATTCTCAATTGAGTTATCTTGTTTATCACAATTGATATGATGTATTTGATAACCATCTGGGATTATTTTTTGGTTAACAGATTCCCAAATCATTCTATTAGATGTAAATATTTTAATTTTATTATCATTCGATATAACAGTTGTAAACAAATAACCATTTGGATTCAATCTTCCTTTTCTTGGTATTAATCTTTTACGATTAATTATGTATCCATCAGTTGAACATCCATAATTTTCATAATCAGGATGACAGAAATATGTTTTTCCATCATGAATAATAGTCTTTGTTGTTGGGTTTGTCATAGTAGAATGAGAACCAACTGTCTCAACCACATCCAGATTTTGCAATGATGGGATACTGGATCGGTCCCTTTTTGCTTGTTTCATTTTTTATGGCATCAAGGCCTTCAATTCCATTTAATTTTCATGAAATTGGAGGTCTCATATATTTTCTCTAATTTTTATTTTCTCACTTTTTTTACCAATAATGTATACTATAATTATCTCTTCATATAGTTTAAGAATTGACTTTGTACCAAAACTGTCTTCCAAAACCACATCATTCATAGTCAAATCTAAATTTTGATTAAATTAGCCTTGTATTCAACATCATTAATCACGATACAGTGGAAAATTAATGTCATCCAAATTGTGACACAACCTATAATACATCTTATTGATAATCTTGTTTTCCGTTCTTGTAAACTCACAATCATTGTCTTCCATTGGTGGAAATTCCATTAATCTATTGACAACTCTCAATTCTTCTTCAGAGTATGAGCTGTTCAAAAATTCTTTTCTGGCTTGATGCATATATTTGATATTTTCAGATGCTGTGACCAACGAAAGATTTTCACTTGAATTGTCTTGGCGGTCACAATTGATGTGATGAATTTGCATTCCAGGTGGAATTATTGATTGATTAACAGCCTCATAGACGAATCGATGAGCGGGGCATGTATTGTTACGTCCCGGAGAAATTATATAATACCCGTTCTCAGACAAATATCCTTTTCTTGGTTCCAATCTTTTTCGGTTGATTATGTAACCATCATCTGAGGCTCCGTAATTCTCAAATGTTGGATGAATAAAATATGTTTTATCATTATGATCAAATTGGTTGTTCATATAAATTAGATTAGATAATTTTTTTATCCAAATTGGTGTTCAAAAATATTGTATTCATCATTCAAATCAGCGATTGATGAGTTGGTTGGATTTAATCGATGATTGTTTGTGAGTTGGGGCCAAATTATGTGTCATTTATGAAAAACGAGGATTTAGGTTTTTGAGAAACCGAGGATAAAAATTTAGGTTTTTGAAAAACCGAGGATTTATGTTTTTTGAGTTCATTGTTGAATCAGGTATGAATTCAGTGAAATTTTCAAAAGTGAGCCAATATGCCTAAATATCTAACTACTCAGTTTTGCACGTGCAATTGAATTCTCCTTTGGTGTTCTTGCACACGGTATCATTACTGCAGTTGTGTGTTCCTGTCACGCATTCATCTAGATCTGAAACGAGGTTAAATGGATAACACTTGCTCGCGGATAATCAAAAAGTGCACTGTCTTGCAGATCATCGAATATAGCTGTCAAAATGGATAATGCTCGCCCGGCTGCAGTAGAGAATTTGGTCTATTAACTGGGCAAGTGGGCAAGCTAAAATATTACCAGTAATCCCCAGGCCCAGGTTGTTTAAACAGCGGATGTGTCTATCAACAATAACAACAGCAAACTTTATCCAGTGGATAATCACTATCCAGTGAATAAAATGTACTCAAACTATAGGGACCTATCCGCTGGATGAAATTTTTTGCTTCTTGAGCAACTGAGGCCTGAAATACTGAAAAATCAGTAAGGAAATGCAGCTTGCAATTATTCTAATTCAGTGTACCAAAAAATGTAAGATAAATTTGATATTGGCTTTAATTATTCACAAAGTGTAAAAATATTGTAATTATGCTCCAGAAGTGCTTTTTTTTTACATTATGCTCGTTTTCTCCAATAAAGCTGGTGCGATGCTGTCTAATTTGTGAGTTATGTAAAATAAAACAAACAAGCAAACAAACCAACAACAACAACAAACTTTGCTACATTTGCCCGTTACGGAATGGACGCTGGTTTTGACTTTTAATCCTTTATATAGAATGTTTTCACATGACGTTACGGCGGCCATGTTGGTGTCCCAATGCAAACTAAACCCCTGGGAATTGACTTCTATTTTTATGCAAATACTTTGTTTTGTTTCAGTTAACCAATATGGCCGGTAGTCACGTGAATGAAAACAGTCTATAACAAAAAGAGAAACAAAGTCCTGCCATTTTTACCTGAACAGTTGTATCCGTCGCCAGTGTACCCTTGCTGGCACGTGCAATTGAATGATCCTTTGGTGTTGTTACATACGGCAAAGTGGCTACAATTGTGTGTTCCTGATGCGCATTCGTTAACATCTGCAGTAATAAAGGGAAACACAGTCGAAGATAGATGAAAAACGAGGGAAACGAAAACTAGTAGACCATCAGTGTCCGTTTAGGAAATGAAGTGAATTAAATATATTTTTTTTTAATTGCTGTGCTAAATTGCTTTTTGTTAAGAATTATGAGTGGTTTGGTCTTAGTTAATTAGTTAACGTATTTGTGGTAAACTTTTAAAGTAATAGAAGCAAAAAGACTGTCAATCATGAGATCTTTAGGAGGAGCAATTTGCCCGACGGAATTTGTTTGCGTCTTTAGCGTGTTAGTTTGATTCACGTCAGAAAAACAATGATATTTTACTTCCATGCATGGCAAATTATCCAATATTTGCTACTGTTTCTACAAAGAACATGTTAGATTTCCAGAAGAAAACTACCAGATGATTGAGAAAATTCCCCCCTTACCCTGTTTGCAGTGTGCAGACATAAATCCAGGCGGACACAAACACCGATATCCTTTGTCTGTGAACCCAGATTGGCAGGTACCACCGTTATCGCAATGGGCCCTATCACAAGCACTCTAAAAAATAATAAAAATTAAGTATGAATTGGAATTTTAACAGAGATGAACCATACTCGTTACTCGATAAAAATTGTAATGAGCAAATATTTAGGAGGAGCACTCTAAAGAATAAAAACAGTGAGCTTTGAATCTCATCCCAGGATAGAGGGGTGGCTATGCAATAAAGCACCATCACTTGACGTTGAGAAAGGGAGTGCAAGCAGAGACCACCATCTATTTTGTGGTTCGGTGGGTCCTGTTCGGGTATAGAAGTTTTGACCACTTTCCTAAGACAAAGTACGAAAACCTGGAAAAAAATAAGGGAAAAAAAAAAGGTGATGAAGAAGAAGAAGAAGAACTTACATCTGCCCCACGGTATAAGAAGCCCTTTGTGTCTACAAACTTGTCATCATGTCCTCGATGAGTGGCGTTATTCAAGTCACATCTGTATGTTCCCTTGGCACTTGCTGTATAGTTAAAATTAATACTGACGCAGTTGGGTTCATTGTAACAACGCAGTTCACAAGCATTCATATCTCGGACTTTGACAGTGGTTATGTTGTGATTCACCAGACGCTTGTTAGCAAAGAAGAAAAAAGAAGGGAAGGCCAATTCACGACATTCACCTGAAAGATTCCAATTAAATTGAAACTGATGAGACAAAAAGTGAAAAGTATTATTATTATTTTTTTTTTGGAAGGACCTAGATCAGAAAACGTTTGTCCTCACAGTAGTTGGGCGTTTTCAAAAAGCCTACGTGTTAAAATACTTGCCTAGACAAACCAAACGAGTCATGCGTTGAAAAAATTACAGCTGAAATGGTCAATCCTTGTCGCTGATGACAATTTTTTCCCAATCGTAGCCTACTTGGGGAAACGAAAACAAACTTACAGGGGGTATGTCAACAGGTTTGACTAAGTTTTATCGCACCGCGCGCGCATGTTTCGGCCTAACTCAGCCAAACTGTACTTTACTTTTATTTTGGTCGTCAAGGAAGTATTATTTGTTTAGCTCATATTTTAGCAAGCAAGTGGCGATAAGTAGCTGGAAGCGATAAGAACGGGGCGGCTGCTACGTTTTATCTCAGTTTCACCTTGAAAATGACTTCTGTTTAAAATTCGTGTATGGCTTAATAATTATTTAACCAATTGCGCCTGGATCTACGAAAACGATGAACGAAATCATAACTTTTGTCGATCGGCAAGAAGACAAGGTTTTCTTTTGCACCCTTTTCACGTTTAAATGATTTGGCATTGTCGCCAATTGTTCCACTGCTAAAAACAACTCAATAAAGAAAGAAAAGGAAGGAAGAAATACAATGAAGACACATCGCTTTATGTCGAGAGTGCGCGAAAAGGCGGCTTTACTTAAGCTATTGTTAGGCCTCGCGTTTTTGTTTTTTGGTCTATTGAACTAAGTAAACATCGCTGTTGAAGGTGAAACAATTGGTGCAATTTTCGCGCCTTCTCTATCTTAAACTTGGAAAACATTTTCTAGAAACTGAAACTTCTTTCTCGACGATCTCTTCTGATTGCGTGAGCAAAATGGTTCTTGTCAAGTGACAATAGCGGAATGATTTTTGTCACGTGCACGCGTACCATTAGCATAACTAGTACTCATTGACCATTTATGACAACAAGAAAACAATGGAGTCAACTAAGCGCGAATTTCAAAGAAGCTCAGTTGCGCTAAAAAATGTTATAGGTCGGTAACTTTTCTCTATAGGCAATTCGCAGAACAAGCTGAAGAAAGGTCATCGTTAGAATTTCATTCATGTCGCCCACAAGACTTGACAAACGTTGGCGGCACGCGCTTCGAAAGTAAAGTAAAGTTTTTGTCAATTAATGGTTTTTGACGATTAAGAGACAAAGACGAGAAAACAATGCGCAACAGCCATGAAAGCCTTCACGTTATACATACACTAGTGGAACTACTGCACATAATTGATAGTGGCGTAACTATATACGGTAGTTCTTTGCTGCAGGTAAGCTACCTTCCTTGCAGCGGCTTTGGCTTTAAAAGCACCCGGCCTATTTCCGGTCATTAAACAAACCAGAAAAAAATCCTTATTACTTCTCATAAATTTTCAGTTTCTTATCCGATGACTGGGTCTTGCTTGTAATTGTTTTGCGCTTTTCCATTTGTATTTTAGAATACAAACTCTAGCCCTTTTAGCGTGCTTCTGAACGTTCACATTCGCCGGATTGCGCGAAGAAGGGAAATACATTGAAACGTCAACAGCCCTCGCGTCATGTAACAAATTTTCCCTCCCGTACCCCGGTAAAATTGTCGTTGTTCTGAGCGACATTTCCCTTATCCCACCCCCGAGAAGGGTGATATTGTCAACATGTGGTCATCAACGAAGATTTGAATCTCGCGGTCGCAAATTTGCTAAGCGTCGGTTCTTTCATGCTTTTGTTCTAATAACAAAAGAGCCTCAAAGCTGCAAACAATAAAAATGCCCATAAAGGGAAGTTAATCCAGTGCCATTGTCTGCCAAAAATTAAACACAAAGTTTGATATGTTTGTTTGACAGGATTCTTTCACGTTTCTCTTAAGGTTACTGTATACCTTTAGAGGTGTCCCTCGTCTAAGCGATGTAGCGCGTGCGGTTTAAACTGTTGATACTAAACCCATAAATCAAATTAGAGTTTACAGAGCGGGCTATCAAACTATACCAAGGGTTTTGAAATAAAAATGAATTGGCGAATTTTTCACCTCTAAACGCGAGCAACCTAATCACCTTTTGAAAGCTGCAAGTCAAAGCAAATTTGATTTTTCGCTAATTTAATTTCCTCCTCGGTTTCCAGAAGCAAAGCACTTGAAAAGCGTTTCTGCGTTTTGCCATATTCAATTGGAGTGAGAAGTTACAAAACATTTTCGAAATAGGACTTAAAAAATGTGGAGTGATCGTACAAAAGTCGCTCTCAGAGAAAAAAATATTTCGAAAGGAAAAAATCGTAGGCATGTTTTTGTTTTTGCTTTTGCTGTTTATATGTTAAACTATCTACTGTCCAAATTTGAAGGCAAACAAACAAAGTCCCTTTGCGTTTTAGCTCTTTCAAGCGTTAACTTCTAGTGAAAAAATTGATTCTAGAAAACAGCACTAAAAAATCGACAATTCAGTCTATTTCAAAAATTCTTGGTACAGTTTAATGACCCGCTCTATAAGCTTTAATTTGATATAGGGGTTTAGGTATCTACAGTTTAAACCGGACACACTGTATATAGGCAATGTTCTTGAGGACGACCTTCTTGATTCAGATCGTCGCTTGTTACTGTTAAGTCTTTGACCCTTAGTGAATTTGATTCATGCCAGTCTAAGGTTTGTTCTGTTCGCGGGAATCTAGCTAGGTTTTATGAAGAATGGGAGAAAATTGGTGCTTCAGGCTTTATTTTGAGCGTCATACGTTATGGGTACAAAATTCCTTTCATTAATTTTCCACCTCCTAAGGTCTGCCCAAACAATGGCTCAGCACTGAAAAAAAGTTTTGTTTCTGAGACTCTCTGAATCTGAATCTCTGATCTTCTTAGGAAAAATTGTGTAGAGGCTCTTGAGCATCTACCTGCTATAATTAATCCACTTTCAGTTTCTATTCAGTCTTCAGGCAAGAAAAGGCTTATTTTAGATTTAAGGCATGTTAGTTTGTACATTTTCAAACAGAAATTTACAGTGTAAATGTGAAGATCTTAAAGTGGCCCTCAACGTTATGTCTTAAGGATTCTATTTGTTCAATTTTTATCTTAAATCTGGTTATCACCATGTACACATTTTTCCAGATCACAGAGAGTTTTTGGCGTTCACCTGGGATTTCGGCGATGGAGTATTGAAGTATTTTCAGTTTGCAGTTTTACCTCTGGTTTGTCCTCTGCTCTCTATTTATTTACTAAATTGTTACGTCCTGTAATTACCTCATGGAGGTGTAAAGGCATACCTATGGTAATTTTTCTAGATGATGGGTTAGGAGGTGGTGCAAACACTATGAGAGCTAAGATTAATAGTTTAACTTTTCATGCGGATTTGTTAAAGTTTGGTTTTGTTGTTAATGAAGAGAAGTCCATATGGGAACCAGTTCAAGTTATTACCTGTCTGGGTACTGTTTTAGACACTAATCAATGCGTTATTTCTGTTACTGAACAGAGAATTTCAAAGTTAAAGGCCAATATTTATTCTGTTCTCAAGGGAGACTCTATGATTGCAAATGTGAGAAATTTGTCAACTGTTGTAGGCCAGATTATATTATTAACGCCTTGTGTAGGTAGCGTGACAAGAATCTTGACCAGGTCATTGTACGCTGTTGTAAATACGAAAGTGTCGTGAAATTCTACTGTACAATTGACAAAGAAGGCTTGTAACGAATTAGTGTTTTGGAGTCAGAATGTGACTCTCTTAATCGCCGTTATTCTTGGCTGCCTTTGTCTCAGCCAACCAAATCAGTTTACTCTGATGCGTCTGATCACGCATGCGGAACCTTCATTCAAAATGAAGGCTAAATTTTTCATCAAAATCGGTCTACTATTGAAAAGAAGAAAAGTTCCACATGGAGGGAGCTAAAAGCTGTAGAGTTAGCTTTGATCAGTTTTGTTCCTAGTCTTTTAGGTAAACAGGTTGCGTGGTTTACCGATAACACGCACGTTGTTAGCATTGTTCATCCTGTGAGTAAGCCGGGTTACAGAGTTTCAGGATCTAGCACTTCGTATTTTTTACGTTTGTGTTAGTTTTGGAATTTCGCTCGAGATTAAGTGGGTTCCCAGGGATTTAAATTCATATGCTGACCATTTAAGTTGGACTGTTGATTTTGATGATTATACAATTAATGATGATGCTTTCCAAATTATAGATTTTCGATGGGGGCTGCTGATACCATTGACACATTTGCATGTAGCTATATGCTAAGCTTTCCCGCTTCAATTCCACATTTTACAACCAGGTACCGAGGCTGTAGATGCGTTTTTACAAAACTGGGAGTTTGAAAACAATTGGTTACTCCCTTTAGTCTCGCAAGTTGCGAGAGTTGTTGATCATATGAAAGTGTGTTATGCGGAAGGAACGCTTGTTGTTCCTATGTGGAAGTCTTGGTATTTTGGGGTATTGCTCTGCAATGATGGACGACACTGGAACACCTACGTTCATGATTGGGTTGTGCTTCCCAAATTTAAGCAACTCTTTGTGAGAGGTAAAGCTAAGAATGACATCTGTTGTTGTTAGAGACTTGTCCTTCGTAGTTGTCGCACTGCGCATTAGTTTTAAGCTGCTTGAGAGGAGAATTCTAACTGGATTCTGCACTGATGACAGCGGCTGTTGCTCCGTATGTCGCAATGGTTAGAGCCTTTGGTACATTATAAGTTGGACTCTTTTGTAACTCCATGGTCTGAGTTCATGTTTATTATTATTTGTACCATTTTGTTACCATTGTATCAAATGGGGGACGGCTAACTTTTATTTGGTAATCACAATAAAGTTACTTTGTTGCTTCTGATTTCTCTGTTTGTTTTGTTTTGTCTTTCGTATAGAGTTTTTCCATGAGGGTCTGTGGAAAGAATCTTCGTTTAAGGATCCAGATTTACAGTCCCTTGGCTCCAGGCTCCAGGCTCCAGGCTCCAGGCTCCAGACGACCATTTTGCCAGCAGGGGGGGCCCCTGGGGCGGTTAACTAAGTGCCTCTGTGGATTCCGCTTTTTATAGTATTAAGTGGGCCCGCGAGTCAACGGGTCTTATGTCCCCCACGGGTAATCCTTTAGTTAGCATGGTACCGGATGCCGCTAAGAGAATTTTAGGTAGTAAAAACTTAAGGGTAATAGGAAAGAACCAATGTCTATTGAAATTCTCAAGGATGTTATCGATGGTTCTGACTTGTCCAATACCCTTCAGCTCAGGGATATGTGTCTTTATGTGCTTTCTTATGAAGGATTTTTTAGGTCGGAGGAGGTCACAAGGATAAGAAGGAGTCATATTAAGTTTTTCGAAAACCACAAGATAATTAAGGTTGAGAAGAGTAAAACTGACCAGCTAAGACCAGGAGATGAAGTTGTTCTTGCGCGATCAAGGGGTAGCATTTGTCCAGTTTCCATTCTTCAAGAGTATTTGAGTAGGTGGAACATTGATCCTCACTCAGATGATTTAATTTTCAGGCGGCTGGTCAAAACCAAGTCATCTTATAAGATGCTCAGCAAAGACAAACCGATTAGTTGTTCCACTTTCAGGATCATTTATCAAAGAGTTTACGTAATGGAGTACCTTACCCTTCTGTTTACGGCACCCACTCGTTTAGGTCGGGTGAGGCTTATAAGGCTGCCAATAGCGGGGTAAACGATAGTGTTTTTCAGAGGCATGGGCGATGGAAGAGTGTTTCAGCCAAGGATGGTTATGTTAAAGATGATATTGCATCTAGGATTTCAGTCTCCAAATATTTAGATTTTTAGCTTCAAGAAAAATGTCTACTTCTTCAAGCTCTTTCTTTGGCTTCTATGTGGTTTTCCTTTGTACATGTACATGTACAATGGTGCCC
The DNA here is from genome assembly GCF_977016875.1 of Pavona decussata. NCBI lineage: Eukaryota > Metazoa > Cnidaria > Anthozoa > Scleractinia > Agariciidae > Pavona > Pavona decussata. Next base: position 548,631 of record NW_028145499.1, read on the forward strand.
GGCCGAAACATGCAAAATAAACCGAATGGTTCAATATATTAGTTGTCTGTTGTGGAGTGAAATTGAAATATGCAATTTCTGCCGTGTGATTGCCAATAAATTAGCCAGGAATTAAATATTTCTGCGGCACTAGAGCAACAGGGTAAGGGCCTGGGCCCTTTTATTAGTAAAGATGCATCACTGGTAAAGTGATATGAGTATTTAAGCCTGTAATTGCACGTGGGCGTGGTTTTTTCCGGCACCGTTCTAACAACAATGTTTGTTAGTGGTTGCTAAGCTCTCGGTATGTCTTATTTTCATGTGCTGTGATGGCGACTACGGAAAATGTAACAGTTCTGTATTATGCGTGGTTATATGGTTTTCCATATTATTGTACATATACGTTGGTACCCGGCCGAAGTATGCAAAATAAACCTAATGGTTCAATATATTAGTTGTGTGTTGTAAAGTGAAGCTGAAATTTGTATTAACTATTACCGTCGGGTCTGGTTGGATTTTTTAGCTGAGATTATTTTTCCGATAATGCTAGGCTGCGTTATTTTGCATTTTAAAACGACACATGCCTCTGTAAACATGTGTAGACCAAAGGGGACTAGTTCTCCGGTGTAAATTTGGAATGGCATTTTGGGAAAGGAAATGACGATTAAGTCCCTCCGAGAAGAAATTTCACTAAAACGAACCTTTGTGTGCCCCTGTTATATAAATTAACGTTACTATATCTGGCAAAAATATCGCAACAGTGTTTGACAATCATGTTTGCAGCTTTACTTTAAGCAAAGGTGGCATTGGTAGTCTGGGTTGGTAGATAAAATTTTGGCCAGAAAATGTTTCTTTATTTTTTTTTCTTGAAATTTGTATCTTTGTGGGTGTACAGTTAACATAAACGTCTGGATAACTGGGAAAATGCAATTCCAGAGTTGACTGGCTCGCAGCTTTACTTTAAGCAAAGGTGGCATTGGTAGTTTGGATTGGTAGATAAAATTAAATCGCCTTCGTCAACATTTCTTTGCTTCTTTAACATGCACGTAACAATTATTTTATTCGCGTTTGTTGGATATACAATAATTATAATAATTTCGTCGGACATTGCGGCCTACTTTGCGGGCTAAAATGGAGAATTCAGCGGGCTAAAATATATTTTAACCCTGTGCTCTAACCCTATAAGAAAGAAGAAAATAGCTAAGGGCTATGAGGTCATGTCTTCCATTTTTCATGTTTTGTTAATATGTTTTTTAAAGTGAGATGGACTATCAAAGTCAGTTGGGTCTTTGGAGTGCAAAGCAATAAGAACCTAAGAAAAATGTTTTGTTTTGTTGAAATCTAGCTGCAAAGTTCTCGGAGCATAATTTAAATTTTTACTGAGCTTGTTTATTAATTGAAGTCTACATCGTGAAGAGACAATGAATTTTTTAGAAGCGATGTTTTATGAAAATTATTTGACATCGGATTTCCATACAGACACTGTTATTTCAAGACGTGTTTGCCTGCTCGTCAAAATGACGTCGAAAACCGTATTGAGGCCTTTGGTTTTTTGGGGGTGAAAAGCAAAATACTGGTAATATTGGTAAAATGTGGTGACGGAAAGTTAATTGTCAAGAAGACGGCCAAATAAGCAATTACCTGTCGTAGAGTTTTTTCCACCTGTCAACAGAACTCCTGAATATTTTAGAAAATGTTTTTAACTTATTCATTTTGAACGAAATTTAGGTTAAAAGCAGGAATTTGTTTGTCAACTTAACATTTTGTAACACTCACAATAAAGGTATTTCAAGATAGGATGCACTATCGTCGATACTTGCGTACCATTAATATTTTAATATAAAACTTTAATAAGTCTAGATATGCATACGAAATGAAAAAATATATCCAACGGGTAGAATATTGCGTGAGTTTTGTAACAGCTAATAATCTCAACAACCATTCTGGTAAAAGGAGAAGATGAAACAAATAACAAACCTTTGTTGCTAACTCAGATTTGAAATTATGACATAAAAACTTGCCATATACAGTCTGGATAATTACGAATTCCGTTTTTGAACCATATCGATTTGAGCAGAATTTTGGGTAAAAGTCGAGTATATTATTCTTAAACTGGAATATTTCGCGACTCTTTACTTTTCAAAAGAAAAAAAAAGTAATGAATTTTGAAACGTAATTTCTGTTTTAACCATGAAGGCTTTGCTATATCACAGCTTTGTTCTCTCAAATACGCAGTTGGTGCAAATTCTATCACTGCGTAAAATTTTTGAGCAAAAGGCAGAAGCTGAAAAAAAAAAAAAAAAACAAGACAACTGCCAAAGGATTTGAGGAAATGACACTTACCATCGAAGCAGGCGGAAACAACTCTCAAAGATAAGATCGTTAGAAAAACGTAAAGCTGGGGCTTGGAATCCATGATTTTCTTTTGTTTCTATCGTAGTTGCACCGACAACTCGTCGGCTACAAATGTTGATTTTTAAAAGGAGAATGCAAACAGATAGCTTGTCGATAGCAACGTATTGTTCTCAGCACCAGTAGAGTTTTAGCGTACCTGTCATTTTAAGCCAATGGAAATGCGATCAGCTCGCATCCAGAAAGTTTCCTCGTCCATTGCAAACAGGAACTTGTCATTAGCTAACTTAATGAAGCTATTCAAAGATGTTTCTTTGAATGTTAGGAGGAAGACAGCTGTGTCTGTTTTCGAATTTGTTTTGCAAAAAAAGTTGCGAAAAAAATAAGAAATATTAGAAAGAGAAAGAAAAACGGAAGGACACTCTACTTCATCACTATTTGAAATACTGTATTCAAGTCATCATTCCTCGGGAAGTGAGAACCAAAGGCTCGAGCGTAGCGAGGTTAATAAATTCGTCGGGCCGAAGGGCCGAGCGGAGCAAAGCTGCGCGAATTCGAGCGAAAAATATATTTATATATATATCGTTGAAGATGTCCGTGCTGTTGCCTGGCAACGATGCAAACTAAGTTTAAATTGACGTCAGACAAAGGAAGGGTTGCTAGGCAGCAACAGGTCGGAAGACAGGCTGGCGTCAGACGAGACTCATGGTTATTCATTGAGGGCTGAATGTGTTGATTCATCGAGCAGCGAGAAATGTTTACCAATGGTGAAACACGACCAAATTGTGATGGAAATGAAATGAACCACAGGAGGACGCACTGAGAGACAAGACAGTTCACCAAGGGAGATTGAACAACGAAACTCAGCGCGAGCAGCGAACAAGAAGGATACATCCGGAAACCACAGAGCAAAGACAAAAGACAACATCACTTCGAATCATCTGTCCACCCAGCCCTAGCTGAGCGAGGTTTTGCGAGTCACGTATTTCTAGTTTTATGGTTATCATTATTAACTAAGGTTGTTGGTTAATTGAAGGCTGCACTTTGAAAACAAGCATGGTGAATGTCGTAATGTTAAAGCATGCTAGTTCGTCTATACAATACAGCCTCGAAATTAGTTCTTTGGGTCGAAACAAAATTGGTCAAACTAAAACGACAAAACAAACGTGTACTTGACGTGAAAGGTTTTTTTCCCCTGTTAAAGGACTCCTCAGTTTTTTGGTAAATACATTTATGTAGGTAATGAACCCAGCTTTTCTCTTTTCTCATCAGAATGAAATGTAAGTTTACTGCATGAAAAACTAAACTGACTTTTTGAGGATTTTGAAGAACAAGCTTTGACTTCTACGCCTTGTATGCCTAAGATTTGGAAACGCTATGTGGATGACACCTTTACCATCTTGAGTCGAGACAAAGTTGACATTTTCTTGCAACACTTCAATAGTCAACAACCAAGGATCCGCTTCACTATGGAAACTGAGACCAACAACACCATACCCTTTCTTGACACGTTGGTAACTAGAGATTCGGATGGCTACTTCTCTACCAGTGTTTACAGAAAGCCTACACACACTGACCAATACCGAGCGTATGATTCACACCACCCGCAATCTGTAAAACGCGGTATTGTCAAGTGCCTGTACGATAGATCAAAACACCTCATAACTAAACCATCAGTTATCTCGCAAGAAAAGAAACACCTCTCATCAGTTCTTGTTTCTAACGGTTATCCATCTTCCTTTGTGAAAAACATTACGAAAACAAAGAAACAAACAGCCACAAAAGAACCTGCGCTTGAAATTAAATCTTCTGCGGTGCTACCATATCGCCGTTGCCTAGAACAGCAAGGCATACGGACAGTTTTCAGATCTGACACAACACTTAGATCACACCTAGCGCGACGTAAGGACACTGTCGACCCTGCAAAACAAGACGGAGTAGTCTACAAGATTCCCTGTGAGCGTGGCAAGGTCTATATTGGAGAGACGGGAAGATCTATGCATGAAAGGATTTAGGAACACGATAGAGACATACGGCTTGCTCGAACCCAATCCTCCGCCGTTTCAGAACACAGCAATGCGACGGGCCACTATCCGCTCTGGGATGAGGTTAAGTTTATTGACCGAGACCCACATTGGTACACCCGTAGGGTTAAAGAGGCTATTCACATTAGACTTCACCCTGACAACATCAATAGGGATAATGGAATTTAAATTCCGGAAGCGTGGATGCCCACGATCAAACAACACAGCAGCCGATCGGTACCAAGGCGGACGGCCGAGGGAACAATTTCTAGTCTGAACGACGAGGATCGAAATCCTCCAATCAACGCAAACCAAGGTGCTACTTATAATGTCACGCAATCAGTCGACACCATCGCCTGATGAAGACCAGCAGTATAGCGGTCGAAACGTCGCGATCCACATCTTTGTGACTCAATCGTGAGACAAACGATTAACTCATCTATCATTTTAAACCACGATGACAAACACCTTTCATAATATTGATTTTTTTTTATTAACACAGTACACGCTGGGTATATTTTTAGTCAAATGTAGCCAAAAAGTTTCTCCTCCTTAGGGTTTTGTGGCAGCAACCTCAAACTTTGCAACCAGAAAAAACAATGATTTCTCTACAACTTGTTTGATTCGGATTTTTGAATTTCATTTTTCTAACGGTAAAATGACGTCATCAATTTGGCGGGAAATTTTTGTTTTGGAGCTACGACACAGTTGTTCCTAACATGGAAAACAACATGAAATGAGAATAACAAATCTGAAAAAAAATTTGGAATACCTCATTGGAGTCAATAGTTATGGGAAGTTAAGCGTTCAATTTAAGGCTATTTTTAGTAACAAAATGGCGGAAAATTCAAACTTCAGAAGCCCAAAACTTTTGATTCAGTTTAGATATTTAAAATCTTTTTTCAGTTTTGTAATCCTTAAGGTATGTTTATTTAAAAAAAATGTGATTGACCATGTCGAAGCTCTAAAAAAAAAATTTGCGCCAAATTGATGACGTCATTTTACCGTTAAAAAAAATTAAATTCAAAAATTCGAATCGGCCAAGTTGTAGAAAAACCGTTGTTTTGTTCGCCTGCAAAAATTGAGATTCGTACAATAAAACCCTAAGGAGAAGAAACTTCTTGGCCGAATTTGACTAAAAAAATCCCCAGCGTGGTAAACTGGTATCTGCTACATTAAGTAGCTGTTTGCGTGCTTTTATTTAACGCTGGTATTTGTCTTGATACCTGTTTAAGTAACGGTAATAAATCCTCTAAGGGATGAATATGGCGTGAGTTCACGAACAGTTATTCTCAACCCCCTTGTACACAACAGTGGAATTTTTCTAAGTCTCTCACGAATAGAAATATGCTTTTCCAGTGGAATCTATTCGTGTCCAATGGATCACCTACTCTTAATAGGACTTTTCACCACTACACTTCTAGTTTTCCAATTGAAAGCAAGGGGATACGAGTGGAGTCTAGTTGACAGTATTGGACAGCCCTCAGATGTCTTTCCCTTTTTTATACAAATGACAAAGTACGTTATTGCTGACATAATAATCATTAGTTATTCTTGCATTATTTTACTTGAGAATTATTGAAGCCCCCCCTCCCAAAAAAAAGCGTCACCTACCTTGTCCAATTGTTTTGTTTTCGTGTTTTGATCTTGTTGTTTACTGAGAAAGCAGGCGTACAAGAAAACGTGGTAAATGCCACCGAGGCACTGGGTTGACGGTTGTCCAATACTGCCTGAGTTCTAAGAACATAATGAGGTAGCGGCGAAAAAGGAGCTATTATGAGAAGGAAAATAATCAACAGCCATTCTGATTAATCTCCGCTGCAACAGGTTGTTTTGAGCACCTTTGCAAAGTTTTTTGTTTCCATCCATTTCCTTTACCTCCTGTTTTACTTCACGAAGAAGTTTTCGACCTTCTTGTTGAGCCCTACGTAAAAGTTACTGTTGTAAGTGTAGGTGCTATGACATCTGGACACCGTCGGACGGCCTACAACATATAGATTGCTTCATGGAAAGTGCACGCGTACGGTGTTTACGCACGAGTTGTTGACGTATCAGAAATCGAACGAGTGAGCGCAGCGAGCGAATGAGATTTCTGATACAAAACAGCGAGTGCGTAAACACCTTACAAGGCACTTTCCATGCCGTAATTTGTTTATTTTATACACACTGAGATTTTTCCGTGCTGAACAGGTTTGGTAAACATGTACACATAGCTCTCAAGTGTTTTATTGTTATAATGAAAGTACACAAAATGGAAGTACACGAAAATGTCACGTTATTTCAAAAATGAAAACAACAACAGCAAAATGGTTGGAAAAAGACAATTCATACGGTAATTTTCGTGTCTTAAAGTCATTTTAATCATTTTAGAAATCGAATATCAAGAATTTTCACACAACAAGTACAAAAATAAAGTATACGAATAAGAACTGAGGATATGTAACCACGCTAAAATCGTCTATTGCAAGGGAGGGCTATCTTTATCCGAAGAATCTAAAATGCTTTTCACACGCTTGAAGGTGTGCTTTCTTGTTGCTGAGTTTGCATTAGGTGACTGATTTACTGTATTTATGGAAATGTAAAAGGGTCATCCATGAAAGACTGCTCCACTTAATACACTTGCTTCATGCATTGTAGTACTGCTTGATGACTGAAAACTACAAGACAGAGTTTCAGCTTCACTCTCTGTAGCCAATGCTCGATGAAGTTTTGTAGCACGTTCAGTCAAGGTCGCAATCAGTATTTTAACATTTTTTTTTTTTTTGCTGTTGCTGAGATATGTGGCTATAATTGTTGATGCTTTGGACATTTCTGTGGCCTGAGAGCTGCATTATGTGACTAGAAGGTATGTCGCTGTCGTTTAGTTTTTGTATCATGCGTTTACGAGCGCTGTGATTTGTCAGTCTTTCACTTGAAAGGCCTCTTTTTTCCGCCATGGTTTTCATCAAACTGTTCAATTTGTTCTGACCCATTGCACTTGATTTAAACCACAGTTTATTTGACGAAGGTCTTTTTGTGTAATTTATTCCAAGATAGTATGGCACATCAGGTTTATTCATCGCGTCAAGTCACTTTTCGGAATAAATCTTGTAAACGGCAACTGGATCTCTTTCAGGTGGACCGTTTGCTGCTGCAAAAGCCTTCGGTTTAACAGCTCTGACATTACGAGGTTCCACTCCCGTTCTAGTTTTCGTTTGCCGTTCACAATACTCTAAGTATTCACTTCCGTCAGCTTCCATGTGAAGTTGCACGTCGCCCCAAGTCATCTGCCGATGTTTTTCACAGCCTCTTAGGCCAAAATGCACCGAATTGAAAAGCCACACTGTGTTTAGTAAAGCTTCGGCATTTGAGATTCCGAGTAAATTGTTTTCGTAAAGAATGTTTTCCTCCACATCAGTCAAAGCTTCAGCTCCGTTGGGTTTGTTCCCTTTTTCCTTCTTTTTACAGTTGTTTGCTGCGAGCTTCCAGGCATTTTCTCGCTTGATCAAACACAATGCCTTCGCCATAATACTCGCCGAGTACTTGTGTTCTTTTAAATACCGGTTGAAACTTGAAAACAACCCTCGAAGGCTTGATGGTTCATAGTCTTGGCCATCTTTTCTTTTCACACTAACAATGAATTCACTAACGTAGCGGTTGAGCCCTTCTGGTTGAATTTCTTCAACTTTTCTTTGTTCGTTTTTCTCCAGCAGAAATGCTGTAAGCAGCTTCACATCCCGCGCGCTGCCTTTTTGCTCGAGTGATTTTGTTTTCTTGGTCGGTAATATATTCTTTGATGGGTTTATTCAACGGTTTCAACCTACTGCCAGAACATTCAGCCATCAGTAGTTGTTTATTACAATGTTTTAAACTCTTCTAGAAGTGTCCTGCGAAAAAGCCGAAATCCCGGCGAGCGAGAAATTTAGAGCCGTAAAAAAGCTGGCGCCATCGACAAAGCTAGCACGTACATTGGAAATGTTGATGCGTTTTGACAGCCGCTTTCTGATTGGACGAAACGGGTTTTCCATATGTGAGAAAGTCGTTTCGCTGTTATCGTTGGCTGCGAGATTTTTTTGAACCCGGTTTTCAACAGATCAATTCTATCTGTAAGTCTCAGTATGTGTGAAATAAAGAGTTGTTCGAGTTGGGCGTTCGGTTAAAGTTGGCAGCACGCACAATTATCACAAGAAACACGAATATCAGAGTCAAGAGAGAACGTGGGCTCGCCATGTTTATCTCCACCAAATATTCCAAGCAATATAGCCGGTCACTTAGTGAAGAGTCTCACTGAAATTGCGATAATAAAACTAATTTGTTTCTTTTAACAGTTTTGTCGGCGTCAGGCAAGAGTTTTCACGTTTTCGGAATGAGTATTTTCAGAATGTGTTTTGCATAATATAACCCAGGAGAAATCACAGATCTAATCTGAAACAAAAGATACTTTCGATTTCTGTTTTCCTCAGCTCCCGTTCCTATCCATCGCCTATCGAAACATTGTTTCTCTTTGTTCAAGTTTTCAACCTCGTGGAAGCTTCAACTTGGAACCGTAAAGTTTGAGAAAGAACTGGAGTGGTTTGGCTTTAAATGGCGAAGTTTTCAATTCCCCAGACTGATTTACATTTCAATTCTCGATACAGTATTATTACAAAGCCGGGCGGTAGTTAGAACAAAGAACCTCGTCAGTCAATTAAGGAAACTGATTGTGTTGATGAAACACCAAAGATTGAAATATTTTGTCCACAAATTGCTGAATTTTGTGAAATTATTTTTTTACGCAAACTATTGGGTACGTGCCAGTACAAAATGGGAATCCCATGAGAATATTTGTTACGTTTTCTCGCATAATTGTGCGTGTAGATTCCTTTGAGAATGCTGCCAGTGTGATACTGCAATAACAGATTTTTCTTCAATTATTTGGTGAAGGGTAGCACATTCTTCTCCAGCCTTTGAAACGATATCCTCATTAACTGATTCAGAACCACATGGAGCAGAAATTTCTTCCTCAATAATGTAATTACTGCTTTTTTGGGCTTCATCGTTTAGATCTTGTTTGACAAAAGGGGACAACGGTTTATGTCCTCTCACACAATTCGAGAGATTGATGTTTTGTGATTAACACTGTGCAGCTTCATTTTATCATAGATCACGGTTGACGGAATGGCGTTCGGAAATTATACTGTTTGCTGTTTTACCAAAATAGCTTATAATTTTATCGAATTTTGCATTTAATACCTTTTTATCGATATATAGATTGTGGTGGCTTACTAAAAGACAGCGCGCGTACGAATTTTTTTCGGGAAGGCACCTGCGAAGATTTGTAGTAACCTTAAAACACAAACTTTTGCAAGCGTTTTTCGTCATTACTGTTCAAGTCCGGATATTTACAGGTTTGGACAGAAATGATTTAAAGTAGTAATAAAGAATTTCCGAGATACTTCTCTTTATGAATGCCAAAGTCTTATTTATAGTCATTTGTCTTGCATCCGCCATCTTGTATGTGACACGTCATTTGGTCATATACAAATTCTTATGCATTACCTCTTGGACAATCGCCCACCTCACCCCCCCCCCCCCCCTCCCCCACTCCAAAAAAAAATTTCAATGGTGATAATAATAATAATAATAATAATAATAATAATAATAATAATAATGATAATGATAATGATAATGATAATGATAATGATAATGATAATGATAATGATAATGATAATGATAATGATAATGATAATGATAATGATAATGATAATGATAATAATAATAATAATAATAATAATAATAATAATAATAAAAATAAAAAAAACGCGACCGAGAACTTAACTCGATGCCTCACGGCCCTATTAAAAAGATCGCGACCGAGAACTTAACTCGATGCCTCACGGCCCTATTAAAAAGATCGCGACCGAGAACTTAACTCGATGCCTCACGGCCCTATTAAAAAGATCGCGATCGAGAACTTAAAGGAGCACTGTCATGTAGATTTTCTGTATGTTGGTCAAAACTGCTCAAATATTTGACTAGAATCTCTTTTCTAACATATAATAGGGACCTTAAGATACCCTGGACGCGGCCTAGGAGGACGGCAACCGGAAGTAAATTCGCAAGGTCTTGAACTTAATTTGCATAAATGTCACGCCACTTGACGGCCTCCACCTCCGTTGCGGCGGCGACAAAGTTCATTTTGGCGGCCTCTCAGAAAGGTGAGTTAGTTTTGCGACTTTTTCCTATAAAAAACATGATTTGCACAACATTTGTAAACCTTTTTATAAGAAAATAGATTCCTAAATTGTTTGGTTCAAATTAATTTTAAATTGTTTTCATAATTCAGGCTTTTCGCGTGTTTATTGAGGGAAAAGCATCGAGTGTGAAGGAATCCGAAAAGCAGGTAAATTTCCTAGCACCAGAGTATTGCTTTATTTCTTGTTTTCAACTTCATTTTTATCTTCTGAAACTAATCAGCGGCAGGTTAGGACCGCTCTAGAAAATAATTTTGCATTATTTGTCAAAAACACACACACACACACACTGTGTGGATTTTATACTCATTATCTTCTTCAACTCGTGTTTTTATTTACCATCTAAAAATGGCGCCAAAGGCTTGATTGAAATTCTCTTTTTCTTCCTTTAGTGCGGTTATGGAATGGACAAACAACCACGACCTTGCTCTTGCTCGGGAGGTTTTTTTATTGGAACCTTTACGTCTAAAGGCGAGGACAATTGAAAGAGGAAAAGGGTGGCAAACAATAGCGGACAACCTCAATTCGCACGCTACATTGAAGTTTCTTGTCACAAAGAAATCGGTGAGGGAGCATCTTAAGCTTTTACTGGACAAGTATCGTGCAAGAATGCAGAAGGAACGGAGAGATAGTGGAGTGGAAGTAGAGCAAACAGAGCTGGACCAAGCCCTCGAGGAGATCAACGAGAAGTGGGAAGCAGCGAAAGAACAAGATATATTGTTGCTGAATAACAGGTAAAAGACAGAGGAAGACAGAGCGATGGGAGAGGAGGTTCGAAAGAAGGCGTGCGAAAAGCTGGGCGAAACGATGAAACGGAAAGAAGAAGGTGAGGGCTCATCAGAGCCGAAGAAGAAAAGGGCAAGAAAGGGTGGAAATGACACAATAGAGTTTCTGAGGGAAAAGGCAAACATTGATGTGGCAATGAAACAAGAAGAACAGAAAGCGAGAAGGGAGGAGCATGAGCGGCAAACAAGGCTGTATGAGCTAGCACTTGCTAATCAACAACAGCAGCAACAACAGAGCAATCAACTCATGAGTGTGATGATTGGCATCATGCAAAAAATTGCAGAAAAATAGGACGGTTAATTTTGTTTCAGATGAAAGCATTCAAGAAACATACTTTATTGTTTACTTCAGATTGCTTGTTTCTACTGTTCTACACTTGCTTTCATATATGATCCATGTCATGTTTTGAAGTTATAACAACTTGTTAAATTTGAAACGCTTGGTAGTATTTTGGGATAGAAATCCCTTTGTGTTCTTTGTTTTTTACATGTATGGTAACAGCAATAAAAACCATTGGTTGTTTTTTCATTGAGGTGGTTTTTATATAATTAGCCCAAAAAACTACTTTTCGAACATTACCATGAGTGCTTTTAACATAGAATGAAATGCACCAAATACATGATGAAGGTAAACTTATAGGCCAAGAAATAATAAACTGTTTAATTAGTTTCCTTCAATTTCTTTGAATATTTCATGGCCACAGAGTGAAATGGTAGGGTGTGTGTGTGTGTGTGTGTGTGTGTGTGTGTGGGGAGGGGGGGGGGGGGTGGGAGGGAGGGTTATTGAGCATAGTAGCCCCTACTTTTCCCTGGAAATGTTTAAATTGTTTGACAAGCATTGCCGTAAGACTTGAATGTTTTTGTTACCATTACCAAAGACAAAAACACAGGAAATAAACAGTAAACCAAGTACAAAATTAAATCGTCACGTGCACATGTTCCTCAAACCTTGTGTTTGGGCAATTACAAGTTACAAGCATAGCCTTACACATAACCTAGTACATTCTCATGCAAAATACTCCTGTAGTGTAGGTGGGGGAAGATCAAAAAACTCTGAGGTAAGATTGCCATATAAACAGGTGAGGGCATTTTGTAACGCAGCACATACTATGTAAAGTTTACCAATGTTTTTTTTTTTTTTTTATTGACAATATCTATATTACCCTTACAATACGTACAAATAATACTTACAGTACACTAGGATACAACGAAAGAAAAAAGAAAATACAATTACATTCACTACTATGGCTTGCTTATTTCCGTTACATCTTACAAAGTACAAAGAAAAGTAATATACAGCTCTAGGTCACAAACTTTTTGTCAATTAAAGGTTTCCATATATTGTTATAACGTTCATTTGTATTAGTTCTTGTTGATATTTGTTTTTCGATTTCAGCTTTGCTTATCACTATTGTTAGATAAGTACTAAAAGACAACGGTTCTTCATTAATACTGGAACAATATATATAGTATTTCGCAATTAGTAGGAGGTGATTAGTTAAATTACAAAGGTTGTCGTTATCTATGATACCATATAAGATTTTTGCGGTTGACAATTCTAGTTTTATGGTAGTATGAGTCTCATACCATTCCAGAAAGATTTTCCAGAACTCTGATACCACCGGACATGAAACAAGCATGTGTTTTAGATCTTGTTTTGTTTTTGAACATAAATAGCAAAGATCACTGCTCACTAGTTTAGCTTTAAATAACTTGCTTCTAGTAAAAACTATATCATGTAAGGTTTTGTACTGGAACATAGTTAACTTTATTTCTATAGTGATAGAGAAAGCTAAGTTAAAGTATTTGCTTATTTGGTCCAGTTTTAACCCATTGGCAATAAGGCGTTGTTTTGCGGTGGGTTCTTCAAATATATGCTTCACGAAACTTTTGTGTATGGCTTTGGTTGTTAGCGCTTTCAAGTTATCCCACGGTTGTGTAGGATGCTCTTGCTGTAGCCCCGTTCGCTTTATTGCCATTTTATATTCTTGTGGAATAGCGTTTATTAGTCCAAAATAGGTCAGAAAATTGGTATGTAGCTGATAACGGAGTTTAAACTCTTCATAACTAAGGAAATCTAGATTCGGGTCGAGAAGGTCTTTTAAGGTGTAAACTCCTTTATCAAACCAAGTACGGAAAAAAATCATCTTGTTATCAATTTTAATATCTTGGTTATTCCATATAATTGTTTTCTTTGTGCATGGCATTTTATTATTCTGCACATTCTTAAACTCAAACCAGTATTGTAACATTCTCTCATAAAAGAGTGGTAGCTCTTTGATGTTAAGATCCTTACTGTTACAGTTACAGGTTGAGAGGAAGGTTAAGCCTCCCAGGTGTAATGTGGCTTCATTTGGAATGACCGACCATGCTGAATTCTCGCTCAGGTGAAGTCGCTTTATCCAAATGGACTTTAGGGCTTTGTTCATTAAGGTAAAATCAATCATATTCAGACCCCCATTTTTGCGTTCGCCAATAATTGTGTTTTTTTTAATTTTGGCTATTTTGTTGTCCCAGATGAAATTGAAGGTGATTTTGTTTACCTGCTCACAGAAGTTTTTAGGGACTGGCAGTACGGATGAATTGTAAATAAGCTTTGAGAGACCCGCAGATTTCACAATGTTGATCTTGCCTAACAGAGTTAGTTTCCGTCTCTTCCAATTGTTTAAGGTCTTTTCCAAAACATCTAATTTTTCATAGAAATTAAGCTTATTACTAACCTTTTCCGAGTTTGAGAAGTATATACCTAAAGCATAAACTGAGTCTTTCGGCCACTTAACATTGAACGGGGTATCTTCTCTGTTTTTCCATTTTCCCAGCCACATTGCTTCTGACTTCGTGTGGTTAATTTTTAATCCCGAGCATCTTTCAAACTTTTCTAGGAGGTCAAGCAAGTGACTCATTGATTCCGGGTTTTTTAGAAAAACTGTTGTGTCATCCGCATACTGTGTGATTTTTATCTCGCGTGCTCCAACTCTAATGCCTTCAATGTTCGGGTTTTTTTTAATCGCAAGTGCAAGAATTTCAATACCAAGGACGAAGAGTGTGCCTGATAGTGGGCAACCCTGCCTGACGCCTCGCTCCAGCTTGAAGAAATCAGAGGCATAACCATTGTTTGTGACACAGCTAGTTGTGTTGGAATAAAAAGTTTGTATCCAGTTTTTGAAGTCAGGACCAAAATTAAGTTTGTCAAGAACCTTAAAAAGGAAATTCCATTCTATAGAATCAAATGCCTTTTCAAAGTCGAGGAAGACACCAAGACCGGGGAGGTTTTTTGCTGCGGTGTAGCTAATAATGTCACTAATGAGTCTGACGTTTTCACCAATATAACGTCCTTTGATATAGCCAGTTTGATCAGCGTTTATCAAAAGCGGCAGGACGGCTTCCAGTCTTTTTGCGATTGCTTTCGTGGCAATTTTGTAGTCTGTGTTTAAAAGTGAGATAGGCCTTAGATTGCCAAGGAGATTGGTCGGTTTGTCTTTTTTCGGTACTAGTGTTATGATACCTCTTCTTTGACATATTGATAATTGGCGTTTTTCGAAGCCATAATTTATGCTTGCAATAACATTTTGTTTAACGTAATCCGAGAAGAATTTGTAAAATTCGCACGTGAAGCCGTCTGAGCCTGGGCTCTTTCCATTGTCCATGTGTTTTAAAGCTTGGTAGCATTCTTGTTCGGTTAGAAAGCCTTCACATTTCTTAGATTGATCCTCATTAAGGGGTGTTAGCAGGTTGTTGTTAAAGAAAGCATCAAACTCGAAGTTGTTGGGATTAACATTTCTAGTAGAATACAGATTTTTATAAAATGTTTTCTCTTCTTCGAGTATTGTTTTTACGTCGTCAGTTTCTTCACCATTAGATAGTTTCAGCTTTGAGATCTTTTTCCGTAAGAAGTTTCTCTTTTCTAGATTGAGAAAGTACTTAGAATTTTTTTCTCCGTGCTCATACCATCGCGCTTTACTGCGCAATATTGTACCTTTAATTTTTCTGTTTGATATTTTTTCTAATTTTGCTTTTAGTGAATAATACTCGTTCAGCAAATTAGGGTCATTTCTAGAGGAACATAGTTTTTCTTGTAGATCATTTAGATTTTTTAGTAGTTGTTTTTCCTGGTCTTTTTCTGATCTAGCTCTTCTCTTGGAGTACTGCAGTGTGAAGCCTCTGATTTCCATTTTGATGACATCCCATTTCAGGCCAAGATCTGTGACATCCTTGTACTTTTCTATGAGAGCCGGAATGTTTACACACATTTTTTCTACATATTCTTTATCTTCTAACAAGCTTGCGTTAAATTTCCAGAAACCAGGGCCTGATTTTTTGCGTTGGTCGACCGATTGTATATTCAACATAATAGCAGAGTGATCTGAGAAAGGAGTATGCATAATATTACTTTCTTTTGTTAGATCAACTAAATCAGCTGTGATTAGGAAAAAATCAAGTCGGCTTTGAGACTTGAATGCTTTGTCATGCCATGTAAACGACAGAGCTTGGGGATTTAATTCACGCCAAATATCTGTGAGAGCGAAGTTAGAGCATAGATTTTCAATTTCGTTTATGACAGTATGTTTGTTCGAACGTTGTTTCACACTTTTTCTGTCTTTTGGCGTTAGCGCGCAGTTGAAATCCCCTCCAATTATCAAGTTGCACTCTGAAAATCCACTTAGAGTTTGATTTAAATCTTGATAAAACTTGATTTGCTGTGAAATGTCATTCGGAGCGTATACATTGGCAAGGACGAGGTTTTGATTATCTAGCTTGATTTCCAAAATTATTGATCTTCCGTTTTTGTCTTTGATACTTCTTATCACCTCTAATTGGTATCTTGGGTTAACAAGAATCATCACACCTTTGCTATGATTTGATCCATGGCTGTAGAAGATATTTCCACCCCATTCCGATCGCCAGATGTTTATAGATTGTTCGGTACTAAAGGTTTCTTGGAGGAAATAGCAGTGAGCGGTCTGCCTATGAAGCCACTTAAAGACTTTTCTACGTTTGATAGAATTATTTAAACCTCTTACGTTTAGCGAAACGATTTTTAAATTAATCGATGAAATTTCGTTATCCATCCTGCATTAATGTATTAAAGCAGTTACTAACTGACCTGAATTTGTTTGGACTTATCTTAAACCTAGGCTGTCGTATTTGAATAGCTTGCTGTAAAGCATACCTGTATCTATAAAAGTAGAATGTAAACACGGAATATATGCAATTGCCAAACAAAGTGTTTTTGTTACTTCTATACATAAAAGGAAAGTACGTACGAGACAATAACAAAAAGATGACAGCTATTATGTAAAACGCTCCTGAGGGAGTGCTGGGGTTAGCCGGTGTATGCAAATTCAGCTCTGTTTAGGTTTTTTAGAGTTATATATGAAACTGTACAATGCTCTTTTTGTTGATAAAAGTAATTGTAGAAAAACAAGGAATAAAGCTTTTGGGTAAAAGCATAGTTCCAAGAGGCAGAAATTGACTTACGTTGTGGTTTCAGTCTCCATTGGGCTCTCTTTTAAGTGCTCCGGTATGGTTCCGCAGGTAAATCTTTCTTCGCCTACAACAAGATGTCGATCAATAACTTTGGAATCAAATCCGAGTGCTCTGGCTTTTTTCATTACCTTGATCAAAAAGCGACGTTCCTGCTGAATTGCTTTAGCATAGTCCTGCGTAATGTAAGCATCTTGATATGTTGTGGAGTTTTTCAGATCTTTCTTCCTTGACCATACCAAGTCCCTGTCTTCGCGACACACAAATCTCGCAATAATTGGCCGCGTTTTTCCGACTGCAGGCTTTCCTACCCTGTGAACGGCATGAAATCTGACATTGGTGACATCTATTTTCAGTTCGTTTCGTATCAGATTGATAATCATTCCTTTGCAATCTTCCCCGCGATTCTCTGGTAGATTCATGAATTTCAAGTTTTCGCGACGCGTGTAGTTCTCTAAAGCAATGTTGTTTTCTTTTTCCACATTTAGAAGCAGCGTTGTTTTCTGTAATTCAGACTTCAGCTCGTCAATTTCCTTTTGTTGAGAGTCTTTGACGTCTTTGTGGGTTTACCAATGTTACTTAGCCCAATCTTCAGGTTTTTCTTAAAATCGATAAATTTAAAGTAATTTACAATATCACCAAAGAGCCACTCCACACAACTCCTTACAGAGCTCATTGAAGAATTGAATGCCTGCATTTGTGGAGTGAGAACTGCATTTCTGAAAGGAGCTTGAAGTTGTACCCTTAAGGGGTATGCAGGGTCCCCATAGATGCACATAGGATGTCCTGCTGGAGAATGTGCATACCACTGTAGCTGCTGAAGCAGTCCAGAATCACCCAACATGCTGGTATCATGCTTCTTTCCCTCTGAAATTCATAACAGTGAAAAGTTCTGAGTTTTTCTTATAATAACAAGGCTCTTTAGGTATTGGTTAAAATTGGTTTAAAAAAAAATACCCACCTACAGGTCCATACATATTTGCTATGATACCATTAGGTAGCGCCACAGACTGAAATTTCAGGGCATGTACCCTTTTGTGCCCATTGTACACAACTCTTTGATTTTCATCTGGACGTGCAATTGGCCTAACAGTACCGTCCACAAATCCAAAACAATTTTCAAGGGGTGCACCCTTTGCATACACAGCATCTGCATAAGTTTGTAGACGTGCAGGACTCAGAAGGTCGTGATTCCATTCCTTGATTCTCCGTCCATGGGTGTCATAGATAAAATCGAGTACCTTGTTGGTCACCATACTCAACACGGGGGCTGGTCTGCCAAATCGCGGTATCATATCTGAGTACCTGCAAGGGTACGAAAGCCTTCGAAGCAGAATACAGAGAGCTTCCATACCCTCACAAATGGAGCCCTGGTTACATACAAAAGTATCAGGTATTTGTAAACACTCTGCTAAAAGCGGCAGGTCGCTTTTATTCACGCGGAACTCTGCTCTGCACTCTGAATCTGCCATTTCTTCGAGGTTAGGGACCGATCGCTTATTACGTCCTAGGGGGGGGGGGGGGGGGGGGGCGGTGGTTTTCTAAAAAATCGAGTGTATGAAAATTTTGCCCCCCCCCCCCCCCAAAATCTTTCAAACAAAAGTTTTACTCCCCCACTGCGATGACAGTTTGGCCATAGTTGGCCTGGTGGTTGAATTGTTGAGAAGTTCCTGGGCACAACGCTTGGTTACATGAGGAAATCGCTAGCTCTCTGAATCTGAACTGGCAAGAGAAACAATCAGAAGTTAGGCGAAATTAAGTACAGGCGTAAGGTAATTAAGGTAATTAATTAACTTCTAAGTACATTGAACTTACTTAAGGTACTTACTTAAGGTAAGTAAGGTAATTCACGTACCTTAGATCATCTCTTCAATGTCTTGATAATAACGATGTTTTGTTATTGCTGGAGTCTATCCTCCAGTCGTCAAAAGAAGGTACACAGAAGGTCAAAGCAGCACGGGGTTTGAGAGCAGTACAGGAGCATTTGATGTATGGATGTGGATATATAGATTTTGAAGAAGCCTACAATCTCTATTCGTCTTCTAGTCAATTTTTTTGCCCAGATAAACAAGCCTTCAGAGATAAACTGCTTGATGGAATACACGGTTTGCCTGTCTACGTCATTACTCAACCTATTACGTGCAAGATCTTTGTCGCTCTGAAGAATAGTAGCGATATGGAGAAGTTTCTAGTCGATTTTACCAACTCTATGATTGATGAGAAGAATAATTGCTAAATACATTTAGTTGGTACCTTTTGTATGTCTTAAAATTTTACCCCCCTCACTTTTCGTACAAGGTAAAAAATTACCCCCCAAAAAAGAGCTCTTTTAAAAAAATTACCCCCCCTCAAAAAACACCGTCCCCCCCCCCCCCCCCCCCTAGGACGTAATAAACGATCGGTCCCCAATAAATCTTTCATACTCTTCATACGGTATTTCTAAGTTCTTTCAAAAGCTGCAGTCATAGAGAAGCACGAATTCCTCGTCAGAAATGATGTCGGCCAAATAGCATCCTGCTAAAAGCTCTCGGGTCTTCTTAAACGAAGTCATAACAGCGAAACCCCCTGGATCTCCGACTGAATCTGTTTGTTGTTACTCGTTTTGGCCACCGCTCGCACAACGCAAATCTTAAGGTTTGTTTTTTCCGCGTAAAGGTGGTGGTCACGACCCATGCCCTCTCGGATGTGACCGCGTTCTTCAAGGCCGCCGCGTCCAGTATCTTAAGGTCCCTAATTACTCTCAAAACACCGGCAGGGAATATGAAATGATTTCTCCGAGGATGAATAAACTAATAATCAGGTTTTGGCCATTTTTCCAAAATACTCAGAAAGAACTTGAAAAAATTGGCCAATTTTTTCAAGTTGCAACCCATTTCTATCCAAGCAATCCGCAGCCGAAGATGAATGATACTAGTTCCTGTGGACTAGTTAGGTTATAATTAACGAAACTGAACCATTATTTTAACGTTTACTTTGATATAAATATATTTTTTGGCAACTCAAAGTGACACTAAAAATAGGTAACATTGCCCCTTTAACTCGGTGCCTCACGGCTCGAGTAAAAATAATAGCAATAATAATAATAATAATAATAATAATAATAATAATAAGATAAAGTTATACACGAAAATTCGATGACATTTTCTTTCAGCTCAGACTTTCGTAACTGACTCAACACTGGAAAACTAATTCCTTTTCTTCTCTGAAGGGCAAAGATTTCGATAAAAATACTGAAATAAGTCAACAAGCATTTTCGTAAAACCTTGAAAATCATTTCGTAAATTCAGGGGGAAAATTCCTTTTCCTAAAATTTCCTGTCATTTAAATTTTTTTTTAAAGCATCTGGACAGGTCAATCTGTATTATTTTACGCTATCATGTCCTTAAAATTAACTGAGATCACAGGAGACAACATTTTACGGATTGTAAGTATTTTGCTTACATTTTCTTGTTGGGTTCACTGACAAATGACAAGTCTATTTTTATCGCATCTACCAAGGTCCGAAGAAATGAGCCGATATTATAATAAATTATATTTAATTATATATTATATATTATAATAAATTAATGGACATAACTGAAAGGGAAAACCTTGTTGAGATAGGTTTGGCAGTGTGTTGTTCTGATTGATTTTTCAGTCACCACTTGGCTCTCAGCCTGAAGCGCGCAATTAAGTCACAAAACTCTTCATTCTTGTTGTTGAACATGTTGTTGATAAGCCATCAAATTCAAACCACGAGAAACAAATTAAAAGTGTTAATAAGACAGTAATCCCAAGCCTGGAAATACGTCAACGAGAAGCAAGACGTTTGACTGCCCGTAGATATCATATTCGTTATGACATTTGCTTTTCTCTGTCAACGTCTCGGAAGAAATGGCGGAAATTGCACTTTCTTTTGATTAGCACCTATTTTTACTTGTTTTTGTCTGCTAGTCGATCAATCTCCAGAATTTTCTACCTTAGTCTCCAGATTTTCGGTGTTTTGAGGTTGGGAGATCTGGTATTCGCAATTTACACGGTTTAAGGGCTGGGAAGCAGGATTGAATGACAAGCATGGTAAATAAAACACCAAAACCTTTTATTAACGTCTTCTTGTAACTGTTACATTTGTTCAGGAAAGCCATTAACATCGCACATCAGCAGAGCGTTACGTTCACAAAACTGGTTTGATTTGAGATTTCAGCCTATTTATAAATAACCCTTCCATGTAAACAGTATATGAAAACAAAAGAAGAAAACTGCCGATCACTCAGGGACAAGAGAAGTAATGCTGTGTTTAACTGCCTACAACAATACCAACACAAAAGCTGAAAGCACGCTTAGTTTTAAGCATTAACTGGCTTGATTTTCATCTCAGCTCGTTTGGCGGAGTAGTAATGACCCTTCCAGTGCTTCCAGTTCACACCGTCACCGACCGAAGAGTGTTTGCCCTTAAGATAGCGGCCGTTCAGGTTGGAGTGGTGACAGTACTTGTACCACCAGGCTCCCTTGTATCACGTGGCACAATTCCCAACATATCTGTCGTTGTCTCGATCTTTGGTGCTGAACGCCATGCCACGATGATAAGAAAGCGAGTCACCAGCAGTTCCTAGGCAAACAAAAAAGAGAAGAAGCGTATGGCGTAATAACATGTCATAAGATATTAGTGGTCTTTAAATCTTTCATCAGCAATTCCAAAAACCAGATTTTTCATACATTTTACATTTATTTATTTCTCCCCCATTAAATTTTTTCACAAACGTTACGTCATAAAAAGACCAGCTCCTCGGCCTCATTCACGCCTAGGTAGCTTTATAATAGTTGCACTTACATCGCAGAGCTCATCACTGGGTTCGAATACCGTTCAAGCCTGAATTTTTTCAGACTGCTAAACGTCTTTCATCCGCAGTTCAAAAGATGACATTTCATATCATAATTCTTATTCCGAATAACGTTACTACAAGCAGTTTTTTTTTTCAAAATTAGAAAATATGTAATAATCAATCTATCAAATAAGCAGCCTTTTATTACTTTATCCCCAAAATAAAGTGAATAACAGACAGTTAATGTAAATTGCAAAAAAAGCAAAAGAGAGGTATCAAGAATATTGTCTGTGGTCTGTGGTCTATGATCACTATTCATGTACGGAACATTGTTATCTTTAGTTCTTGTATCTGTTAAGAGTTTGAATTTATCCTTTAAACAAAGCGAATATTTTGAATTAATGAACGTTCTCAATAATATACATATTTTAAACAAAACTTCAAAATAACGCTGATTGAATATAGCCTTCTATCTGATTATCCAATTATTATTGTATACCTACCAGAGTATGAACCAATACTCAGCTTGTATTTGCTTCTTTCATCACCAACACCAAAGGAACTGTACTCAGCATATGTTGTATTTCCGCTCCAGTCTTCAAGATCCACTCGAAGCTTGTTTCCTTCTTTTGTCAAGCGACGAATCTTGTCCTTTCCAAGCCAAAATTCCCCATGGAGATTTCCAAAACCTTGTGTGTAGTTGTCCCAGCCGCGATCATACAAGATTTTAAAGCATCTTTTGAACAACGTTCTTAGTAATGTCGAGCATTTTTTTTAAACTGGCTAATTCTTGTGATGGTCTCCAATTCTTGTTTAAATGGAAACCTTAAAACTTTTCCTGAGTCTCCATTTGAGCTGAGAAGGAGGCGGTCGGAACGGGGGATGGGGGGGGGGGGGGGGGGTGTTGGTGGTGGGTATTTATGTATTGATTTTCAAGACCGCAAATATCTGGAAGCGGTAGTTAAGAAGATGAGGCGTTCGGTGTTCCGAAGGTCAAAACTGCTCTTAAAATTTCGGAATTTCTTATAGCGCAGCAATTGAGTTCCTTCTTTTCGCGTCCTGCTTACGACAAAAACCTTCGAAACGATTCATCCTCTGGATGACGACATCTAGGCATCTCAAAGAGAAGAAAATACCACGGCCTGACAACAGATTGCTTGGTCTTGCTTGAACAACCCATAAAAAATGACCAGTGCGGCATCTGCGCCATGATTAAGAACGGCATAAGCCTGGAACTAACGTGAAATTCTTCAGTTGCGTATCAGAGAACTTTCAACTAGAGAATTATGAAACTCCGAAAGAAACCCAGTTTGTCCTATAAATAAGGGTCAATAAGAAGAAACACCCGCTTATTCCCCACCCCCCCCCCCCCCCCCTTTTTAACTGAGCCCATAATTAAAGGGAAAAAAGGAGATTTTTAAACTCAAAAACTGTTTTTCAGTTAGGGTTTAGTTCACTGGTGGGAGGCAACAATTTAGTTGTATTCCCCGCGCTACCGGAGGCGTTCTTTGTGTCACGCTAATCACAAACGGCATCGAATGAAAACGACCGTGCGGCCGTGAAATCTCGAATAAAAAGCTAAAAAAAATACTTCCAATCGCCGTAAAGGATTGAAATTTGGTAACATGAGTAAGAAGGTCATATTCTACACGAAAATGCAAAAAGATGGAAAACGAAATTTTCGTCCTAGGGGAACTTTAAGGTGGCCGAATACAGTTTTTAGTGTACAGGTGTTAGAAGACGTTATTTGGAAACTTTGCACTTCTGGACGCCCAAAATTGATATGGTGTAAGACTTATTAAGAAGGAATGTATTTTCGTTCGTCTTGTTGACCTAAGTACCGTTTCCATGGCAACGCAGCAAACTATTAAACGTCCATAAATAGTAGGTTTCCTTTATTTTTAGAAGATATACTCATTAGATTTTTTCCATTGTTTGTATTCAGAAAAACTCACAAAACACTGACACATTTGCACTACTTTCATATAATTTTAACAGAGAGATCTCCTGTAAATATTGATTTTGCATTTTAATGTTTTGTGAAGATACCCTCTGTTAGATTAAGGTTTCTCTTTGTAGGAGAGTTACGCTTTTAGGGAACTTTTTTCATGCCAAATGTCACGAAATTCTAATGAGCGGTTCCTTAGAAAACAGTTCATTTCCACGAAAACAACCAGTCACAATTTTTGGGTCAAATGCGCATGCGTGGCTTTAATTGGGTTTCATGGCAAATACGAAAAGCATGCAAAAGGTCTTGGTGAACGACTTTTTTGCTCGGAAAGAGAAGAAAAAGAGTCCAGAAACGAGAAACTTAGTTATTTAGGATCAAAACTTAACTTTATTATCCATTTCATGTAAAATCGAGGGATCACTTTATCGACCGCCGTATTTGCGTACCACAACCCTGGCGCGCGCTTAATAGCATCACTAACAGCATCTGTAAAGCGCGTGCAAACTGTGTTCGGCCACCTTAAAGTGCCCCTAACCCTTCAATTTGTTTTCTTTTGGTAGATTTCCATATCTTTCAAGAACTCATTTTCGAAAAAATTTTTGAGAAATATTGAATCCTTTTTTTTTTACGAGCGCTAGAAGTGAAGGCAGTCTTGTCGATATTTTCACCTATCGTTCGCATTAGTCCCCCACTCGGCCAAATATGGAGCGTGACGTAAGAAAAGGACATCGTGCAAAAATATCCGAAGATTCGCGGTAATGCTTCAATTGTAAACAGAGAAAATGGTTGAAAAATGTGTGGTTTTTGGATGCAGCAATTCTCGAAATGTAGAGAAAGGAATCAGCATGCATAAGATTCCTTCTGAATCCTTCTGGTGTCCTTTTCTTACGTCACAGCTAAGAAAATGTCAAATATCGGACGCTTCTCATTGGCTCGTTCCTAATGAGCCCACAAGAGAAAAATTTGTCCAGCGGGGCTTAAAGGGCGCAAAAATTTAAAATTTCAGTAACTTTTAACGCTCGTAAAATAAAAAGGATTCAATATTTCTAAAAACTTTTTTCGAAAATGAGTTCTTCACAGACATGGAAATCTACCACAAGAAAACAAATTGAAGGGTTAGGGGCACTTTAAGATCGTTGGAGAATAGATGGTGACGCCGAGGATTTTTGCGTTTTCAACCACGGACAGATCTTTGCCATTAATCAAAACTGGATCGAAGCTGTGTTTGTTCAATTCTGATTTCCTTGTATTTGTCTTCATTAAGATGCATACGTTGATCCTTGGACCGATCCATTTCTTTATTGGCCGCTTTTTGGATCTCACTAGATGCACCGTGTTGAACTATTTCCGCAACAGTGGTGTCGTCAATGTATTTCCAAGTGAGAACGTTAGGTATGTTGAGGTCATTAGTCATGAGTAAGAAGAGCCATGGTCCAAGCTTAGTCCCCTGAGGTACATCTGCTGGAACTTGACCCCATTCTGAGAAACATTGTTCAGAGAGTTTGACGCGCTGTTGTCTGTTGTCTGTTGTTAGGTCGAACGCCTTTCTGTACACTCAATTATGCCGTTTTCAAAAAGAATATTAACCCTTTTGAAGGGACTTAGTCGAAAGAATAACTTCTAGAAAGCACTTGACAGTTGAAACAGTGGAAAATGGACAGCTCGCGGCGAAGAAAATTTGGTTTAACTAACCCAGGGGCGGCGGAGAAGACTCCTCAAATTTTGGTACCAAAATCATCCAACAAAAATTGACGTCACATCCACTCAAATTGGCGCCCAGCAGCCTGTCTCGGCGATGTCGAATGATGGCGTCTGGGTCGGTCATGATTTCTTCGGATTTTTTAGCCATTAGTATCGGGAAATGTGAACTGTGGATATGAAAGATGTTGTAAAGATATTGCTTCGACTTCATGAGCAAGGGTTTTCCAAAGAAGTGATTTTTTTCTATTGTTTTGACGGAAAATACGAGACAGCTAAGCGTCGTGTCATGGCGAAAATTTCACACTTTTAAAACGAGTGGTGTTCAGACGTTTGGCTCTTGCGGTTTCTGGTCGTTCGAAAGCTGAAATTATAATAACCTATCCCGTGTGCAACATAATGGAGGAGACATCGTTGGTCATAGTTTGCACTGTTAACATCGGGAACCTAATTATCTCTAGCCTCGACGTGAAGTGTTGGCGCCCTTTGTCATTGAAGCTGTTCCAGTTGTCTTCGTTGTAAGGGACTCGTAATCTATGAGGTGAGTAAATAGTTATCTTCATTTCCAGTTCTTTTCTGATGTCGTGAGTACCTTTACATTTGGGCTTTAGAGTCATAAGTCGGTTTTGTGCTTCGTAGTTCTTTAATAAAGAAAAGTTCAATAACCACACAAACAGTTCAAAAACTTCACATCAGTTTAGTGATAGTAGACCTCAATATTATTGTAATAATAGTTGTAGGTGAAATGTTTTTTTATTATTAATATTTCACTGGGAAAAGTAAGAGGAGAGGGGAGGGCAAGTACCGCAAGGATAAAACAAATGCGCTGGTAATTCAGCTGAATGAAATGAAACAACAACTTGTCAATTTGACAACACGGTGCGACAATTTTGAGAAGAAATCTTTCTCTTTAAATCGGTTTAAGAATGATAAGTCTATGGGATTTTACACTGTATCCGCCGATGGCGAAATATTTGAGGCGTTGTACAATTTTTGTGACTCTGGTGAGGATGGCGAAAATATTCTGAGATAATGTCGCGGAGACTCTTGCAAAGGAATGTCAACGAAGGCACAGCTCGCGCAATTGAGGTCTACTGTCACTGAAGTGATGTGTGGTTTTTGAACTGATTGTGTGGTTATTGAACTTTTGATTTTTCATTGAATTGAACAGAACTCAATTTCCTTGTCAAAATGAACTTTGAATTTCATTGGTTCAAAGGAGACATTGTTATTAGAACTTAATGCATGGGTCCATTTCTGCTGCTAGCAAACCTCTATGAATTCACAATATTTTTTACTTTATAGTACAAATGTATAAAAAAGCCTTAACCCATGAGCACCCTCCAAGTGGTAAGAGTGCAGATGAAGTTAAGGGTGAAGGTGTTGTTTCTTTCAATACTTGAGAAATGATGTCATTCACAATTAAATGCTATTTAATTTAGTGTTTAACAACTGTCTCACACTAGCAACGCGAACCAGGCCACTCAGATACATTTTTTGACTTAAGCCCCTCCTCAAGCCCGCACTTGCAGGACAACATGATATGATTATGAATGCATTTCAGATAAGAGAATTGCTATTTATTAATTAAACGTCACTTGCGTCTTTATTAAAGAACTACGAAGCACAAAACCGACTTATTACTCTAAAGCCCAAATGTAAATGTACTCACGTCAGCAGAAAAGAACTGGAAATGAAGATAACTACATTTACTTACCTCGTAGATTACGAGTCCCTTACAACGAAGACAATTGGAAAAGCTTCAATGACACAGGCTTCCAACACCTCACGTCGAGGGATAATTAGGTTCCCGATGTTAACAGTGCAAACTATGACAAACGATATCTCCTCCGTTATGTTGCACACGGATAGGCTATTATAATTTCAGCTTTCGAATGATCTGAAGCCGCAAGAGCCAAACGTCTGAACGCCACTCGTTTTGAAAGTGTGAAACTTTCGCCATGACACGACGCTTAGCTGTCTCGTATTTTCCATCAAGACAATAGAAAAAATCACTTCTTTGGAAAACCCTTGCTCATGAAATCGAAGCAATATCTTTACAGCATCTTTCATATCCACAGTTCACATTTCCTGATACTGATGGCTCAAAAATCCGAAGAAATCATGACCAACCCAGACGCCATTATTCGACAAGGCCGAGACAGGCTGCTGAGCGCCAATTTGACCGGATGAGACGTCAATTTTTGTTGGATGATTCGGATACGGAAAAAGTGCCAGGTGAGTTCCAGGTCGTTCCAGGCTGTCCTGAGTGTTCTCAGCCCCTCCCCTGGACTAGCCAGATTGTGTTTGCAATGCGGCAAGGAAAGGTTAAGCTTAAGCTTTAAAAAATTAGCTGCGCTGCAGGCTTTGTCGAACTGGTGTCTAAACGTTACTGGAGATCCACTTAAAAAAGTTAAAGGTTTGAATGTCAATTTCTTCTTAAAGTTTTGGTGTCCATTTAGGAAAACGTTTTTTGTCTGTCTTTAATTTTTGTCTTCAACAACAACATTGTCCCTCTGAGTCAGATATGTAATCTGGCCCGGGTCATGACGTGTACCAAAAGCAATTTCCGGCATGATCTTGAATAATGTAATGCAATCGATAAATAGAAAATATAAATAGCCCTGAATAGCGCGTGAGTCAGATATGTATCTGCCCCGTCATGACGTTTTCAGAAAGAAACTTCCGGTATGATCTCGAGTACCGTAACACAATATCAGTATCAGGCACAGCATCACGCGTAAATACCACTATAGGCATCTTGTTTAGTTTTTTCTATTTTTTTTTTCATGGTAGCTTCAAGTCTGTACATTAATTGATTCATTAAACTCTACTCTCACCTAGAGGGGATCTATTGTTCTGATTGTATTTACAACAAAAACGGCCCAATCAAAATTTGTTATCAGCGCTTATTTTTCAGTTGGCTCGGTTTCCTTTGTTCTTTCCGGTTGAATATATTCAATAGCCCCTGTCAATTACTAACTGTCTGAAAAGCTGGGTGCGGCCTTGGTTGTAAAAGGGGAGGGCGGAGCTGAAAACAATAGCTGATAACAACGGACGAGGGAATTATGACGAGGGGGGAATATATATCCCCCCCCCCCCCCCTCGCCATATACCGCTCGACTTATTCTCCTTATTTAGTAATCTCAAACATTTCAACGAGTTCTTAATCGTTTATTATTAAAGAACAAATGAACAACATAACTTTTACTCCTGCTACTACTACTAGTAATTAAATAACAGGCGCAACAACAAACTCAAACTTATCTTCTTGTCGACTACTAGTTGGAAGGGAGGTTCTTTCATCGGCGACCACTCATTCCATACTCGTACTGTCCCACTGGTAGCTTTCTTTACAGTTGCAGGAATACGACCACTAATCCGTTCGGCAAAGACAGTGTAAGAAGTTTTCGGTTAAAAAGACTTCATCTTAACAATCGCTCATCGTTGTTTCCTCGCGGAACGATAGCCAACTGCAAACTATTTCGAAAATTTAACAGCAGTCGCTCAACCACGTGTAGTGTACTGAATGCAGTGATAATGCAAGAGTGACAAAGATGTTTACCACGCATGCCAGCAGACAAAAGCAATTGTTTATCCAAATTGTTGTGTGAATAATCCAAAGTTCAGAAAACAGTTGAGAAAAACATCTTTACGGCCGAAATCTCACTGCCTACTACTGCCATTAAAAAATGATATGTATTACACTTCCACCTAGTATAAAAGGTTTAAGGTCCTTGTTTCTATCAGGAATCCTCACCAACCTAATACATATCACATATCCCTCGGGGATATGTGATATATTCCCCTCGTGGCGTGCCCTCGGGCTACGCCCTCGGGCACGCCACAAGGGAAATGTATCACATATCCCCTCGTTCCAGGCCAATAACTCTTACGTATATCACGAGGGAGGAGACCGCCTCATCCCTACCTGTGTGACGTCAAATCATTATTTGATTTATTCATCAAACGTGGATTAAATTCTGCTCTGTCCTAGTGGCGGCCATATTGTTTACATGTTTTAGACTTAATTACTAGAGTTGTAGCTAACTCTAAGCAGCCAACGAGCTTAGAAAACAGATGTTACCTCACGTGGCTCTTTTTTCTTTTCTTTTCTGAAAGAACTATAATACATTGGTCAGTGAGGTGTGGGGGCAATGTAAGCGTTTTGAATATATCAGCCGAACGTCTTACTTATGAATATGACAGAAGGATTGGTCGTTATTATTAATTTTACCTTTCCAATTTACTTCAGAACATTTATTGACGGGTTAGGGGAATGGTTTAATCTGAATTGGCTAATTGCTCGACGCAATTGTAATTTTAAACAAGGTAGGAAATTGTTCTGATTATTTTCAATCGTGGAAGCGCAACATTTCTGAACAGGTATTGGTTTGGTTAGAAACAATACATCCTACAACGTCGTGATTAAGGCGTTGCACATTTTCCAAGAGATTACCAACAATAGCTTTTATCAGGGAGCTTTTACACCCGCAAGTGAAGAGTATAATTAATTCGAAGTTGAACGAGCCAAGGTCTAATGTACACGAATATCGTCTTCTTTAAATTAAATGGCAGACATTTGAAACAGATGTTTATGTAAGTAAATTAGGTTGGAATGAAACTTAAATTACTTAACCTTTCCTTTTTAACTCGGCCTAATCTATATCGGGCTTTTTATTGCCCGTCGATCTGGGTTAAGGGGAAGGGCATAGAGTAGGATGGGAAACTTTCCTTTGAAACCTGCATTAGCTGACGTAACGTGCGAATTACGTCATAATCTTCAAACAGCCGCCTTCGTATCACGTTGATCAACCTATTTATATTTTTTATTTCCCCGAAATCAGATATCAAGCAAATCTGACCTAAAAATTCTCAAAACCAATAGCGAAACACTAAATAATCTAATGGTACAAAAATTACCGTAGGAGATTTGTTGTTTATTCAAGAATGGTCCAATTTCTGAAAACCTGCCGGTCAATATAGTTTATGTCAACGCCATTTCATTAACATAATTACCCCATCACAACCAATTCCTTACAAAGTAATTTCACGAACAGTTGCCAAGTTTAGTGGCTTTTGCCCACATGTTAAACAAAGTCAGGAGCCCTTATTGGAAGAACTCGGATTTCTTTTCAGTGGCGGATCCAGGAGTTTTGGAGAGGGGTGGCTGACCTGACAGAGCGATAGCGGAAATTACGATTATAAACAATAGCACTACAGTCGAACCTGTATATAACGGCCACCCTCGGGACTTGAGTAACTGGCCGCTTAATACAGGTGGCCGCTTAATACAGGATCACTTAAAATACTCACTGAGCGTGGTCTAATTTCAATTTTAAAGGAGTATCATACAAAAACACTTCATGCAAGGAAACAATAGGACAATCAACACTCTTTCAAGTGATCAATACTTTAAACAAAGTTCAGTGCCAACTTGTAGCTTAACGGTATAATATACGTCACATTGTGTAGAAGCACTATACATTAAAATTGTCCTCTACTCTCCTACGGTATACAGTGCTCTATTTCTATGACTTACAGTTCACAACAAAATATCCCATTCCGTCATTTCATAGTTGTTACGCTCAATGTTCAATGTCACAAGAGGAATTTCTTGCTAAAGAGTGAAGCATATTCAAAACAAACTTTTTTTAGCGTTCGTGATATGGTACTGTACTTCAGCACATTGCGGACATCTGAAAAGCGCTAACTATATTAAACGGCCGGGTATCAGCTTACAGTAGCTTTGTACATGTTATTTCTTTCTAGTGATGCTGGATCGCATTTTAAACACTAAAATACCGCATTAAATAACATATGGCTTAGTTTCCATTCAGGGGTGGCCTCTTAATACAGGTAAAAATAACAAAGAAAGACAAACATAGGACTGCTACAGGGTGGCCGCGGCCACTTAATAGAGGTGGCCGCCTAATACAGGTAACAAATACAGCGTTTGTATGAGCAAACATTCGGTACTTTAAAAACTGATCGCTTAACAGAGGGTGGCCGCTTAGTACAGGGCCGTTATATACAGGTTCGACTGTATATCGTGATTTTATTTGTAGAGTCAAGATATATTT